>NC_088101.1:68687558-69007224 GCF_036370855.1 Dromaius novaehollandiae
TTTTTTTTTTTTTTTTTTTTTGAAGTAAAGCTATGCCTCTTATTTAGAAGAGGAGCCTTTATATTCTTGATTAAAATGCCGGTACCGTCTATTTCACTCTAAGATCAGCATTTTCAGATTTTAACAAAGTTAAAGAAATATGACTTTCGCACTTATTGTTTGGGAAGATTTATTCACTTGCGTAAATGAATTTTAAAAAATTGGCAAGGCCTTTTCTCTCATATAAAATAAATCTGAAGATAAATGATCTTTTCTGCTAACATCACCTATCATTAAAGTGGCTAAATGAAAATCAAAATGTGTTGCTATTTAGTGCCTGCTCTTCTTTTACGGGAGATGAAATTGAACATGTTTCCTGGGCAGGAATTGTCAGCTATGCTTCGATTTATAGCATTGTCCAGGATACAAATTAACAGCTACCATGTGTTTCCCCCATTCTACCTTAAAGGTGGTGGCTCTGTTTGCCCAAAGTAGCTGCCTCTGGTTCACTGTGAACAGTCCTGTTCTGCCTTAACGAAAATCTGCAAACAATGTAATATTGTATTGCATTGAGCTGAGGCACAAACATTTTTCCGTGTCTTTGTAAACAGGACTGCATATGAGAATGAAACAGCTGCAGGTCTACCTCCAGAAAACCCCAGGGGATGTGTCATAGCCATTTCTCTGTTGTGTGCAATCTTGGTTTAATAAATTGGTAATGATATTATGATGAAGTGCTCTTTGGTCTGGGTTTTCTGGGAAATTTTTTCCTAAGCAACTTGCAACATTAAATTAAAATAATCTTCCATTCAGACAGTTTCTTATTTTTACTTGGTTCTGTGTTCCTCAGAGAGGAAGGGTGAGCCACGGGCAAAAGCGAAAAGGTACCGTCTAGTGAAGCTGTATGTTAGTGGGAGTGCTACACAGTCCTTTTAATGCTTTTTGGTTAAATACATGGTTTTGGCTTGCCATTCTGCATGTGCAGTTCAATAGAGCAGAGGCTACAGATAATGTTTAATTGTGTCAGATTGTTGGGGAATTTTACGACGGTAGAGATCCATTAGGGACAAACATGAAAATAGCAAACTTGTCTTATTTGTCAATTGGCATGAAATAATGAAAATACAGCCATAGCTCATTTTGGGAAAAAACTAGATATGCATCTTTGCTGGTACCCATTTATAAAATAGTTACGCCAGTGCCCCAGGGCAAGGGATGTTTGGCAAATACTAAATTCCTGAGAAACAAAGATATCCAAAATGGTGATAGCTGGTGCAGTCTCAGTGCTTTATCCCTGTCCCATTTGCAGGGGAAAGCTGGTGAAGCCTGAGCAGCATCAAAGCAAAAAAGGAGGAAAGATGTGGAGGAGTTTCTGCTTTGAACTGTCTTAGTCCCATCTTCAGTGACAAGGCCTGGTCCAAAGCCCACCTAAATCCATTTAAAAATTCCTGTTCCCTTTAGAAGGATTTGGGGCAGTGACTCATTCCAGCCACATTAACCTCCCTCTTTTGCTGAGTTTTTTTTTTACAGAGATCAGGCAAAAATTTGGGGGTTAAAAAAAAAAAAAAAGAAAAAAAGCAAGTAATTTGGACCAGACCTTTCTATGGCTAACATTTCCCCCATTCTGTCTCTGTACTGGTTTTGTTTGGCCCCGGGTCAAAGGTGGAAGTACTGACAAATTGCTGGTCCAAAGCATCACTTGGGAAGGGTCAGCCTCCAAAGGTTGCAGCTGAATTTGGGACAGCTCGTGACCCCAAGCTAAATGTTCATCTTCCTTCATTTCTGTTATTTGAACTGGGGATGGAGGGAGGGTGACATCTCTTGCCATTTGTGCAACTTTTTTAGATTAATATTGCAGATCCAAGAAAAATGAATAATTGGACTTTTGAGCACAGAGTGGAACCACAAAACCTATAGGGATTCCTCTAGCACTAGTCACTAGTTTGCATATTGCAAGTTAACTGCACTTCATGAGGAGTTCTGGCTAAAAATAACTCCTGGGCTTGATTTTGGCTGGCAGGAACTACTAGTTAAGAGGTCATGTGAAGCTGATCTTTCAGGAGCCTGGTCTGTGTGAGACTGCACTGGCCATTGCAGCGAGGTGACCCTTGGCTTATCCTTGACCGTCTTGGGGAAGTGGGGTGTCATGTCTGAGATAGGAAACGTTTTCTGGACTGCAGGACTCTGCGAGGCCACACAGCATGCTAGCTGCTGAGCGGACGGAGCACCGGTACCTTTCCTACCACCTTCTCCAAAGGAGCTTGCCTTCTTCAGCAGCCAGGCATAGCCATATAAAGGGTTATTTGGTACTTAAGCAGGTTTAAAAAAAAAATCTCCAGTTCTTTTGTGTGATATCTTCATTTGATATTGTGTGCTTCAAATTGCAGCAGAGTGTTTCTGTGGCCTGTGTTACTAGAATCAGATCAGATGACTCCAATTCAGAATTATTTCCACATTATACTTTGTTTTAATACAAAAAAATGCCAGAAGCGAGGCCCAAGAAAAAAGGCTGACTCAGTTCCACAGAGCTGTGTCTGAAGAAAGTCTTATTTGAAGATGAGAGATGTGTTGGTAAGGCTGTCTGTCATTTCTAGTTTATTAAAAAAAATTGCTAGGAGGCACTAAAGCTGTCCACTGCCTTTCCCTCTGTTCCTTCACTCAAAGGTGCTTCATTCACATCGACTTTACCATAGCAGTTTTGTGTAAAACAAGATTTGATTTTAGAGTATTTAAAGGTTAGTGTTCTTTCCAATACTGTGCTGCAGACTTGTGAGCACTCCACTGCAATCGCTTTCCCAGCCATTTTCAAGAACAGATAGAGTATGTTGGGGAAGTATGGGAATTTTTCCTCCCCTCAGCTACAGTACTGCCTGAAGTGGGGCTAGCAGGCGAACGTGCTGTGCTACCCTAGGGCAGTTAGGACCCCACAGCTTCCCATCAGGCTGGGAGATCTCAGTTCAATGGCTAAATGTGACAAACCAAGCCCAAAACTGAGTTTAATTGACGGTCAGATAGCAGTCTCAGCGAGTGACTCTCCATGGAAGGGCTCATCTGTAAAAACTGAGATAAATTTAGGGGTTGTTACAAAGAAGCTTTCCTGGATATAGGCTTTATACCGTTGGATAGACATTGAAGGAGTCACAGTCCCTGTCCAAAAAGTTCATAAACTAATGTAAATTTCTCAGGAGTACTTTAGATAGTATCTTTGGAACAGGCTTGGCTCCCAGCAAATTGCTTAAGGGTTGCATCAAGGAATCTTTTATGCACTCTGAGATACCAAATCCACGTTGATTGCTCCTGGGATTATCCTGGTCAGATCCCTCTCAGAAAAAGTCAGTACGAACTAGGTTGGTGTTAATGATAAACAAGTGGGGAGACAAGAGCTCCAGTGAAATACTGTGGGCACCCCAGGGAAGTGGTGCAAGGTGGATGGCAATTGGGGTGTCGCGAAGAATCCAGGTGGGCTTTCCCAGGGCCCTACAGAGCTACAAACAGAAGTTGTGTCCCCGAAGCTTTCCCAAATTCTGCCTTTTGCAGTGAGGGCTGGACGAGACAATTGCTTGTCTGCGGGCAGACGTTCCCGCGTGCCACTGGCGGGCTGGGGAATGGCCATGGAAAGGTACTGCCTCTAAGCGCGGGGGCATCCCCCTCCAGCCGCAGAAAACCAGTGCAAGCTGAGAACTTGCCAGAAGCCTGTGCCCTGGGTCTGCTCTGCTCAACATCAGACACGAGCAGGATTTGTACTCTTCCCAGGGACTTAAAAGCACTGAAGGAGAAGGGGGGGGGGGGGGGGGAAAGAACTTTATGATTCCTGTTGTTCCAAGGAAATATCAGTGGTGAGGTGAGTGAAGGAGAGACGATCAAAATCTGCGACAGACTGTGATTTTGATGTGGTTGTGCATGAATAGAAGGCTCTGCCAATGTGCAAAACAGGAATCTGTCTCCTTTGCTTGCCCAGGTGTCTGTGCTCAAGCAGCCACCAGCGCTTCCCTCGGAAACTGATGTGTTTGCATGGCTCAGTTTCTCAAACATATAGGGGCAATAAATTTAAATGTAGATTCTCCTTTACAGATTAGTCTCTCTGTGAAACAGTAACACCAGAGTGAAAGACATTGTTCACGCTGCTTTTAACAGGCTTGACAAGCTGGATTTTTCTGCAAATCATAGAAAATGTGGGTCCTGGAGAACATGTACTCCAAATGTTGGGGGAAACAAGTGATAAATGGATTTTTATGTAGTCAGCTGGAGCGGCTTTGCTTTTCTTGTGTTAGTAATGAGTAACTCAAATATGTTTGTGAAGAGGGAGATGTTCAGAGGTATGAGAAGATTTAGGAAGATTACTTTCAGCGGGCACCCATATTCTTACTTTACCTAGGCAATCCTGGGAGGTCTTCCGGCAACCACTGAGTTACAAATAGTATGTGTGCAACCCTGGTTAACACTGATAATCAGCTAATCTTCACTTAATAGTGAATATTCAGCCAGGGCCATTCACGTGTGAAGAAGCAAATAATTTCCAGGGGCATTCAGGGGTGTTTATTTGAGCCCACAGTATGTGGAGGCAGATGTGGAAAAACTCTCCCTGAGGTCAGTAACGTAGGAAAGACTTAGTGCTGGGAGAAAGCTCTTTTGGACTGTCTAGTACACAGCTGCTCAGACAGCAAACTGTGGCCCAGAGCTGAGCCACGAATAAATTTGGCCCAGACCTGAGTGAGTCTTTCAGAGAGCTGGTGCAGAGGACCATCATGATTTGTCTGTGCAAAAAAAATCTCAGTTTGTAACTGCCCTAGCAGAATTGGAGAGGACATACTGTTTTTTTCCATTGTAAAATCATTTTACCAATGAACCATGAACTTGGTTAACCCTCTTAAAATACCCCAGCAGTTCAAGGAGTTTGGCTCTCTGGCTTATGCTATTGAGTGCATATTCTGGTTAGGATGAACTGGGTAAATAAGGAAAAGAAGCTGAGAACATAGAAAAACAAACAAACAAAAATAGGATAGAAGCAGAACAGAGAGAATGGAGTGGAAAACAAATACAAAAGAACTGTGGAAAAAATAAGAATAAAGATGAACAGAAGGAAGATTTCTAATAAAAAATAGCAGAGTATATATACTTTATATAGAACGCCATTCTAACATACCTTTGGAGTGCAGTTTTGCCTTTTATATACACTGTTGGCTTATCTTCTGCTATAAGGCTGTTCACTCTTGGAGACTCAAGTGGAAGGGGTTTAACTGATGTGAAAACTGGTGTGTAAACTTCAGTTTGCTGGGCCTTCAACACTGTTCTTTTATTCAATTCTAATCATCCTTACTCCACTGGAAAAGTAGCTAAATTTGCTGAACATTAGCAACTACTGTAGTTCAGAAGCTGGCACAGACATTCTTTCTTTGGGGTCTCAGAATCAGGGGGCTCCAAAATCAATAGCTTCTTTGGGAAATTTGAGATACAGGGAATAAAAACCTGACCATGAAAATGTGAGTGAGAGAGCAGGAGAAAGAGATAGAATGAATGATGAATTCAGAAAAAAGTCAAGGACAGAGGGAGTGAAGACTTTGGTCTTTGAGTTCTGCTCGTTGCTGTTGTTACTGCAGACAGCCATACCTTCTAATCCTGTTAAAAGATGTATCAGGATTTGGGAATTTGTACCCAAATGCTGTTGGAAGGCTTGCCAGAACTTTCCTGAATTATGGTCTTTGAAGAGGAAAAGGCAAAATTTGGAAATTGCTGAGAGTAGATACAGAATAACCTAAAAACAGAGAAAGCCTAATGATCAGGGATGTGGTCTGATGAAAGACATTTCAGCAGACCAAGACTGGGTCAAACGGACCTGCAGACTTTACCAACTGAGAGAGGTTTTTCTTCATATGCGTTTATTATGGAACAAAATAACATGTGCCTACTGAGATATTGCTCTGGAAAAGATGTCTGTGCAATTTTTTCATGTTGTCAAAACACAAGAGAAGAGTACTGCTGAAGCTACCAGGAAATTTTTGGAAGACACGGTTTCGCTGGGGGACAGTAGTGTGGATATTGGCTGTATTCTCAGACGCTTCGTTGATGTGCGCTGAGGCTGCCTGGCTTCCAAGCTGTAACACCACTGCAGCTGCCTTCCTCTCTTCTCTCCTATTACATGCACTACTCTCAGAAAAACACATTTAAAACATTTGAAAAGGATCGTGATGAGTAAATTTATACCTGACTTGAGTTGGACCATGCCATTAAAACGGTTCTTCCTAAGAGATGGGCAACCCTTGTTTGAGCCTTGCTTGCCATCCCTTCTGAGTACTGCTGGAAGTGCCAGCCAGCTTCAAGCCGCACTGTGGACAGGCCTGTAAGAAGGCGCTGGAGGAATCTCAGTTATTATTAGATCTCACTTGCACTGTCTGCAATGTATTAAGAAAGTGCTCCAAACTCTAAGGCTCATATGAAAGCACCACTAAGGTTACAGTTTATACTTATCAGTTAACTTGCTAATTTGAAGGAAAAGCGGTGAAGTGGAAATGTAGAAAATAGAAACAACACCAGCAGGTCAAAATATCCCAAACAGCGATATAAAATGTTCCAGTGTAAATACATTTCTATAAAAGGTGTGAATGAAACTTCAGGGGAAAAAAAAAAAGATGATGGATTCGGTACAGTCAATGAACACAGTTATAAGTAGGTATTGAAGGAGGATATTCCACCAACCATGGATCCACAGATAATAATTAATAAGAAGCGACTCCACTGGAGGCAGGCAGGTGCCCAGCTTTATTTCACAGCTGACTGTGCGGGGGCCAGAGGTGCTGACCTTTGCCCCACATCTTAATAATTTACTGCAGTTTTATCATTAAATCAGCATATAATTGGGAAGGAAATTAGGTTTTTTTTGCATCGTGTGAGCAAAGTAATACCGTTAATTTAATTATTTGTAGGAAAGGCTTTCTGTAGTCATTCGGTATTTTGCCGTGTTTTTTTTTAATTAAGTAAAGTAAAAACAATGCCATTTTTGTCATCTGTGCTTGCTGAAAATATGACAGTGTGATGTGATTTGCAAGTTAAGCACAAGCAGGGAAAACTGTACATTTTATCAGAACTGGCAATAATAAATTACAAAGGAACACAAATAAGTGAAGACTATATCTGAGACTTACTGCAGTTTCTGAAGTTTTTAATATCTGGGGGGAGAAAGGCTATTTCAAGAGCTGTACTTCTTTTTATTTATTTTTTCTCTCAGCAATATCGCATAATTGTACCCATTTAGCCTTTAGAATATTCAGGTTTGCAAATAACAACGGAAATGAATATTTCATGACGGGCAGAATGACCAATTACAGTTTCGCGACAGCGCCCGGTAGCCCGTCAGCGGGACTGATCCAGTGCTTACATTCTGCGAGACTTTTGAACCTAGCTAATTAAAAAAATACAACTTAAGAAAACACACAGGCAGGTGGGAATAGTTAAAGAAGACCTGTTTTGCTCCCCTCCCCGCCCTGTTGTGGGAGGTGGTTTGCCGCTCTGCTTGGTACCTGGAGTTAGTTCTGCATTCAGTGCGTGGTGCCGTCATAAACCAGTTGCACCTGCAGCCGCCCCTATTGTCTCCGCGAGAGAGCTGTAAAAGGCTTAAAGGAAGAAACACTCCTGTTAATAGTGTGTCTGTGCTGCCACATGACCAGAGCTTTTTTTGTTTTTGGTGGGAAAATGTCCAGTGCGGGTCAGAGGGGCTGGTGCAGGGTGCTTGCACAGAAATGTACCCGAAGGCAGCACGGAGGCGATAGTACTTATAGGAAAATGCAGAAAGGCATCCGAACTGTTATGGGCAGGACTGTGGCAGTTGTATGTAATAACACTGGTTTCTAGGGTGAGTACACTGAGCCACAGAAATGATTAAACAGCAGCTAAGAAACACTGTAATTTAGCTGGAAACAGGATCAGGCTGCTTCTTTGTAGCAGGTGAGGTACCTATATGAAGTTTTCTTATCTATACTTTCTCCATTACTGGGAAATGCACTTTTTTTTTTTTTTTTTTTTGACGATGCATTTGCTTGCGGAAAAACTAGCTCTAGTTGCAGTCAGCACTCAGAAATTATTAGCCTGACGTACGTAAAAATACTTTGCAAGGTGTAAAATCTGTTAGCGAAAAAATTATTATAATGCGTTGCAACTTTTCCAGGACCCTGCAAGAGGCTTTGAGAGGGAAGCGGTGCCGGGAGCTGCTGCTGGCTCCGGGGCTGCCTGGAGAGGTTAGAATGGGTCTATTCAGAGCCCACATGCTCCAGTGCTGCTTGGAGTTACTTCACTTTTTTCTTTATAATAAATACAGCTTTGTCTGCTGTTTGTTTTTTTTTGGGGGGGGGGGAAGAAAAAAGGAAGAAAGAAATTAAAAAAAGGCTGTGAAGGATCAGAGTTATTGTATGGCAGGGGCACAATTTAGGGGGTGTGGCACGGAAATCTGATTTTAATCACAGCGTGGTGCTGAAGCCTCAAAGGTCTGAGTGGTTTTTGAAAAGATTTACTTCACGTAAGCCTAGGTCTGCCTCTGAGTGACGTCACTAGTTTTAGCAGCAGCACAAGAAGGCTGGATGAGTGACAGCCCAGCCTACTTTTTAATAGCTTTGTCATGTGACTGGGAACAGTAGTAAGACAGGTGCCTTCAGTTCACTCTCAGTGAGGGGCTCGTTGCCTGCATGCGTGTGTGCTCCCTGCCCGGCTCTGGATTGTAGTTTGCGAGCTTCACCGCTGGCGTTCGGGAGCTGGATGGCGTGGGACATGTGCAACCAGGACTCTGTCTGGAGTGACATAGAGGTGAGCCGGGTGCCGCGAGCGGCGTGGGCAGTGTCTGGCGCGCAGGCGTGCTGCAGGTCGCTGGTGGCTTTTTGTTTGGTTGGGGTTTTTTTTCTTTCTCTTTTGCAAGAAAAATGCTGAGATGTACTAGGTGGAATACTTTGCAAACAAGTCTGAATCTTATCTTAACTCCAGTAAGTTTGCTATTTTAAGGTTACTCTGTGATGCCTTGAGCAAATCAAAGCTTAGCTCCTGTCATCAGTATCTTCTGCAGTTGGAAACTATTTTCATGTGCCTCTGGCTCGCTTTCCCGTCATATGCAATATTTATGCTCTAAGATATTGATATGAATCAGTGTCTGAAGTCTTTCCAGTGGCGTTTAGTGGCCTGATTGGAAAAATGCCATGTTTATTTTAAAATAAGAATAACATTTCTTTTTCCCCAAAAAAGAAGTTAAAATTAACTAATGATTTCATATTGTAATTGCTTGTTTCACTGTGCTCTGTTGGAGGCTTTTTCCTTGTTTATCAGCTGCAGGATTCAAACACACACACGCAAAAATGAATGCCCCGTTGTTTTGTTTTAGATGCTTTTAAAAGAGATTTCTGGAAATAGATGTTTCCTTGCTTCTTGTTGTACTGGAAAAATTACCCAGCAGTTAATGTCCCGTGGGGCAGGGTTCTCAGTGAATCCAAGTAGTCCAACAAATGGTTAAATCCTACTGTACGACAGAGACAACAGGATGAACCATGAGAACGGAGTTTATGCAGGACTGTGTGAACTGCTGCTGCCGCCGCCGCCACTGCTGCTTGTGTAAAAATAGACGGCAATACATCAAATCCACAGCTTCTGCTGGCTACAATTCATAAAGGGAAAAAGCAAGCAGTTCCCTGGTAATCTCTGGAGCATAACGTGAGGGCTGAGGATTTCTGCATGTTTGCATTCGGCAAAACGGAGCATTACCTGAAAGTTCTGGCAACTTGTGAAGCGAGGCAAACTTTGCTCGGAGCCTGCCGAGAGGAACCGCAATCTGGACCTGCTCCTGGGCGCTCACCCTCTGCCTCCAGTTTGGAAGAAGTGCTTAAAATGCTCCCCTTAGGCGGCAGGGGTGGGGGGAGAAACGCTACATGTGATGCTTTTTAAATAAGATGTTCGTGCCATGAGATACCCATCTAACGCAGAACTGTCAGTGTTCTCGGGTATATTGTTCTCTCTGGTGGAGCATGCATGAGGATTCTTATGTCTTTTTGTCATGTTTTAAATATTTGCAGCCTGCCATTGTATCCACCAATTTCTGTTTGCATATTGTAATTGCTCTTATCTTGTTTTGATTTCTTGGTAAAGTGGAATAGATATGGATAATTCATATGTCCTGTAGCTATTATGAGTCAAGGCTGTAAGTGGATGACTTTCTGGCTCCAAAGTCCTAATTGTTTCTGAGTAGCTGGAGTATCCTGTGGGTTGTTGTCTGGCTTGTAGCATGGGTCTCAGCTGCTGTAGCTTCATTTTTCCATCATGTATTATTCCTGATGCTGCTAGGAGCTGATTGAGGAACCAGCTTATATGGAAATATTGAAGATTTATTTTAATCACTAGAGTTCCTGCAGTAATTTCAAGCTAGTAACAGAATAGATAATTTACGTCGATGACTTTTTCATAGTGCGGAGGAAAAAAAAGGTTTGATCTTAATATTAATTGTGTGGTGGATGGATTAACTGTTGGTAGGATTTTACCAACTGGCTCCTGCATTGCACTTCCTGTAGCAACGTAGTGGTGTCTGCGTGCTGTTTTGGCTCTGGGGATCACCTTTACTGATCTAAAATATTACAGGCGGCAGGTACTGTAGGCAGCTTTCATTTTTTGAATCATTAATGTTTGCTGTCAACTTAAAATGTATTATATTCTCTCTCACATAATGACAGGATGGCGTGTTGCTTAATAAAGGCCTGCATCACTGTAGCTGATCAGCATCCCCAGTGTTTCACAGTTTAATGAAGGTGATGTACAGTAAGGTTGCGAAGACTGATAGAGAGAATCCACATGACATACATTCTGTCAAGTCTGTCATTCTTTCCCGGGTTCATCCCCTTGGCTGTTTGAAAAACTTGTTAAAAATAAAACGAAGATTATTTTTTCATTAATATAATTAATATGGCACAAGTCCAGTCTTTCTTTTTTTTTTTTTTTTAATTTACCTTCAAAGGCACAAAAATGTCCAAAAGGTTAATGGAGAATTATACTTAATTATAATGATTCATTATCATCAGTGCAGTTAAGCTAATTTATTGTTTGTGCCTGAACTAAGGGTGGGGGGGGGGGAAGTCTGTTGGAGTGAAATAATGCACAATAATTAGCCTTTTGTGTTTAGTGACTGCTTTATCCTCCTAAATGTTACTATAAAATTAAGGCTGTAGTTATGGAATAACTATGATATCAAATAATGGTGGGATGACAGTAAAATGCATTATAGCAATGCAGGTGCACCTGTTACAGATGTATAGGCAAACAGTAAATAGCAGCATGTCAGATGAGGACAGTTTTAGGACCTGGAGTGTTAAACCTGGCATCGTCAAAGGCCAAATATAAATTAATAACAGGAACACTTGCTACTAATGTGTCTTAGATTAGAAGCATAATGCCATATTCAGAACATGTCAACATTGGCAAGAGCATATATACTTCATTTCAGCTATTACATTTTTAAGTGGCATTGCAGTCAGTATAGGCAAATAAAAGCTTAAATGATCAGGATTCTTTTTTTTTTAATACAATTGTTTATGTTGCTTCAAAAGCCCACTGTAGGATTTAAAAATGCATATTACCAAGAGTTAACACATTTAACTAGGAGGTTCACAGAGTGAAGCTATTTTTACAAACGAAAACAGTAACAGATCAGCAGGATACTTTAGAAGTCTATGGCATCAGTTATAAGCTACTGACCTCCCCAACACAAACCTGAGAATGATGCTGAGAATCTACCTTTTCAGTCAAAAACTAGATTATCCTTTAATGAGATCAGAGATTTTGTGCAAGCATCAAAAAAAGGTCATCTCTGCATTATAAGATTTCTGCTGGAAGGTTATGTCTAGCACTAAAGAAGAGGGAACTCTTTAATTTTTTTCTTTGTGTTTTTTCTGTGACTGAAGTAGTAATAAATTGTGTGCAGTGAAAATTACTTAAGTGAGATGTTTGACTTCTTAAAGTTCTGCAGCCCTCAAATAATAGAAATAAAAGCAACTGATATTTCAGAGCCTCATTTTGCAGCCTCTTAGTTCCCTTGCCCCTTGGCCTGTTACGTGATTATCTCGTAGTGTCCTGGTAGACATGGAAGTTGTCTGGTAAATTATAGCTCACACCACCTGCACTGAGTCTTTGTGCCAACAGATGAAATCTTTGCTCGCGACGGTGCTGCTGCATATAGCCCGTGCACTGCAGCTGTGCTGAGATTCCCAGCGACAAAAATCTCAATGAAATTCATCTTCAGCAGCTGTCTCTTACACCGCTGTAAAAGGCGGTCCTTTCAAGAGTGACATAACAAATATTGAGTAATTCTCATCAGTGGACACTATGTTATTGCCCTACAGACATATCTCTTTAGAAGGTGGCGCTTTCTGGATTGACTTCAGTCCAAATAGAAGTTGGGAAATCATTCAAACCACCCAATCAACTGACTGGAGTGGAGGAGTACCTGCTGCCTGAATGCGCTGTTGGCCATCCTTAACGCAAAGCTTGAAACGCTCCATGTTGAAGCCCTTACACTCAGTTGACTTTAAGGCTTTTAACCGTTCACTGCCTGGTGCCTTTGCAACTTTGAAGAGAGGAGGTGTTTTGCAGTAGACCAGTATCAACGTAGCTATTTGCAGATGAGCTCCAGGAGTGTGTTGTACAGTGCTGAAGCAGTAGCTTCATCGAGCAGCATTAGTGTATGGGACTCCATTATTTGCCAAGCTGTTACTATGTTTCCCATAATTAAGAATTGGCTTTGTTGGATACTCTAACATTTCAATTGCCCTGCTAAAGTGGATGTGTAGTATTTTTTTTTCTTGATTAGTAGACCAGTTAATACCCTATCCAGCTTCATACTAGCATATAAAAGGATATGCATTCTTTGCTTATTTGTATTTATCGCTACTCTGTTCATAAGTCACAGAGACAACAGCGTTTTGCACTGATGTGGATTAGACTTTGCTTACTACTTGGACATTAAATCAGCGTTTCACAGGCTCTCTACCTGAGGGCCACTGAATCAGCCATGGTATAGTACTAATTGGGCTGCCTGAACAAAAAAGTCCAGTTTGGTTCACTTGATGCAGCTGCAGTCTGGAGAAAATTAGGAAGCTGGCTGGAAGCTTTTGGGCTGGGACAATATACATACTTATTTTAAGCAGGTGAAAGGCTCCATAAGCTAAATATGTCTGTCACCCAAAGGTGAACATAGGAATATTTCAGAATACACTTCAATTAACAGGACACTGTTGTGCAGCTGGATAGCTGTGATCTGTGCATCATCTGGTGCATTGGGGAAATTGCACAGCAGCCTCTGCTGACCCATGCTTCAACATGCCCATGTGGGAGCCACCACCGTGGCCGACTTCAAGGATTACAGTGAGAATCTGTAGAGCTGAAAGCGTGAATATCTACAGCTTGAGTTCGCCCCCAGGGCTGAAGGCTGTAACAGTCTGTGCCTCTTTAACCTGAATGCACCAGGAAATGCATGAAAGACCTTGCCCAGAGGTATTCTTCTGTGACTTCTACCTGTACTGGCTCTCTCTGACACAAAAGAAGAGTAAGGCCATGCCTTGCCACTTGCTGTTGTTTTTGCTAAAGCTTTGAAGACTAGTGTTATCAACGAGTATAGGGAGAAGGAAAGTGGTTGATCCCTGTACAGAGATGTGGTAGAGAAGGCAGCGTATGCGCTCCTATTTCCCCCTCCCCTTTGCATACCTGTGTAGAGCTAGCAATGATCTAATATTTGGGAGAAGGTCCAGAAAAGAGTCAATTCTAGTGACCCTGTGCCAGAGCTTAATCGAGGCTTAATTCTTATCACGTGATATTAAGGTTAATAGACTCCTGGTAATTAATGAAACTGTTTCTGTGTTATTCTTGTTTCTTGCAGTGTGCTGCTCTGGTTGGTGAAGACCAGCCTCTTTGCCCAGATCTCCCAGAACTTGACCTCTCCGAACTAGACGTGAACGACTTGGATGCAGACAGCTTTCTGGGGGGACTCAAGTGGTACAGCGACCAATCAGAAATTATTTCCAACCAGTACAGCAATGAATCATCCAATATATTTGAGGTAAGGGAAGACGATGCAAGTACACGTTTCAGAATGCTTTGCTTTTTTGTTTGTTTGTTTTGTTGTTATTTTTTTCCTCTTTTAACCTGACGGATGATGCTTTTTTAAGAGCCAGCAAGCATCGTGATGTATGTTATGGCCTCTGACTGGCGCCTTTAGTCTTCATGATCAAAACCTGGCCAGTTACCTAGAGAGGGGGAGGAAAAGCCTTGAAAGAATTAAATGGAACTTTTGATTTTTTCAAGGGAAACAGCTGAAGAGTGCCTAGAGTACACCGCACTGTGGCGTAACAACAAGGAGGTGCACAGTTATCCGCTACAAAGCAAAACAAAAGTTGAAGCCTGTTTGTTGTCTTCCACTTGCATTCCACAGAAAGGAGCAGAGGGCAACACCGTAGCTAACTGATGGATGGCTGAAGCCTTTTTAATAAAGACCATAGCAGAAGGTCCCACTCAGAGCATTATTGTGCAAGGCACCTTGCACACAAATTGAAAGGTCCTCGTAGTTTAAGTACACGAGCAAAAATGGGTACACAGCGCAGAGAAGGCAGTGGTGGCTGTCAGTTGTGTTATAGCTCACAAGCTGGTTCATCATTTGGGATGGCTCACAGCTCTCCTGGCAGAGCGCAGGCTTAAAGTGAAAGCTGAAGGGTGGTAGGAGAGATTTAAATGTTTTCCTTAAAATACTGCCTTGAGGATCAGGGGGTACGAGAAGAGGGTTATGGTCTCTTTACCTCTGCCCCCAGTCTTCTTTCTTTCACTGTGTAAAACCTTCGTGATTCTCCACCTCGTAGTTATGGGCCAGCCATGCCCCTCTTGAACCCTAACCTCCTTCCCGCCTTGGTGATAGGAAATGCAGTACATCATCCGCTGACTGGGAAATTGGACAATAAATTGATTAGCTGGCAAGAAGACCTTGTGCAACAGCAAGCTATCCCTGCTGCCTCTCGTGTCGCAGCAGCTCCAGGAAGGACGGCTGGCCCACTTGCTCGGGGAAGCCCCAAATAAGCACTCTACACTTTAATAGCTGGAAAAGATTAACTGTAACAGTTTAGTAAAATGCTTTTGAAGGTAAAATATAGCTTACCTAAGATGTCCTGAATGAAATTCTCCTTTTGTGTATACATCTGTAAACCGATGGTGTTTTTCCTGGTGCAGATGAAGTTTCTCTGGATTTCTACAAGTGTAACTGAGAGCAGAAACTGGCCTTCTGAATTTGATCTTTCTATCATTTACACCCAAGTAATTTGGCATTAATTTTGTTCAAATCAAAATGAAGTTATCCCTGCTAAATCCTGCACTTAAATCCTCTTTTTTGTTAGTTTTATAACATTTTGTGTCACGTTTTAGGAAGTTTCAAAACTGAATCCTGCTCTTGAATTTCAGTTGTAGTAGGTAGCACAAGTTACAGCTTGTCTGTGTAGAATTTTTTTGATAGTCAATAACAAGGAGGCACAGGAGGGGGTAACGTATTTGCAGCTAAGATCAGAATTAGCACTGTGTGCGTGAGGGAGTGTTTTTGCTTTTGTCATAACCTAGGATATATAGTTTCCTAATCCACTGAAAGCCAAATGCAGAGACATTTTTCCTTTGGAAGAACCAGGAAAAGATTTAGACTTTTAAAATGCAAGGTCCTGATAAGTAATGTAATTAAGCATGTACCTGTCTTTAAGCACATAAATAGCTCCAGTAAAAACAGTGGAACTTGTCCACTGGCTTATTGCTTGTCCTGTGCTTTACTGCCTTCCTGCACTGGTGGCTAAAGCTGTCAAGTACAGAATTGTCTCGTGCAGGTAGTGACAATCCTCCTGTATTCCTTATGTAGGAACTGTCACTTCCTATATGAGACAATTCCAGTTCTGAAAATCAAAGCATTTTGCAAACAGTGAGACCACTGTACTTGTTTGTACTTACCCTCCTGAGACGTGGGGATGCGGCGGTGCTGGTCGTTACGTGTAGTCTCACAGGCCCTTTTGGGTGCGTCTGAAGAGGAGCCTCCCCAGTGTGAAGAAATAGGTGGTATGTAGCTGGAGGAATGCATCTAGGAGCAACTAATGTGTCAGAAATAATCCTCAGGAGATGAAATACACTCCATCTTTCCTGGTGGTCAAATTCTGCTGTCATCTATGCAAATGCTTGGATTTTGCAGAGTTCACTGACTTCAATTACAGGGTACAATGCTGTCTCTGACAGCATAGTTTGGCCCATACATACCTGTAGGGACAAATTGTTCTCTAATAGCATTTTGCAATGCTGGAGCAAGACTATTTTCAGTTTCTCAGTGTGTTATATTTAAATTTTTTTAGGTTGCTTGGCCCGGGAAGAAGGGGTATAAAACAGTTATTTTCTCTTGCCATGCATTAACCCTGTCCCCATTCTCCATTGTGCAGCTGGATGCATAGCACTATTTCTTGTCTCTGCCGCTCTGTAATGTGACGACTGGGGGTGCTCAAGAACAGAACAAGATGTGTTCTTTCTCCAGAGATTATCTCAGATGCTCTGAGAGGAACTATTTGTTTTAGCTAAGAGAATGGAAGTTTTATGCAGTTTGCCATTTGGTAATCTCTGGATTTTTCCATATTGATCAGGATTGGCTTTTCTTTTTAAAGAAAATATATAGATAGATCTATATATACACTTTTTTTCTCTCTTATATCATCCTGGGCATGATATGTTTTGTATAACTTTTATATAACTTCAGCTTCCAGCTGAGACCTAGTGATATGAAAAGCAGTGGAATGGCAAACAAAAGCTGGAAGAACAAGCAGTACAGTGTTAATTGCAAAACCTAACCTTGAATAAAGCACACTCACCTTTGCATTGTTAATGCTGCACATAGGTTGTTGTCTGTGTGAGGGGCCTATGTCCCAAAGGCACTTTATAAAGTTGCTGGATGTCTCAAGCAGATGAATTTTGAAAAAAGAAAAAGCTTTTATTTGAGAAAGTGAATTTTCAGGCTTTCTGCACTCACATTCCTGGAAGCTGCCTTGACCTGAGCATCCACAAGCTTAACTTCCTTTGTAAAAGTAGCATTGTAAAAAATCTCATGGATTAGACATTATGAATAGTTATGGTAGTGACTAGGAGCCAAATAAAATGAAGGTCCAGTTAATTAGGCTACTGGCTAAATAGCTACTATGCAACTGTTGAGTAAAGGTAGCTGCTCTCATGACTTTACAAATGATGAGATAATGTCTTTTACCCTAGTATTGGAAAAAAAAAAAAAACCTGTATCTTGTGAGATGTACCAAACTCATCGCTGCATTAGTCTACTGGTAAGACAGTGGAACTGATCCTAGTCCTCAGTCAAGCCCATACTGTTTGCCCCAGTGTGGAGGCTGTTATTATCAACCCGTATATGTGTGCATATTATGAATATTTCTTGCTGTTCGCAGCCTGATAACCTCAGTTTTGCACCTTGTTTTCTTTGCCTGGTGTTTGGCTACTGGAAAGATACAATAAGGGAGCTCTTACCCCTAAGGGCACCATCTGTTGAAACAAGCTTGTGCAAGTAAATAGTTAACAAGTCACCCAAGACCAGTTATTTAGATGGTTTACTGCATTACTCACTCGCATTATTTGCTTTTTGTAAAGAACTAGACTTTAAAAAGTTGTATTTGTTTGGAAAAAAAAAATTGATTTGGCCACTTCTAGAAAGCCAAAATAATTAGTTTTCCATTCTCAAATCCAATGCTATGTGAAAACATGAACAAGCATAGAACTTGAAGTGACATGAATGGGAAGGCTTTTTGGTGATGAAAACTTTTGTCCCCTGAGGCATCTTCAAATATACTGTACACTGTCATGTAAGGTTAGTCATATTTAAAATTATTAATGACCCATGCCTAGTGTTACAGAGAGATTAAGTATCTACGGGGGTATATCTCTTTGGCATGGTTTACAAATAGTTCAATTGGGGTAAAGAGAAATTGCAGTCTATATATAGGCAAAAGCCTATTAAAGTATAATGAACTTGTGTAAAATCATAAAGAATTTCTAATACTTGGCAAAACACTTTTAACTTTAAAAAATTTCTGAAAACCTGGATTGGTTGCTCTTCCCTGGATTTCATTTATTTACACATTTCCATATTCCAGAGAGATTCTCAGCATATCCGATGACTTTATTTTTTAACTGTTTTGCATAGGTTTAGTCCAGGTTACTTTTCAAGACCATGTTACATGCTCTGTATTTGGAAAGCGTGAATAGACTACTATGTTTTATTGTAGACTGCCAAAAAATGCTGTATTACAAGCAATGAGAATGAGGCAAGAGAAGGAGATTCACAATGAAATGCATACTCTCTTAACCCTGGCAGTAGGGAAATTCATGAAGATAAATGATTTCTTATTTAGTTGGAAGGGTCAGCATCAGGAAGATGATGAGGTTGGAGGCGAGCTTTAAACATCACCAGGATAATTTGCATTGGTTCAGATTATAAACTGTAATACTCTGTGGTGTTGCCAGTCTCTTTTACTATTGCAGGTTATTCATTCAAGGTTTGCAGCCAGATTGATTAATGAATTACCAGATCTTGTGTAAAATGACTTGGCCTGACTTTTAAACAACCACCAATGTTTTCTTTGCCAGTCTTGTGACTGGTGTTAATGGGTTTCCAGAGGACTGAGCCTATATGGATTTTCTGTACTGGCCTCTTACAGCATTTTTTCCACTTTTTAATTTTCTCCAAAACTAGTAGCCCAGGGCAGGCAGTTCAAGGAGATATAATCTCAGGGAAAAAAGACATAGTAGTCAAATCCTTGATGGCTGATGCCCTTCAGTGCCAAATCAGCATGATTTATCATAGCCATCTATTCAGCACAACAGAGTCTAGAGGTGAGCTGCATGGTGTACCTCACACAATATGCATAACTAGAGCTCTGAACTTTGAAGGAAAGCCTCAGAGCTATTTGCAAAGTGCTGGTGCTTAGTGAATACTAAATTACATTTAGGAAATAGTCTACTGCTACCAGTTATACTTCATTTTTATTCTTGACACAGACACCTAAATCAGAGAACAGTAACATTTCAGAGATTATGGTAGCAGTTTGGGTATGTTCCAACACTATAATAGGATCAGAATTTTAAGGCCTTTTTTATTATTACCAATAGTCACTTAGTTTCTACTGCAGCGTACTTTGTAGGGAATTACAGCTTTTACTAAAAAGATTAAAATGCTATTATGCAAATGATTGCAGTATGTTATTATGTTTACAAATTAACATCCATGGCTCAACACACAAATTAACTAACTATTCCATCTATATTATTAAGGATTTAATAAAGTAACTGTTGATAAAAATGAGGAGCTTGGAACAGTTAATAGGAACTGATTGTGATTTAACATAGAACTTAAACATTGTGTTTAATGTTCTAGATGGTATAATGGCAGAATAAAGCTTATCAAAGTGCTTCAAAGAACTGAGATTTTGTGAACAGCATAGCAGCATGTCTGAGGCCTTAGAGAACATAAACTAAATAGCTCTGGGCAGTAATGTAGAGTGGGCAACATATCAGTGAATCCGAAGGTAACACAGGACCGTCTTACATCAAAACATAGTTTACTGCTCTAATAAGTAGTTTTTTGAAATTCAGATTAACACACATGAAATGTTTTATGTTATAAGCACATGCAGGATACTTAGCAACTTGTGCTCCTCTAAAATGTATCCTGTGATGAAATTTTTCTATGGCAAATGGGATTTCATTGCAGAATATCACTGTATGACAAAAAAGGGGAAGGCTGAGTTCAGACTGAGATGACTTTACAAACAGTGCTGCAAATTGCTATTCCTAGCAGTTCATAAGAGATCATAAAAGCAAACAGATAAGAGCTACTGAGGTCCTAGAGAAATGAATGTACAGTATGTGGTTACAGGATAGATTTAGTAGGGAAACAGACAACATGGTAGGTTTAATAGAACAATAAACATAAAAGGCAAAAGATGCAGATTTGGAATAGGAAACTTTATAAGAACAATAAAAGATAACAATGTATCATAAAAACATTTTTGAAACCAGGAGAAAGACCCTCAGTTGCAATGGAAGAAAACAGCAGATTCTGTGCAGAAGTGCAAGGATTTTTATATTCTTAATAGTGCAATGTCAGGTCCTTTACTCAAGTAAGTAACTTTTTCAGATGTCTTGGGCCTGACTGATTTCTGCATCTACTGAATAGGAGTCCAGTACAATAACATTACATTGGCATGGAAGATGTATGTAAACTATAATCCATAACTAGTTATGCTGGCATTAAAAAATTCTCCAGCAGTAAGTGGAACTTATTTTGCTCAAAACAGCTGCTGTGTAATTGGGAAGGGTTTATGCAAATGTTCTATATCTAGTGTAAGCAAGGTGCACCATTTCTCCATTTTCTTTCCCAGCTGGACAAACTACAAACTGTCTAAACTTGTCTCTGTTTTGTTTCAAGAGCCTTGCACATTGGTTGAAATTTTCAGGCAGAAAGGAACTCCCAAATAATAATTAAAAAAAACTGCTTTGAGAGTTTATTGTTTGTATGAGGCCACCAAGACCATTCCCCAGGTGCGTGATCAAGAAAATGCAACTGATCTCCTTTGCAGCCCCATTTAGTAGATATTTCACTACACTGCCTGCATTTTACCTGGAGCAGCTGTGTCTTAAAGTACTCACTTTGTCTCTACTCAGCTGAGTACCTGCCCTTTTTGCAAGAGAGAAGAATAACACTCACCAGAACAGTAGTAAGCTAATTAGATCATTAGACAAATGTCTTGGCCCATGTTAAAACAGGCCCTTAAGGACACTGTGTTCCCACTGGCTACATATCTAAATACAAACTGGTGTCAGCTGCCATACAGGCAAAAATGTAATAGCCTCCTTTCACAGAGGTCATCTTAAATCCACTTTGGTCACAGTCACACTCCACATCTGTTTTAGTGAGATGCAGCTTCTTAAGGTGGCATTTGGACTTCATAAGCACGCAAACAACCAAGCTATAAATTGCTGCTGCTGGAGTTATTTGGAATAAGTGTATACTGTTTCATATTTATAATGGTGGGGCTTCATAGTATTCGCAGTGAATATATAACACAGATCAGTTCAACAAGCATGAAATTGTATGTTGTCAACTTGTCACATAAATAGAGCCATATTCTGGCTTACAATAATGTTGAACTAAATATTTTCTCCCTAGAATTGCAGAGAGGGTCGCAAAGAAGTGGGGCAGCAGCTCTGTCTTTTGTTAGAAAAACAGTCACTGAGTCATTGCTTGTGGGAAGTAAATATTTCTGATAAGATTTTTCTGCATTTTTTTCCTCCCCATTTGCTTAAGAACAACAGAAAGTTTGCCTTTATTAGACAAATGCTAATTTGGCTAAACTGTTAAATTTATTTCCCTTAATAGTTTTATTTCTAGTGTAACCTCTTTTCTCTTTTTTTTTAATTGTTGCTATTTTTGTACTGTGCATCAGTGCTAATTGCTACTAAATGCTCCATCTTAACCCTGGCATGCTCTTTTCCTGCTGCCCCATCCCACTTAACATTAACTGAAGCCTGCGCCATTAGAGAAGGATAAAATCATAGCGAGGCTTAATTTAGGATTTTTTTTTTTCTTAGCACTGCTAACCTATTGTACATGTATAGGTCAGGAAGAGGCAATTGCTGGGAGCCAAGTTTTACAGGGAGAAAGTTTTCATATTGAATCATATATAATTTTTTTTTCCATGAATGGAAAAAATACAAGGAACTCTGTGTGTGTGTGTGTGGTTGTATTTGTGTGCGCGCGTGTGTGTATGTGTGAAAACTTCACCTGTAGTTCTTTTTTGTAATACATTAGTTAACATTCAGATGCACCAGAAATTTATAGCCATATGACTGTGTGTACACAAACACTCATCTACGGAGGATGGTTTTAGGTCTCGCTGGAAATCAGCCCCTCTGGAATGTGTAGTTAACGACTTTGGATGAATTTTATGTTCTGACACAAAGGAGCAACAGCCTCACTTCATAATGATTGAGAAATTAATTAGCACTTTGTGGTGGTGATGAATCTGAAGGGCTATGATTGGACTTTGCTTTTTACCACATGCAGTAATCACTGGTTTTGTTTATGAAAGCATAAACCCCAAACCTACTGAGATTTTGGTGTTGTCATGAAGTCTTAGCTGCGTGATGCATTGGAATAATACTTTCATTCCTTTATACGCATCTGTGCTTTTGTGTTTTGCTGCAACTAATGCAACGGTGTGCTGGTCCATAATAGGTACTTCCAGTCACTAAGGCAATAAAAAGAACAGAGTATTTTCTCTGAGGAACCACAGTGGCAGCCATGGGCTCATATTGCTGCTTGACTTGTTGATTTATGACAGTTTTGAGTTGCCTGAACTGCTCATAGCCATCTAGCTTGTCACATGAAGTTTTGGAGGACCAGGTCTTCCAAGCACATTACAGAGTTAGAGGTGGAGGCTTGGTACTGTGCCAAATGGGCAGAAAGCGCTTACTACTCCTGTAGACCTCTGTCACAGCTGCTCCTTGAGGCTCAGAGATATTAAACCTTTGTAGGGACTCACAGGGCAGTCCATCAGATGAATTTAGAACAAACTTCACTTGTGAATCTCTTCTATGAGAGATCTGTTTGCCTGAAAGTAGAGAAAGTGGATGGAAAAAATGTTTTATCACCCAATAGATGACTTCCAAGGAGGTGGTGATAATCAGTTTCTAGAGGAGAGGGTTGGTCAGAGGAATGTTCTGCTTCCACGTGAGGTACCAGAAGAAATAATGGGAGTTCTTTCCTGGAATAGTAGTTTGTCCTGGAGGGAACTCAAAATTGCTTTTGAAAGTAGTCCTAAACATTCACAAAGGAAAAAAAATTCTTCTTCCAAGTTGCTGTTTGAACAGTGACACAGCGATTCAGGAAAAGCATTGCAGATAGCAGGTAATTAACTTTATGGATGTGAGACTTATCACTGGGATTTTGACTTTGAAAATGCTGCGGGCTTGTGCTTTTCTGTAGAGCAGTCAGTGACCCTGAGCAAAAAGCAGGTATGATGTGAATTTTAAAAGTCAGCTTTCTTTTTTTTCAGCCTTTTTTTTTAATATGCATCCGTTGACTAGATGCATCCATCGTGCTTCATTCTGCCATTCCTCTTCCCCCCCCCTTAAAATGACACTTTTAATAGGACCGGCAATGAGCTCCTGCTCATGTCTGGAAGATCTTACGCTGTAGTTCTAAGCAACTAGGGATTCTCTGGCAGCCATATGTGTACATAGGAAGAATCCCAGCATGGCCAAATCCAACTAAGCTCTCAGAGGAGCATGAGTGGCAAGCAGGAAGACTTTGACAGAAGATTAACCTGTTAACATGTTACATATAGCTCTTGATTTGCTCTTTACATGTGCTAAATTTAAAGTGCATGTGTGATGTGGCTCAGACAAAGGAGAAAAAAAAACAAATACCATTGAGATTCATGTTTTTGAAGTGTTCTCAGTCTAGTCTAAGTTTTCGTGTCAAATTCTTATATTGCAGAACCCTACCTCTTGGGCTAATCTTAGCCTCCACAGGTCCATAGCTTGTCCATTTTCATAGGCTTCTTATTATTGGACTAGTGAGATCTTAAAGCTGTCAGGTAAATGAAGGTAGAAATGCAACTACTTTAATAAAAGAAAAACTAAGTGCATGCTTATTGACTGGGGCCCCTTATGAGGCTGGATGTGCCCCATAAGGTATTTGGCCCTCTGAGCACCCACAGAAGGAGCAGTGGGCTTTTACCTCTACTTATCTGGGGAAAACTTTGCATTGTTGAAAGCCTTTTTCAGTTTTTTTGTTTGCTTTACTGCTCCCCCTCCCCCCATTTGGTGTGGGTTTTCCTGGCTGTATTGACTTTCCTGAAAAGCCCAACAAGCTCTCTTCTTACTACTATGAAGATATAAGGCAAAATGCTACCAATTGTCACCTCAATTGCATCTGGAGAAAAGCCAGGAAAACTTGCTTTTTTCTAAGGCATAAGAAAATATTGCAGTCCTTAACACTGCAGAGGCATTCATCCATTTTCAGTGAAAGGGTGTCAAACCACTTCTGCTTCTATGTGATGGGAGTGTTGCCATCTCTTGACAGTTTCTTCACTGTCGATCCCACTCTCGTATAGGAAGGGTCAGGTCAGATGTCTCTGTGGAGACCAAGTCTCCCATTTGCAGCAGGAAATCTCTCGGGTGGAGAGGATAACATTACAAAACAGAGGCTAACATTACAAAACATCTCTGCTGCCTCTGGCACAGTCTGGAGCATCACAGTCCAATAACTCCTATCATGTCACTCTCACAGCACCTTATTATCTATGTTTTTCTGTAAATCCAATCTGAGACTGTCATTACCAGTTTCAGATAGGTGAACACCATCTGGGTGAAATAACCATGCACCAGTGATGGGCTGGAGGGGGCTCTTGTTAGTTAATCATCCCTACCTTCCCTTTGATTAGTTAATTTGTCTGTTGAGCCATGGAGGAATCCCCAAGAGCTCCCAGGAGCCCCTTGTTAAAATTCTGCCAACAAATGGATGGGAAGATAGGGATGATTTCACTCTTTTTGCTGGAGCTATGATATTGCTAAATCATCCGTAATGTATAACTTTCTGTGCAATCTTTTCTTGTTTCGATTCTGGCGGCACATTACTTCTTTGTGCATTTAGTTTTAACATCATCACTGGATACCTAACCCTCCTGAAAAATCTCATCTTGTGAATTAAGCGTAATTGCACTACTTTCATGTGGCCTTTAAGTAGCTACCATACCATGTTCCTTGACTGTGATGCTGGGCCATACTCTTTTTCAGATGTAAGATGCAGTCCTTACATATTACCATAAGACAAGTAAATAAAAACCTTGTAGTAGGGAGGTAGTCTCCTTGTATGGACTAGTGGCCAGCCAATCCCTCTTCTATGGTGTCACCTTGAAGAGGTAGTGAGAGAAGAAAGGAAGTGGTCCCTGGGGCTTGTGAGTAGAAATAAACTCAAGTTACTCTTCCTTTAGAGGCCCAGAACCCATGCAGTATAACAGGTCTCCCTTTTTCTTCTAGCCAGCTGCAGATAATTGCAGGCCACTGATATTGCCCAGCCCAAGGAATAAACAGCGAGAAAATGCTGGTTTGAAGTTACAGTTGTATCAACATGCTTTGGGGCTACCAAATCTGGAGAGAAACTGCCGTAACTAACACGTCCCAACACATAGATTTCTTAATCTCCTGATTTAACGAGAAGAAGAATTAAAAGAAAAAAAAAAAGGGAAGGGAAAAAAAGAAAAAAAGACAATGAGTTGGCCTAGAAAGCTAAGAAATGCTGGCATACTCTGCTGTTCTTGCAATTAGTCGAACTGGGCTTGCTAGCTCTGACGAAGTGCCCATAGAGCCAGATCAGGACCAGCTCCTGCAGGGCCACAAGTATGTCTTTACATAGCACTGACCATGATTTATTAGATTTATTAGATTTATTAGATCTAGCTCAGTATTACTGTTTCTTCTGTTCTGAGGTGGAGCAAATCCCTCCTGCAGGAACACAGAGAAAGTGATGGAGCTACATCGAGGTGAATCTGTAAGAGTCACTTTGGATCCTACCGGACTCTGAGCTCTGGCTAGTGCTGGCCATAATGCACCAAACAGGCTCCTGCGGAGTTGATCAGTGTCTCTGAACAGTGTTTTCAGAACCACATTGGGAAGCATTACGTGGCCTTGTCCAGTACAGGCCTAAGCGGTGTCCAAGAATTTGTGCTGTGCTACAGCTGCCCTGTAAGTTTTCCCAGAGTACTAAGGAGCAGGAATTACGGCAGCATCTCCACACCAAGTTAGTTCAAGTCCACTGTGGGCAGAGCAAATAGGTCACAGAGGGCGAATTCTCTGCTGAACCAGGAGACTTGCTTTACACTCCACTCCGCCACACTTGCAACTCTGAGCACAGTTCAGATATGCTTGAACTGCCTTTTTGTGGACCCTGTATGGGTCTGGGAGGGTTTATTAGTGGGAGCCCAGTGCTGTGTGAAGTCAGTTGTTCTGTTTCTGGATCTCTCCCAAGCTTAGACCTGTGAGACTTAGGTTTTTAGACTCGAAGCCTAAAAAAGTGAAAGAAAGAAAAAAGACCTATTCCTAAGCTTCTACCTATAATGGTTCCCATTTCCTAATCCAGGTGAAGATGCATTTTTGAAACTTATGTATAAAAATTTTTAAAGATCTGACATGCCCGTTGGGCCAAGACACAAAATTTTTAGGAAATGACTTTTGTGTGTACTCGGCTTTTCTGTCAATCCAACTTGAAACATCCGGGAATGCTGCCATCTCAAGACTGTTGTTCCAGGTTGTGCCATTCATGTAGCAGGAACTTGAAAATTGGACCTGTCCACATGATCTTGTATTATTCTTCCATATGTGATTATTGCCCTCCATCAGTATAATGTTAGGTATTTACCAAGGCTTCTATTGGTTTGCTTTTTTACCTGACCAAAATGCATAGGGATGAACAAAAATCCACTCATGCTTCATGTCCTTTCCTGCACCTGCTTTTGGCAGTGCAATGACAGATACCAGTTTTATTGTGTGCCAGTGTTACTGCTCTGTTTACAGCAGATTTAAGAGTTTACATTAGGCCACAGTGTTATCTTCCAGTTTTCCTAATTCTATCTCCTGGCAATGCAGGCTGTGCAGTTGGGGTGGCTGCCCCTGTCCTAAAGGAATTTGTGTCAATTTCTGCAGGAACAAATCCTCCTTGTGCTAAACCTCTTTGCAATATTTGCTCAAACCTAAATTTTGACAAAGACATTCTGTCCACATCCACCAGAAGAGATTGCCTTTTTTTAGATGCACTTGGAGGTAGATGCGTTGGAAGCTGCCTGTACCTGGCTGATAACTGAGACTGAGCATCTATGTAGCATGATCCATGCCCTTTTCTAATTTGTCTTTGAATGACAAATGTGCCTTCACTGAGTCAGCAGAAGAGGAGATCCTGCAGCAGAACTCCTTGCCCTTCTATCTCTTTTCACAGAATGGCCAGATTTTCCCAATTCTCTCCCAAAATCAGTCTTTGAAATAGCTCTGATAAAGAAATCTCTTAAATGTATTGCCCAGAATTGCAATATATTCTCTAGTCAGTTCTGACCAAGACTCATCATCTACTATTATTTCTTTAGAATCCTTGACTAACCATACCGGCATGTTCCCACTTCAAAAAAATGCAATTCTTTGTGAAAGTCCAAGTTACAGGGATTCGGAGATGCTCCATATTCGTCCCCCATCACTATTACCCCTAGAGAGTCAAATCTAAAAGTTGAGTCTGTCTGACTTCAAAAACTAAAAGCAGATTTCATTATAAATTACTGCATTTCACACACAAACCATGCAGGAGTCGGTCCAGGTTCTCTTGAGAGGTTTTAAGAAGAGAAATTGGTCAAATTTAGCATGGCTTCAGTTTTCATTGCAAGTTCTTTACTCAGTTCTAAAATAATATCTTTTTTTTTAACTTTGCAATTGCTAAACGACAAGCCAAACCTTCCTTATCAAAGATAAGGAATCAAATAACTGGGGGGGGGGGGGGGGGAAGAGAGAGATGGAAGGATAATAGTCTCGCATAATATCACAATTGTCTTCAGTAGCAAAGGATTCAAAATTCATAGAACTGGAAAGGAAAGCTACAAAATATTGCTGACTGCTATTTAAATGTTTGAATCCATCCGATTTCTTTGGGTGTGAAGAAAATGCATCTCCCAGTGCTAAATTTGTGCTCACCAAAACTCTTGGTGATGAGTCTACCTGCTATTTCTTGAATATTTGTATCTTTGGATAAAAATGGGTGTCCTTTCTGGTCCAGAACGTTAGTCAACTAATGGCAGATTAGGGCTGCTTTCCTCCCCGCCCCTTTGTGGAATCCAGTAAGTGCTGAGCATCAGGACATAATTGTACCAATAGGTATTAGACAAACCTGCTAATCCAGACTCCATAACTCTTGAGTATTTCCCCAAATTGCATTCTGTGATTTGGTTAAATTATGTCTTATCTCTAACCTTCTTGCTTCAATAAACACGTAATATCTAGTCTATCTTCTTTCCCACCTTATACACAGGGACAATCATCGGGACTTAATCTGTTGCCAGCACTAATGGCATGATTCCTCATACTAACTCCAATTCACTCTGCCTGATTTCCCACGAATACTTTTATGAAAGTATTTTATCCCTAATCCTGTGCCAAAGATATTTTCTTCTTCTGCCGCTGCTGTCTGAGCTCCCATAGACTTCATAGTGACCCTTCTAGGCTGTGGAGAATGAGTCTCTTACGTGCAACAGTCCACGAAGAAGTGCCACATCTCAGCCTCTTAATTCGGTTCAGAAGGCTTCTCATGGCAGATCTCTCATCTTGAGATTAAAATTATATCCAGAAAGAGCAGAAGTGTAGTCTCTCATTGGCCAAAGAAAAGAATGGAAAAAGTATACAGTAAAAAGGGAGAAGAGAAGCGATGCAACTGTTTTTTTTTTTTTTCTTTCCTCTCTCTTTCTGTCTGGATTGTGGTCTGCCTTTTTAGCCGCTCTGTACAGTGTCGTCTCACTGGGCTCCTTGGGGCCTGCATGTAACAGAGCTGCAGTCACGGTAGATTGACGAAGACACAGAGTGCTTGCTACTGTGAATACTTTTGTTTCCAAATACCATCCAAATTCCAAAGTAAAACATTTTGCCACTTGGTTTATAGTAATTTGGGAATCTTTGAGATGAAGCTCTGCTGAAGTGTCAGTTCATTTTCTCCTGTTTACCCTTCCTTAAGACTGAAGCTGTTTGCGTGACTTCAGGTAGTGACGTACCTAGTCTGCTTCGGATGTTTTCCGGTTCTTATCTTCCCAAGTAAGTGATGTAAAGAGAACTTTGAAGGCCCCACTTGAACAATATGTTTTGTGAACCCTTCATTTTTCTAAGACACTTGCTGAGTTGCTTTTCTATTATACCTGTGTTTTGGGGGTTTGGCCTAGTTTAGTATGTCAAGCTATGCAGTCTCAATGCTCGCTTTCAAGCTCAGTCATTGAACTCACTCCCTTCGTATTTATCCAAACTTTTGCACTTTCTCTAGTCCATTAGTAATCTCTCTAACGTCTGCTACTTCAGACAGACATGGCTATGGCTTTGTTATATGTGATACGCTATCCTTGTGCTGTTCTGTCAGTTCGCGACTGTCTATTAACTTTCTGAGAAAAACTCCATTCAGGAATGCCAGTAATAACTGAGCAAATACTGTTGGTACTGTTTTTTGTACAAAAAATGGCAGAATTACCAAGTTATATGAATGCACAAAACAAACCTCCCATTAATTACGTTGCTGTGACCTCAACATTTTTGACAGCCATTTTCAGTCATCTTCTGTCACCCGGCCGCTAGGCGCTCAGCGCTTTGGGCCAGGCACTGCCTGTGCTGTTGGCTTTTGCGAAAGGTTTCTGCCTGCTTTGGAGGGGAGGATGGTGGTGCTGGTTAGAGCGCTGGCCTGCGCTCTCCCGCATGCTGTCTCGGACCTGGAGAATTTGATTCATCTCTGTACATCAAATCCCTTGCTATAAAACAAGGATTATAATGCTTCTTTTTTGAGCTCGCCTGTTATTTCCTTGTGCAGATACTTTCCCTAAGCATGTGCCTGGAAAACATTTAGCGCAATAGGGCTGTTGTCTGCGTGGTGCTTGAGTAATACTAAAACAGTAGAAATTTGAAACTGTAGGAGATGGGTAGTCATGTTAATCATAATAATGAAGATAGAGTATTATTTTTGCTGTGCAACTGTGGAAGGAAAGGCTGAGAAATAGATGGCTAAAATCACTGAGTGCATATTTTCGACGACAGGGCTTGCTCAGCAGCCCAGTGACAACAAGGGATGTTGTTTATTTGACAGAGAGGCTGTGAACTTAACTCCTGACTCAAAAAGAAAACTTGCTTCCCAAATGAAGACATATGGAGGGCTTTAATGGCAGTTGTAAGACATGTGGCTAGGTTACGCCACTATGCTTTAGCATATGAAGGCACTGGGTGAGGGAATCTGTGAATTCCACCACTATTTAATAGTGAAAACATTTCTCATCCTTAAAAGAGAGTTGAAGAAAAATTGCATCTAAGAGGACACGCTCTGCCAGCTCCACAGCAGTCAAATGAGGTGTCTGCCCGAGAAGGAAGGAATCTCGTGTTCACATACGTAATCGGGTTTTAGCTTGACCTTGCCTTGCATTTGTCTCTCAAAATTGGCCTTACTCAAGGTGTTGGGTTTTTTGGTTTTTGTTTTTGTTTTGTTTTTTACCTCCTCAAATTATATAAAAAGTGGCTCCTTCTAAACATTCAGAAAAATCAGTCTTTCTGTGAAAGAAAAATTGCTGGAAAACATGCTAAAATATGTGCCTGCATCTGTTTCCATTTGGTATAGTTATTATGGCAATCATTCCAGGGCAAAGACTGTTGCAGTACCTGAAGCTTCACGTGGAGAGTAGGGGGCAGGAATTGATATGTGAGGCGCTTCCTGCTTGAGTCTTGTAAAGTTCCTGATCTGTGCCCGTACAGCAAGTGCCAGCGATACTGCTATATGTAGAAGTGCTCAGAGTTGAGGCAACAACAACAACAAGAATATTATACCGTGTGACTGATTTTTGTGATGGTATTTTTCAGGCTGGCTGTAGTAGGAGTAAAACGTATATGAGGACTGGGAACAACTGTGCTTTGCTTTGGAGTTTCTTGGTTTGGATATCGCTTCATGGTTTTCAGTGTAAGGAGTAGATGAAAAATTATTCTGTTTTACGACCACTTAAAGAGAGCTGCTTGTAGTCTTAAAAAAAAAAAAAAAAGTTCATCTGGCAGGGTAATGTGTTAAACCACACAGCCTTACTGGTAGGTGCGAGTCCTCTTACGGTAACAAAAAAATGTTAGTTCTCTTCTAAAATCCTGGCCAGTGAGTAAAAAATGTCTCATTTAGATATGCCTTTTTGAGTTTCAGAATTAAATGTAATAAAGCAGATTTTTATTTTTATTCTCTTTTGATAAGACATGCAATGGGAGCGTGAGGAAGCAGTGTTGAGTATCTTTTGATTCTCTATTTGCTGTGTGTTAAACATTTATATTTCAAAGACACGTTTGTACCTATCATGAGTGTTTGGCAAGTCCAACAGCTCATTAGATGTTAGCAATAGCAACATTGCTAAATACAAAAGATTCATAGGCAAAGTACCCCTCAGGCTATATCGCTGAGAGAAAAAGTGGCAAATAGAATCAGAAACTAATTAAATAGTCAGCTAAAGCAAGCATAACTTTAAAAAGCTCTAAAACTACCAAAAATGGAAACATATTACAGTTATCTGCATTCACAGTGCAGAACAAGTTTGGTAGTGTTTAAGATAATTCTCTAGTGCCTGCTATTTTTAGTCCAAGGGTAAGCTTCTGTAAGAGCCTTTCAGCAATGCATCCCTTTAACCTGGCCTAACAAGCTAAGCCAATAAGCTGTCTGATTTCCGTCTTACATGAGGAAGAGAGATAGCTAAAACAAACCATTTGTGGTGAAAATGTTCAGCCTATCTTGTCTTAAGAGCTTTCTTCATATAGATTTTTCAAACATTCCAATATTAAGTGTTGCTTGTCAGAGACCAGAATGTCAGGCTTTGCTGTTTTGAAATTGTAGAAGCGCTGAAATAAAAGGAGGATTTTATAGACTGGCCTAATGGAAATAAGCATTACTACATTACCATTGGCGAAACTGAATCTTTGCAGTTCAGGCCATTGTTATTGATGTGTCTGAGGAAAAAGGAATGTATTTTGTTTTTCTTGGGGAAAGAAAGGCAGACATAAAGGGTCTGATTTTCTTCTCGCTTACACTTAATCTCTACGGGTTTAAATCCAACGGCTTTGCTGGGGTTACTTTTGGTTGATAGCATCCTAAGCCACGGGAGAATCCAACTGAGAGTCTGCACCGCATTCGTGTAGGGCCTCGCTGCACGTTCTGGACACCTTTTCTGCTGCGGCCGAAAGCAAGGCCATATGCAGTTGTAAAATACTGAGCTGCTCATTCCCCACTCGTCGCTTGGAGTGTTTGAGGTGTGTAAAACTTGGCAATATTATGCACTTGCAGATAGTTCTTCGTTCCTGGAAGTGGTGTGGTTTCCCTCTGCAGCAGCCATACCTACTTTCTTCTTCTTCCCTCTCTCTTTCTTTTCTCTCTCTCTCTCTGCTTGTGTGTGGTGTGCATGTAATCCCTACATAAGTTTACAAAACAGAGTTTCATTGCTCCCTAGACGTGATTGGTCCCACCTGCTCCCTCCGGGCCAGCCCTGCTACGCTTGTTTGGAGTATCCTGGCCTCTGTTGGAAACCCCTTGGAGCAGAGGTTGTGCTGCTGTGGCTCATGTAGCACCTGCAGCCTGCTGCCTCCACGGGTGGCACCTGAACAGAGCTTCCCTTCCTGGGATGCCGCGTGCGAGTAAGGGTGGTTGCAGTGCTGGGCTGTGACTGAAGTGTGCCCACAGTACCAGATGTGGGGGCCCTCGATCTGAAGCACGGCTATTTAGTGCTGGGCTATTTCCAGCCCGTGCCCGCCCTGCCCTCTTTCTTCCCTCTCGTTCTGGTAAAACGGGACAAAATTTCGTGAGACGATTGGAAGCCATCTGAGCCAAGGAAACATTCGTATTCAAGTGGCAGCAATTTACTTTTTTTTCTTTCCTGCAGGTTAGGCCTATCCTTTGAGCTCTTGGTTGTGTGTCTAGCAGTTACACAGGCCCCAGTTCTAACTTGTGTTGACTTAGCGGGACAACTTTTACATTGAGGAACCACCTGACATGAACCAATACAATCAGCGTGTTTCCAGCAGTGACGAGGAGCACAGTGTCTGCTGCGGTGTAGGCTAGACGTACCCAAGCTAGCTTTACACTTGTCTGCTTAGTTGTAGCAGCATAGCGCTCAGCTGGAAAACTTGCTTGGTAGGTAGGATAAATTAGCCCTTGCTAGACTCCAGCCTGTGCTGGCGGGACAGCCGGTGGTCCCAGTGCCTGGCTGGGGCATATACAGTATGCAGTTGCTTCTCTGAGCTTCAGCATCAACATGCCCTAAGAACAGAGGACCAGGTCCCCAGCTAGCATAAATATGCACAGCTCCATTACAACCAGTAGAGAGGTCCTAATTTACGGCAGCTGAACATCTGGGCCCAAGTTCTTTTTCTTTTGGTTACTAGCAGGATTAAAGAGAAGTACACAATATTATTTATTATAGAAACTGTGGAAGCATCTCAAAGTGCAACTGTAAATCAGGATGCCATTGTGAGAGGGGCTGTGTAAGCACACCAAAAAGACAGTCCCTGCCTCAAGGATCTTACAGCCCAGTTAATACGATATTTAATGCATCGATCGGTACACCTGGGCTTGAATGCCCGTTATGGGGCATTTTTAAAGAGGCAAAGCAAAAAAAAAGTCAAAGTTCATTTTCACCATTTCTAATGAATATGAGGCTGGTTAGCATCAGGGTCTCCCAGACCTATGAAAAAAGTAAAAATACCATCTTTTGTGTCTTTCATATTGAAGGCTGGTGACCAAGAACATGCACTTTTAAAATGCTAGTAGTGAATGAGCAATACATTCAATTTTGACTACGAAATAAATAGAAGAAAGCCAACTGCTGTGGGAGTTGTAGCACCCACCACAGCATGTGTGCACTATGTAACTCTGCTACACTGGCTGAGCCTAAACTAGCATAGTTCTGCATGTGAGTATGAACCATACTTATCCACAGTGTCTATGAAAACTAATGAATTCCAGGACACTTAGAAACTAGCCAACAGTGGACTTGCTGTAGAGGAGACCTTGCAACAGATAGCTTTACTGTGATCTTTATATATTTAAAATGCTTTCTATTTAAAAATTGCCCTCTCTAGTTTGTGATTCTAGTCACATACACAAAATAGCACTGAAAGAACATTAAAGTCTTGGCACATAGTGACAAATCAAGGAAATATATAGTTAAGGATATTATGAGACTTCTAAACTAATCCAAGTGCTAAACTGGCTGAAAATTCATATGCATCTCTATTTTTAAAGGGTGTCTTCAGAGGTTGTAGGAGTTTACCAGGATGCACTGTTCAATCACTGCTCTTTGAGGCGAGAGTTTATTTAAATGTTGAAAAGCTTACATTTTGTTTTGATGTGACTGTAAAGGTGAACTGAAAAGCCTGGAAAAATGCATTTGTGGTTTACGCTGTACTGATTCCTATGCCTGTTGGTACCTTCCTTACTATGGTGTCTCCACATTTTGAATTGGTGCTTCATTATAAAGGAGCCTTTCATTGCTTTCACACTAGGACACTTATAATACAGGTACCTAGGGCGTCCCTGCACGCCCGGCTAAGACCCTCCCTGAAGAGATGAAGACGGAAATAAAATATCATCGTATACTAATAGTGTTCTCCTGGCCAAGTATCTCCTCAGATATGAGAATGCTACTAAGTTTATCTGAAGCTTTTTCAGCTTAGTAAGAACATAGTGCACATATGTAAAGAGATATTTTTCTCCTCTTCCTGGGGATTTTCTGAGGCTTTTAGGGCCACTGTCTACTATCTAGTGGACAGTGAGAGTGTCCTTGTTTGTTTTATCTGGCTAAGCTCCCTCTCTCAGTGGTATGTGCTGGCCCTGTCAGTTGACACTTCTGCTGGTACATACCAGGGGGGCATTGCACTTGTTGATGTGACACCTAAGGACTTCGGTACAGCTACACAGGTAAAACATGTAGAGTGGATGCAACTTTAGCCTTATAAACAAGATTTTGTGCTGTGTCTGAAGAGACTCTCTTAGAGCCAGCTCAGAAGTATGTAGGAAACAAGACCATATGGCAGCCATCCAGTTAGATCACTATAAAAATTTATGGGAAACCCAGATATATTAATGATGTACTGATCCATTCGTGCTGCAGGTCTAAGAAAAACCTGGACGTGTTTTTTTTCTTGTGAGACACGACTAGAGTTGTTGTGTTTGTAGTACCTGTTCAACAGGCGTGGTGGATAGGTTTGATGAAGCTGAACACACTGATAAATTAAAACATCATAAAAAACATTTAATGAATTTGATACTTTACAAATGCTAATTTCCTGGTCAAATTAAAATCCAATTTTCTAACAGTAAAAGCACCAGATCTAAGTGTCTGTCATATTTTGTTATTTAAAATGGAACTTTTTTGTGTGTTTTTTTTTGGTCCACACAAAAAACAGTCTCTACATAATTGAATGAAATTAAAAAATATATGTAAACTCTTCTCTAGTGTATTGTATGTAATTTTACCCTGTAATTTATTTTTGTATAGAGTCATAAATCTCTAGAAAGAAGTAGGGATTATCATAGACATCCTGACACATCCAATATAATTAAAACTAAAGCAAATGCAGCACTGAAATAGAAAATGAACAAAAGCACCAAGGTTGTGCTCCATAGTTTTCAGAGGAAGGATCCATCCTACCACTCAGGTGCATTTTTTTAGGGTTGTCTGTCATTACCAAGAGGAAAAAGTTACACCAGTTACATGTGTGAAATAATCACTGCAAAATATGTGTCTCTTTTTTCTCTTAACATGCCATGATGCCTAACAAAGGTATATGCATGTTGAAAAATTTTATGTGACTGCATAGAGAGATTACTGTAGGCATGCACCATAAATCAGGTAAGTAAATAAATCAGAGCAAAGAGCGTTTGAGTATTTGAACTAAAATACTGCTGGCATCGTCAATGAAACTGTAACAGGGAGAGTCCCAAACATTTTCATAACCTTATACTGTAGCTCATATCCTTCTTTTCCCCTTCTTCCCTCTTTTTGCGATGCTCTTTCCTTATTAGATCCTGTCTGAACTGGGACTTTTGGTCAAGATCTATGACTCTGTCCCCCTGCTATTTTTTTTTTTTTTTGGTGTATAATAATAACTAAAAATGTCTATGTGGTTTGTTGCTTGGGACCTTACTGTGTGAACAAATGATTGCTTGTAAATGGGGAAGGAAGCATGTTTGCTGAGCCCCGTGTGCTCCGGCAGGGGAGGCGCTGAGCTGCAAGCGTAGGGGTTAGCTGCGTAACCCTCATGCTCCCGCTGCCTAACCACCTCACCTCCCCGTTGGCAGCTCACTAGTTTCCTCACTAACACTGGGAGCAGACAAGGTTCACCCTCCCTTTCGTCCCGTGCACAGCTTGCTGCACTGTGCGTTTGCGCAGTACTGTTGATGCAGCCCCTCAGAGGAGAGGAAAACTCCCACCCGTCCTTTCCAAAATCTGTGACTCCTCATCTGACTTTTCTCCTCCTGCTGCACTGTCGTCATTGCCCTTCTCTTGTTTTTCCCCATCTGAGATGTGGGTAGAGTTTTGTGCTTCAGCCGTCCTGAGCTGTGCTCAAATCTAGTAGACTGAGAGCTGCTGAAGACTTGCCAAGTCTCCTCTTCTCCGTGCAGCTAGTTCCCCATGCGCGAACAAGGGTTGACAGAGGCATGCGGCGGACCCATCCTAGCATGGCACTGTGTAAGGTAGCTCTCGTCTTCATACAGCAGGACAGCATTTCCACTGTGTGTCTCAGCGTTACAGAAATGTGAATAACGAGAAGGGATTTGGTAGTGCTTTTACAGTGTCAAGTTTTATACAAGTTAAAAAGCCCCTTTGGTGAGCTAAACCAGTGCAAAACATAGGTAATGCATTTATTTAGTAATCAGCAAATTAGCCTATGTAGTCAGTAAATGTTGAGGCCCGAACTGCTGATAAGATCATTTGCTTTCAGGTGTTTTCTCAATATTGTGCTCAGCATCAAGTATAAATTGAATAGAGTGACCTTTTGATACTGAGTCAAATTGACTGCATTTCCAAAGATTCTGTGGTTTCAATTACCATAAATTTTTGATATTGGGTCTACCACCAGTGCACTGATTCTAGCACAGCAATATCTTATCATCGGTCCCGTTAATGCAGTCAACGGCATGATAGCTTGTTCTCGGATGATTTTTTTGTTTTGTCTTTCCTGTAGAATCAAAGATTACTATCATAGAGGGGAAAGATGCAGTTTACACAAATGAAATCGAAATGGCTTGCAAAATGTGAACGAATTTTGGTCAGAACATGTAAAACGGGTTACAGGTTGCTAGCTGGATCCTCAGTTTGTGAGATGAATAAGTCAATTAGTAGCTCTTCAGTTTATTAGAAACTTAATTGCCAGGCTGTAATGGAAACTTCTGAACTGCAACAACTTGTTAGAAGCAATAAAATAAGTGACTTTGTGATAGAAGAATATTTAGTAGGGTCTTTTAAAATGACATACTTAGTTTATAGTAAAAAGATTTTTTTCACCTGAAAAGATGCTCCATCTTATGGGAGCCATGATGGCATTAATTCAGGTGATTGACAAACACTCTTAAAGAAAACCCTATTTGAAAATGGCCTGTGTCATGGTTTTAAGTTGATGTGTTGTTTTAATAGCAGATACTTGACAATACTTTTACAATGTCCAGTCAGTGTGTTTTAAACACCTTCCTGGTGAACTCAGGTGTCATCAGTGTGCCGGGCCACCTACCTGAACTGGAACATGTCCTGGGGTTTCCATGCACAAACACTCTGCCAACTCACTGGGGCATATTAAGATTCCTGGGTGGATGTTTCCTGCAGCTGCGTTAAACTCTCTTAAAATGTGTATGCCTTACTCATTTCTTTAGGCCACAGCAGCATGCTGCAATGTGAACTTCCAGAAAGAAAATAACCTGAGTATAGATACCAAAAATGGACTATTGCTGCCACTTCTGATTGACAGAGGGGGGATTGCACATGCTGTGCCAGATGATGTTCGGTTCCTGCTGCTGGATGGGAGAGGAGGCTGCTTTGCCCGTTAGTCTTGGGAATGGGATATGATCCACCCCAGGCTGTTACACCTCAGGGCATCCTTCTTAAATCCTCGCTGCCCGTGGGCCTGTGGAGCTGGCCAAGGGCACTAGAGGAGGCTGCTTGTTCCCTGCCTCGCGTTCTCAGTTCCACTCAGGGACTAGGCACCAAAAGTTGAGCATTACAGTACTTACGTTGTGTATAATTGCACTACTTAAGGAATACCGTTTGAGGGGAGAGTGGGATGGTGAATGATGTGCAGAGGCCTATTGCTTCAGATCAGCACAGAAACTCGGCTGGAGTGAGGCTGTTGCATGAGTATTAGGATGTGGTATGTCCTACAGAGGAGGTGTGTGCATAGCCCGTGTGTTGGGCAATGGGACTGCCTAGCGCAGAGTGTGAGCTCCAAATTCGAGTGGTCTTTGCCTACAGGTGCATGTGAGCAATGTGAATGTAGTGCTCTCCTTCAGGAAGATCTCTTGTTTCCTTTGCATACCCTAAAGGCGTTTGCACAGGGGTGGTGATAATTAATCCCCATATTTCTACTAGATATAAAGGAACCTGGCTGTAATTTTCTCCTGGTGGGACTCCATTTTGTTTTTAAAGATAATTGATAGCTCTGGACTTAAGCATTTCAATTATAGGAATGTCTCTTGGGGACCAGACTAACAGACTTTGGAAAAATGTTCTAATGCAAATGCATCATGTGGATTTTTACTGTAAGGCAGTGCAGAAAGCTTAAGGATTTGCAAAGCAGTTAACGAGTAAAGTAAAATCAAAATACTTTTCAAAACATGTAATGGCATGGGACTGATTGTGAGCAGGTAGAGTGGAACATGATGGTTCTCCCCTCAGACTGCCGATTCCCTTCTGGCACTGGGAGGATTACTGCTGGGTATGGGCAGCTCTAAGATGAGCAAAGGAGCACTTGCATTGGACAGCAGATTGTGGAGGCAGCCAAACCTCCCTGACTCCTCTGCCTGTGCTAGAGCTCTGGCAGGCTGGCTCCTTCTGCGTGAGGTGATGGAAAAGTTGGGGTTTGATTCTTCCCAGCAGCAGTCTGTGGCCTCGACTTTCATTTTACTCTGGCAGGAGCAAGAAGTCCAGCTCTGCATCCTAATTCTTTTCCTCCTCCTGCCTTTCCTGTGCTTTCACCCAGCCCATGGCTCTGTATCCTCGGGTGGCAAAGTTTGGTTTGTGGGGCCAGGTCAGAGATACCTTCTGCCTGGTGTTCTCTTCTGCCGCATACCCTGGCACGTTTGCTGACAGCAGGACCTGGAGGGGAGGGAGAGAGGGAATCCTTTCAATACCTCTGTGCCCCTATATGCAAAAAGGGGCTTACCTATACTCTTCATTTCTCCCAGTGTTGTGCAGTCTTTTTCCAAAATGTATCATTAAGGAATTAAATCCTATTCGAAGTCCCAGATGTGCTCACAAGTCATTTTTGTCCTTTTGAAAATAGTGGCATAATGTATTAGTATTTTTGGATCACTGGGATGTTTTCAGCTGGAGGAAAATCTTTTATTTTCTCTGTTAATTATTCTGTGAATAGATCTGAGGCTGCTGAAGAGAAATGAGTTGATATGTTGAAATGGTGATCCCTGATGATTTCAGGTATGCACCTGGCTGCTCTGAATTGCTTAGAGCTGGTCTGCTGGAGCTGTGACAGCTTATACCAGCTGCAGATTTGTCCCAAAGTTTCTTGGGCTTTTTGCGAAGACGTGGCAAGCTGCCACTACTCCCAGCTCATGGCTGTGGATTAATACTGCAGTTTAGGCCTTAATCTTTCAGTATGAATCAAGACAGGCCTCCGCATCATTCAAATTATCAATAAAGAAACTTTAGAGCATTGTCATCATTCATTAGTGGATTTCACTCCTTGAGATAGTGTAAGCAGAAGCTGTGCATGTAATAGTCGCAAACGAGGTGGGGGGAATCAGCCAGAGGACACATGTTGGAGATACTGGTAACAATTGGAAAAGATTTTCTAAACGATGAGCTAGACCCTTTTCTGGTGTGAATCAGCATATTCCTGCTGACTGCAGGAGAGGCACAGCAGAGTCCCGCGTCAGGACCTTGGCATGCTGGCATCCAGGTGCTCAAGAAGGGAATAGTGGTGGTAATGATGGTTATTTTAAAATTTGACGTGATTTTTTTTTAAAGGAAGAAAACTCAATATTTAAGGAAAAATGACAATATTGCTCAATATATGCTCCCTGAAGGAATACCTCTGAAAGGCAAGGTGGCCGAGTCTCCATTCCACCTCAGTCTTTGGCCTCTATAATGAGGTTGCCAGCAAGTAGCGTGTATGATAGGCATAAAACACTAACCACTAAGTGATCCCAACTGCATCAATAGGCCCAATACGCAAAAGAGAGAGAATTATCAGAGATACGTGATTTAAATATCTTGTGTGGATAAATTATCAACTTATTTCTTACAGCTTTTCACTGGCCAAAGAGAGAATATATCTGGAGATATTTTACTAAAGGCAGAAACCCAATTAGAATAAGATTGTTACACAACTAATAAAGTGTTTTCAGATGGAGAATTATTTTTAGTGCTGCAGAAATATTAAAGCATCAGAGGAAAACATTTAAAAGCATAGAAGAGCACAGTTAGAAACTTTTCATGGTATTTAGCTTCCTAGATCACTCATTTTTGAGGATCAGTTGGTGTTCTGGCACTTTACAGCATTAGCCAACTTTCCCTGTTGCGTTTTCCCTACACAGCGACACCAGTGAAACAGCTATAGATTTTTTTCCAGAGCTAATAGCATTCTGGATATACTAGAAACTTTTGTTCTTGGGTATGTGCAAGGCCAGCATGTTTGTATAGTGACAAACCCAGGTTCCTTGCCTCCTGCAGCCAGGTAGAAATTTGCAGGAGTCAAAAAAAACCCTATGGCTTCAATTTCTGTATGTTAAACTAACAACCACGGATTTTAGGAAGTCCTTGTGATACAGTTGAGAAGTGTTGCATAACTGCTTTTGCATTAAAAAGTTCAATTAATTAACAAGATACTATTATGAAGTGTTTTCACAAGTTTAATAATTGCATATATTTGCCATATGGCTTTACATTTAAAATAATCCTCCATGCTTTCTTCTTACACACTGTATTCCATTTAGGTGGTCTAAATACTCAACAACTCCTTCTGAAGGAAGCAGATAATTTCAGCGTTACCCTGTTTGGCATTTAGGGGCACAACTGAGCGAATTTCCGAGTGCCTTCACTCGGGTGCTGAGCAGCCTTCATTTCCACTGACCACGGTGGAAATTAAAGGTGCTCAGTACCTTACACGCGGCACTTCATTCACAGAATCTGTTAGATTAGCAGGTTGGACGCCAGTCTGGAAAACGAACTTGCTAAGCGACGATGCTGAAATAGTGGAATACACTGCATTTGGCCATGGCATTGCTTCTTCCCAGTGCTGTCAACACCAAGACTCAGGCTGCGATAGCAAAGCTGAGAGTTGCTGTTTCAGTGATTATTACTCAGACGTTGATGTATCAGACCATCTCTCTCTCTCTCTCTGCATCTCCCCTCAGCCCCGTGTCCGCTGTATATAACAAGTGTGTTTCTTTATAAACAGTAATTTAGGACAATTAGACGCAATCGCAGAGTTAAACCTTTAAAAGGTTATCTTGCAATGTCATTTTCGTGACTAATGTGTTCCTGCTGCCATGTCGTTTGTGAACAGACATGTGTTAGCCAGCTAGTGTGCTTCATCTGTGGTGACTTTGATTTATTTGCTCTGTAAATTGGGACTGAAGCAATAATGGAAAGTGACATTAATTGTTTAACAGAGTCCTCTTTGTCACATCCTTTGCTTTCTCTGGGGTGTTTGAATGTTGAAACTTGTACAAAACTAATTGAAATTGCTGTGATGAGGACCAGTGTCCACTCAACTTTGTTTTCTTGAATGTCAGTGCACTTGAATGTCTGTTTAAAGCATGAGAGCTAAGCAGCTAACAGCAAATATCAGGGTTTCTTTTGGCATGCTATTATTAAAGAAGGCATTCCCAGTTAGAAATAGTAACACTTAGAGCTTTGGTTTCAGCTTTATAAGCTGAAGTGTTCAGCGTGAAGGCAATGTGGGGCAGAGATGCACCATGCCAGCGAAACTTGCGGGAGACGTTTCCCTTGCAGAGCTAGTGGCCAGGGAAGCAGGATCCCCCTGAAGTCACTCGAGGCGACTGGCTTACCCGCAGCTTTTTCACTCCTAGTTTGACAAGCATGAAGACATGCTATTCTTCCTATAGATTGCAATGCTTGCATCTAAGGTGTCTGAAATACTGTTGAAGAAAGTTAGCACTTCATTACCTTGTAGAAGACTTTTTCCATGTAGTAACATTTTTTTATACCTTGCTAGATGTGACACAGGACTTTTGCTTGTTTATCTCAACAAGTGGCTGTGAAAAGCTGGGTTCGGAGGGCAATGCTGTTCACAAAGTTGACTTCCCTCACCTTATTTCAATATATTCCACACTAATAGCAGAGTTAAGCAGCTGGATTATCATGGTGTGATGAACGTTTCTATTTGGTATGGTGGAAATTACTAGATCCATAGACTTGGATTCTTTTTCTCAGCGGTCAAGCCCATTTTGGCCTTTAGATAAATGCTTTTTCTTAACATTAGCTTTGTGGGAATGGTTATTTGTTTCTTGGGGATGAGACTGTAAGCACCAGCACAGTTTGCGCTCTGCCATAGCCCTCAAACTGGGAGACAGTTTTTCCTGTAAGAACCCGTGAGGTGTGATTTGGCTGAGAAGCCTGACAGCAGGAATTATCTGTGTGGTTTATGACAGTCTCTGTTCAAAGTCTGGTAGATATAGTATTACTAAAAGCTACATTAAGGGGATACCGGGACTTGATTTTTTTTTCTTTTTTCTTTTTTTTTTCTGAGATGTTGCTAGCAATATTTTGATGTGGACTTCTATAACCTTCTGTTTCTTTCCAAGGGAGAGCATTTATTTGTCTTACTGCTGTATTCAACTGTCTGTGTTCCTTGCTAATTCACTTCTAAACTGTAAGCACTGAAATTAGCTGAAATCTCTTCACAGTGTGAACCTGGAGTGTGATGAGCCGCTGTGAAGTTGGTGGAAATACTCCCAATTGATATCCCTGGAATTTGGATCAGATCCCTGGAATCCGTGAAAGGCTTTCCATTTACTTTAAAAGCACAAGGATCAGCCTCAAAATCCTAGATAATTGTTCTGTCATGATCAATTTCTGATTTTTCTGAAAAATAAATATAATGATTTTTACACAATTCTATTGCTCAGGACTCTTAGTATTCCGAAAATCTGTACCTTTGTATACAGTAGGGACTGTATTTCACTAAAAAATTGGAAGGAATTTAAATTTACTCAATTTGACAAAAACAAGTCCTGTTTCTGAAAGAAGATATCTTATATAAATTAACATTACAGCCACATCTGATTAGGAATTAATCTACTTTTTATAATTGCAGTCTGAATTAGATAAACGCATACAATAGTTGTATTGAGCACTCAAGCTACATAACTGGAAAGGACAACTTCAAAGGCAACCTGTCTAATACATTTACTTAAAAGAGACCCAGAGAGTCTGCCATTAACAATATGAGCCTTGATTGCTAGTCTTGTGCCAAAATGCTCAGAAATGAGAACTTTTTATTTATTTTTGGAGCAAGATTTTCCAGAGGTATGAAAGTGAAACCCTTTCTGTGTTGCGCTAGGCTGCATACGTGGACAAGATTTGCCTAATTTCTCTGGTAATACATTTTTTGGTCTTCTGATTAGCTGTCTTATTCTGTGATTCTTGTAATTTTGTCAGGTCAATTAACTGGTATTCAGTGCTGAAGAGAGACAGAGAGAGACAGTCTGGACCACGCTCGCTTCATTAGGTGTCAGCAGCTTAGGTGCATCTTGTAGCTCAATCCCTGTGTGGTTATTTATCTATCATTGTTAATATTGGATTAAAAAAAAAAGAGAAAATTGTGGAAGAAAGTAAATTGGAAGAATGCATTGCAAATGCAAAGCAATTTCTCTCTTGAATGCAAATATGGATAATTCTTTTCTCTAAATTATGCTTTATGAGACACCGTTGCAGGTTGCTATTTCACAGGCAGGTTCAGCTACGTTTTGTCTTTTTTACATACGGAGTCATCATGTCATTCCTTTTGTCTTCTCATCTGCTTCCACTTTTTTTTTCCCCTGTCCTCATACAGAAGATAGATGAAGAAAATGAGGCAAACTTGCTAGCAGTTCTCACAGAAACGCTGGACAGTATCCCTGTGGATGAGGATGGATTGCCTTCATTTGATGCACTGACAGATGGAGATGTGACCAATGAACATGATGCTAGCCCTTCCCCAATGCCCGACGGCACCCCTCCAACTCAGGAGGCAGAAGAGCCGTCTCTAGTAAGAACCCTTCCTACTGTTTAACAGGAATTGGATGTGCCTCTGGCTACCCGCTGCATGGGTATGATGTAGTCACAGTAAGGTCTGGGCTTTTCATTTAGACTGAAAAGGAAAATCAAGTAAAGGACTGAAATTTAAACGGGGTGGGGGTGGGGGACATGGAAAAGGTCATAGGATGACTAATGAGGGAATCTTTTAAAAAGTGTATTGAAGAGAGAGTTGTTGAGATTCTTGTGCTAATGACTGACACTTTTGCATATCATTCTGTTCAAATGAGTCATGGTAATGGTTTTTAATTCACATTTCCTTTCTTGGGGCTTTTTGTATGTATGTTTAGACTTCGCTTCTGGTAATCTGTAAAGAAATGCCCATTGAGTCTGGCGGGTTGTGGGACTAATTCTGTGCCTTTAACATTGATTTGACCAGTAAGCACCAGCTAATCAGGGCAAAGCCAATTCTTGGTGAGGAGGTGGGTGAAACCTTTATATACATTTTGCTTTGTAAAAACAGTTTGGGATGTGATTCTATTTCTTGTGAAGGCCTCTTAACCCTGACTTCTAAGGAGTGGTCAAATACATACGTCTTGACATTATATACATTATTCCATTAAGGTTAACTCTTCTGTTTAGATCAGAGACCTACTCTGTCAAGCAGGTCACTAAGAATTTCATATTGCCTTGGCTTCAGAAATCCAAGGCCTCTGTTATTTCTTCTTGCCCTGCAGTATGCTGCAGTAAAGGGAGCAGAAATAGGCTGGCAAGCCTCAGAAAAAAATGAAATCTATTTGCTCTGGGGATTGTTGAGCCCTTCTTTCTGTTTTAATATACTCTGCTTGCTGAGAGTGATATAGCTAATTTTAAGTAACTATGCAAAAAATGCAGATAAGTCATTTTAATCCATAAAGATGCCTAACTTTTCTCTTTTCCTTCCACCTCTCTTTCCCTGATATGTTTGTAGCTTAAGAAGCTCTTGCTGGCTCCAGCCAACATTCAGCTAAATTACAATGAATGCAGTGGTCTCAGCACACAAAACCATGCAAACGCTAATCACAGGATCAGAACAAGCCCTGTGGTTGTTAAGGTACAAACTTAATCTTTGTAATAAGGAAAAAAAAAAGTGTAACAGGGTCTTTTATGTTTTCAGCAATCGAATAAGCAGTAGATCTATATGTGCAGTATTAATCTGCCTACTATCCTGCAACTGCTTCAAAAAATGTGAACAGATTATAGACTGGGTTCCAGAAAATCACTTGAGCTCCTTTATGCTCTGAATATTTCATTTATGCTTTTTCTCTTGGCAGAGTTCAGTTGTAGTCCCACCGTCTGTTACTCTTGCCTACTTTATTGATACGCAGAGTAGTAGGGGATACAATAAAATTTGCTGATGGGCTGATGTTGTTTATGAGTGACTCCAAGATGCAGGACTACCATTTTACCAGCTGCCTGAGCTAAGAAAAATTACACTAGATTCTTGGCAAAAGATCTATATCAGCCATTAATTGGCTAGAATGCCGGCTATGACATAATTCTGTTAGCAGGCAGCATTAAACAATGTTTGTCTTGCCATTCACTGTAACTGAAAACGGAGCGTTTAGGGGTACTTAAGAGAGTTGTGAATACTGGGCTCAAGCAATCAGCAGCAAATTAAGGTTTAAACCAGCTTATTTTTTTGTTCACAGTAAAGGCGCTGTAGGGTCTTGTTAGTTACATGTTGCTGAGTAGGAACATTGAAATGTAGGAGAAATGAAATAAAAAGCTGCATAAATGTCATTTAGGAATTTTAAATGTAATTTTCTTTCCTTGTTCTGCAAATAATTATTCACAGCTCATAGATCTAGTACACTTAGACTGAACACTTCATTGAAAATCTCATCTCTTCAGAAAACCTATATCCATTCTGATAAGGTTCAGTTCACTAATTTTAGCTTTTTTTTTTTTTTATTATGCCTTGTTTTTAAGACTGAGAATTCATGGAGCAATAAAGCAAAGAGCATTTGTCAACAGCAAAAGCCACAAAGACGTCCCTGCTCTGAACTTCTCAAATATCTGACTACAAATGATGACCCTCCTCAGACCAAACCAGCAGAGAACAGGAACAGCAGCAAAGAGAAATGCATCTCCAAAAGGAAGCCCCATCTGCAGTCTCAGACAAATCATCTGCAAGGTAGGTGTGGGATCACAGAATGTAACTTTGGTACCAGCATTAATGGAGGGAAGCTGAAATACAGTGGCCGTGAATACCCTCAATACCTCTTCTGTTCTTTGGATTAGTATTGTAAATCCAGAAGCTCTTCTGTATAGAGAGAATTTAAAAACAGGATAATGAAGTTAGAATTAGTTAGGTAGATTTAGCTTTGAAACAATTTTAATCCTGTTGCTCCCCCTGCAACCTCAGAAAAGGAACCTGGAAGTGTAATGAATGCTACATGTTAATATAAATCAAACTAGCTGGAGATACTTATTCGCAGAGTACTGTACCACTAAGAAATCATTATACCCCTAAACAAGCTGGGCAGACCGGTTCATTAGTGAGCTTCTTTTTTTTTACCAGTGTAAAACTGAAGGCATTGTTAACCTGCCACGTAGTCCTTAAGAGACAATAAATAGTGCTCTCACTGCTACAGAATAAGCAGTAAATGTGTCATTCCTGTTACAGCTGGAATGCCAGTTTGTAATTTTATTTGGTAAATAGTCGAAAGTTTAGCTACCATCCTGATCTCTCCCTTTCTCTCTCTCCCTTTCTCTCTCTCCCTCTTTCTCTCTCTCCCTCTTTCTCTCTCTCCCTCTTTCTCTCTCTCCCTCTTTCTCTCTCTCCCTCTTTCTCTCTCTCCCTCTTTCTCTCTTTAGATTCCTTATCGCCAAAACTAAACACCTGTGTTGACTTTTAGTATCCTCCAATGCATAAAGAACAGGGCTGTATTACAAGTAGCTTCTATGGCAGAGATGCACAAACTTAAAGACCCTCTCCTGCTTTCATCCCCCGCTCCCCTGCCTGCTCTCCCAAGATAAAGAAAAGCTGTAAAAGCTTATGAGCCCAAAGGGAGCTTACTTAAAGTTGCTGTTACTCTAAAATACATCTATGTGTATACTGGCTTGGCTGGTAGAAGACCACGTACCACTCTCAGTCACATCTCCCTCACATCAGTGGGGATCCTGGATGACTCTACTAAAATCAATGGAAGCTATCCTGCTGCAACAGAGATCAAAATATGACCCAAAATGTGTTGTTCTGATATTTTTAAGGCAGCAATTCTAATCTGTGTACATTTTTATTTCTCTTCCCCTTCCCCTCTCCCCCCACCCTGGCCTTTTCAGCCCTGGTTAAATCTAATTTTTCATTGTTGATTAGAAAGGTTAGGCAAACTTAATAAAATTGAATCTTCCCTTCCCACCATTAAATACCCTTCTCGCAGCTGCACATTATGACCTCCTAAGTATAGTTTTCCCCATTACAGTTTCAAATTCTCTGAACAATGTTTCTTGTAAGAAAGAAATCCAACCGCCCCTAGAGCGTCTTCAATGCCAGCTGCCACTCCTTCTGCATGGTTTCAGCAGAGTGCTTCCGAGCAAAATCCAGACTGGATTGTGCACATGAAACCTGGGTCTGTTACTGCAGCAGTCCTGAAACTAGGCATAGACTTGCCAGAAGTTGCAGGCGGTTGTAACCCCTTTATTAACACTATTGGGTGCAATAAGGTATATCATATATAACATGGTATACTGATTAAATAAATTAAAAAATAAATAAATAAATAAAATAAAGATATACTGATTAAAAAGCCTTCCTATTCAGACCAGAGCTGCATTTTCCCCTCGCTGAAGTAATTGTGTAGATTCAGTGCAAAGAAGAAAGGCAAGCTGGGCTGCAACAACAGGGCGGAAGGAGAGGTCAGGAAAATCCCAAAGGGGCATGTAGCTAACTTACCAGAGTTTAATAGCTGACTGTGGCTTCAGTAGTATTGCAGGTGAAATTACAGGCTTTTTAAAAAAATTCCTTTGTTACAAATCTCTTCTCAAGTTCCTACAGTTCAATTTGCAGGCTTCTGAAATACTGTTTTTCATCAAATTTGTCTCATACCCCAACGTATGACTTCAGTATTGATAGAGTACATGCAGAATATGTGTCTTTCAGGCTGAACAGTCAATTCATGCAAAATCAACCTTGCAAATATAACTGGTATTCACAGACCTGTAGTCATTTGTTCATACATTTAATCAAAACTACAAAAGCTCCTTCTGTTTTAAAAAAAATAATCAGGGTCTGATATTTTCTTTCAAAGTTATGAGAAAGCTCACAAAGAATAAGTCAAATGATATTTTCCTTTAGGGTTACTGTTGCAAACATATTGCAAACCCACGGAAATGTCTACAAACCCATTCACGCCAAAGATCATCTGTGGTTTTGCATTGAAATTTGCCCATGAGGAAACTTAGTTCTTCTGAACCTGAATGTTTTCAATTTACAGGGACAAGCAACTCCATGTGAACCCTTTTAATATTAACACAGACACACAAACACGCACGCACACACACAGTAGACCTTGAAACTCTAATAAACGTGTACCAAGGAAAATGATATTGCCTTGGCTAAATATTTACACTGTCAATAACTCTGTATGTGAGGATGAACCCTTTGCAGAAATTCTGTTTGGTCAAGTCCTTGCTTAGCAGTGAGAAAATGCCTAATGGGTGTTTTGGTATATGAATTTCTCAGTGGGAGGGATCACTGATATCTGCCTCAAATCAATGCAGATGAGTGTCAGCTAACACCTTGGTTCCATGCTCATCTCTGTCAGATTTGTACTGTGCCTCAGTGCTTCAGATTTTATATATATATTCTGATCTGCCTGTCTAATGAAAGCTAGAATGAGACTTTTCAGAGGCTTAAACAACTCTTACACATTCAACTTGCTCTGAAAGCCAAAATTGGGTAAGAGTATGTAGATTTTATCTTCTCAAACAGTGGAAGCCTTCCCTCAGAACTTTGCTCCTGAACCTTACTGTGAGTTTGGAGGGAGGTAGGGGGCTGGGTTTTTGGTTTATTGTTTTTAAGTCAGTTTTATCTCTAGGTAGCCACTAGCAACTGTGGCAAACATTAATATCCCTAGATGTATATATAGTACACACAAAGATATGTCAGCTTGCATTCGGTCGTAGCATAACAGCTTTCTTAGTATAAATCAGTGGCAATGCTGGATTGGACAAATGACCCATTTAGATGAATTTCCTCTCTGACAGCGACTTCTGAGGAAGGTGAACCTGAGGTGAACACCTGAGCTTCCACTTCTAACTTTCATATGGGGAGGAGGAGAAACAATATGCAGCCCTTGAGAATTGAGTTAATTTTTTAAAAATGGAATATAACTTCAGGAATGCTCTAGAGCTTATGAAAGTAATCAATTTGCATATAAAATCCTTTAATGTCGATGGGAGTTCCATGCCTGGAATGAATACGAAATATGCAGTAGTGACACTCTGGACAAAAGATCTGCAGTGCAGGAATGTTCAAGGGGAACATTTTGTCTTAAGTAATTAATTTGCAAAAGAGATCCCCTGCTGTTGTTCTTGGTACAGTGCTCTCTGCATTTAAACATCAATCTAACTTTTGAAAACTAAAATTTGTAAGTAATAAAATATCTTTAATTTTAAAATATTTTACTGGCAATTTAAGGAATCTTAGTTGTTTTAAAATATCCTAGTTCTTGGTTTGCTTTGGGAAAATACACGTTTGCACTAATAAAAGATACAAAGAGTTGTATTTTTATAGCTAAAGCTTTGGTTTTTGTGTATGTCAAGATTGTAGGGCTGAGAGCTTCAACCTCATTTTTAACCATCTGTGACTATGTCCATGGCTTGTCATAGTTTGAAGGATAATTTGCAGAAATTTGGAGTATAGCTGGTTGGACTCTGGCCTCACAGAAACAACCTATTCTCAGTGCTATATATAAAAGTGTATATTGTAGAAGTAAAATTAACTGAATATTCATGACGTTCTGTTACTTTGTAGTTATTCTGCTGCTCTTGTTTCCAAATAAAATGTGAACTGTAGTCTAAATTAAATCTAAGAGAGATAACATTTTCACAGCATATCCTGTAAATTTCTTCATTGATTTTTAACATGTACCACTCTACTTTTGAAAGGTTCTTGGCATTTGGGCTTTGTACCATATTTCGGAGGTACAGTAATTGAGGTAAATCATTGTTGAAATTTAGGTGCCATTTGGTGCCAGTAATGAGGAATCAGGATGAGTCTCCGTATTTATTTATTTAAGATAAGCTGAGATGCCTATTGAACTATTGGACCTCAAGCCAAACTAACTAACATAGGATTACAGCACCAAAATAAAAAGAAATCTTTTTAGTATACATTACAGAATATTTAAATATTTCATAATTGCTTTCTTTTTTTCCCATTAGCCAAACCAACAAGTTTATCACTTCCGTTGACACCCGAGTCACCAAAGTAAGTACTAAAAAGTGCAAACATTTATAAAAGGGAGGGGGCTTTAATACATTTTGGCTACAGCAACTCCATTTCAGCTTGTTTTTATAAATGTGCCCTGTCTTCCAGTGATCCCAAGGGTTCCCCATTTGAGAACAAGACTATTGAACAAACCTTAAGTGTGGAACTCTCTGGAACTGCAGGTGAGAAACGTGGAGTGCTGGCTCTTCCTTTCGGCATGGCTTGCTTGCGTGCTTGCTTCTTCTAATGCAACGTGTGTACTGAGATGTTACAGAAGTCACCAGCAGATCAATTTCAGTGCCGTTTAGCATTGACTTTTTACCCAGTTACCTGAGCGGGAAGGTGGTTGAAAATATGACTCCAAACGTACACAAGAGAGTATAATTTCTGGAAAAATATGAATGAAACCATTTATCTGTTATGCTTCCCCATTCCCCCATAGATTTGTGTACTGCTGAGCACTATCTTTTAAATACAAACCCCCACAGCACAGTGTAATAGATGTTACAGATGGAAAAGTTATGTCATCCAGTCTGTCTCCAGGCCAGTATAGGGCTGTACATGACTGCACATGTTGTGTTTTGTCAACTCTAGATTAAAATGTCACAACTAACAGCTTTCTTCTCTGCCATTGAAATGCTATTCCATAGCTTAAAGGTATTTTTTAATTGATAGTCATTTTATATTCTCAATTTCTCTTTATTTCTTCCATTAGCACACTTTACACAATCTCCGATCTATCTTCCTCCTTGCAGCTCTCTGGTGCTCATACCTTTGAAAGATTTTTATCATGTGCTGCTTTAGGTGATGCGTCACCACATTATACTCATTTAATTCATCTGCTCATTCCATAAAAGTCATTTCCTTCAGACCTCTGATCTGCTATTGCTTTCCTCTGAACTGTTTTGCTACTGTTTTCATGAAGTGTCCAGGACTAAGCACAAGACCGTGTATTCAGGTCAACCCAAGCTATTGATAAGACTATTTTCTTTCTCAGTTACATAATATTGAAAAATAAGAAGTGTACTAGAAGTGTGTTTCTCTCAGCAGCATACCTAGGGGATGGGTGGATTATAAATCATGTATTCTGTAGCATTTTGGGGAATATTGCAAGCTAGATCGTCAGGTACTGTCAAGCAGCTCGGCTGCCTTGAACTCAGTGGCAATTTTATAGAAGACTAGGTCCAAGTTGTAGGTTTGTTTATGCACTTTGAGCTGTTGCTTTCACCTACCAACAACCATCATTCCACTTTCTTGGAAGCTTCTCCATTAATTCAGCATGAAAATATACACACTTCCTTCCTACCTGTCCTTAAAATCTGTAGTCTTAATCTTTCCCCTCATAACAAAGGAAGCATCCTTCCAATGCACTTTGTTTTTGCAAAACCAGTACAAACATGGCAAGATTTGCTATATGCAGCAGGTTAATCCCATTCAGTGCCAATAGGTCTGAAGCACAGAGAAGCCTCTTTTATCATTACTGGAAGCACATCCACACAAGTGTGCCTGTTCGTAAGCACACTGGTAGGTCAGTGCTTAATGCTACAGCTGAGAGGGGCAGATGAGGTGACTACAGCAGAATAGTACAAAAAACAGTTGAAAGCACTGAAGGAAGTAGTTTTTTTCTCCCAACCAGAAAGATAGCAGCCTGCTCTTCACATCAGCTGACTGGGCAGAAGTTGGGAGTCGATATGACTCCTCTGTAGTGTTGTAGTATCGCTCAGGAAGGTCAGCTGGAGTGGTTTTCCACTGTATCAGCTGCGCACAGAGGAAGAATCAAAACAACTTTGTAGTTGGTTTAGGCAATATAACTAGGAGAACTGGCAAATTAAATATGCCTGAGAAGCTGAGAAATAGTACAACTGGATGAATATGTGAACAGGAACACTGTTCTATGAAAATATGACATTTTTCCCTCTGGAAGTAAATCCAGTGTAGCTAGTTAACTGATGTTCATCAAAGCAAGCAAGAGTTGGTGGAGTGCGTGCAGCCAGGCAGCTGGGGCGGTGTTCACAGGCAGCCATGGCAGTCCCACTCCATGCTGGACTTGCTCTGCTCTTCAGAGTGCCTAGTGAGGAGGTTTCAGGAGACAACATGTCCTCTTTTAGTAGCTGTATTAATCTCTGCCTTTACATACACACAGCTTTTATTTTTATGTACATATCTATAAATCTGTAAAAAAGTGGGTGGTTGTGCATGTCTTTATGTTTGAGCTCATTAATTTGTATTGCTGTAGCATCTTATGTCACAAGTCTACTTGTGCTGGAAACAAGCAAGTACATAACAGAAACAAGCTCTAGTACTGAAGGGCTTACTGAGTAAGCGGGTAAATCATTGCAGAACTGGGACCCACTTCAGTAATAAAAAATAATAATAATTAAAAAAAACAGAGGAAAAAAACAGTGGCAGTAGTGATTAATAATACCTTGGAGTTCTTCAGTGAGACCCTGGCAACTCCAAATTATATCCAGATAACCGCATTGCTCATTGTCCTTATATAGGGCAGCTTGCACTGTACAAGCACTGTTTATTATAATTTAAATAGGAGTTGCCTTGATCTCACTGTCGAATTGAAAAGACCTTTAGCAGTGCTGCTCGCACTATCGAAGCAAAAAGTATTTTAATATAAATAGCCGCTCCCTTGATCTTTCTGCTGAAAACAACGTTGGTTCCCTCACTGATGAATTAACCATAGAGTAGAAAAATAAATAAATAAAGGCATTTCCCACACAAGCCATCAATCTTCATCACATGTACATTTTGGATTCACGTACCTAAAGTCAAACTGAATCCGTTCTCTCGCTACTGCTATATCTTGCTTTAGAATGGATTTGTTATTACTCGTGAATGTAACTTGGTCCTCTCTAAAACTGTAAAAATATTTATTTGCTAAATTACAGGGGACAAAACCTTTAAAACTGTTTTTAAGGGAAACCACGTGTAAGAATTTCTCAAATATACTTTAAGTGGCCTATGATAGAAGAATAAGTCCATTGCTATCCAAAATCACGACTCCTGAAGCTCATTTGTATTGCTGTTCTGAGAAACATGGGCCAGAACATCACAATATGGAGCCCTAGTTGATGCTAGTATAATGGATGAAATTTCTGTGTAACAAGAGTCTTATTCTGCCTAAGAGGTGATGGCTCATGAGAGATCCTTCTCCCTTTCTTTCCATAACTATCTGCATTGCAAACACTGTGCTAACAGGCCATGGTCAGGAATGCTGTAAAGTCTTCCAGGGCATGGGACATTTCTGCATTACTGGAGGACCTCTATTCTGTTACCTGTCAGGCCAAGGAGGCAGCTGCAGAGGGGAGGACTAGCAGGATGTCTCACCCTCTGGAGGTGACTGTCTCTCTCTCTTTTGATGACAGAGAGCTCCAAAATGATTATTTTAGACTTTCTGCTGAACTTCTAAATGGCAAAAGTTGGAAGACATGGCTCCTACATGTTTGAAATTCAGCTCCCTCTGTTTTTTCAGCATCTTTTAAAACCTTCACTCATAAATTCTCAAAGCTGTCAGGCAAGTGCATGCATTAAGTGAGGTTACATGTTTAAGGCTCTGCTACCATACAAGTGACAAATCAATAACTGGAAGAATAATTCCACCCTCCTACTGGTGGCTCAGTGAAAAGTCTTTCATTTGCACACAAATTCCTATAATTTACTTGAACAAAAACCCCTCGTCCGTCATCTTGTGTACAAAATTTGATCTCTCCAGAAAGATGACAAAAAAAGTTATATGAATGCAATCAGCTTGAATAGTGATTTGGAATTCATGGGCATCCTTGGGGATTCTTAAACCCTACTATTTGCCCACCTCTGGATCTGAGTTACCTCTTAGTTGTCAGAACAATACTTGACCTCAGAATGATTTCTGATAAAAGGAGATGTGAGATACAGAGAGATGTCCAGAGGGAATAAAATCTGGTAAATTATTAGATATTTTCAGGGGTCTGTATTTATTCTCTGCAGCACTGACAACAAGATTAAACTGACTACTCAACAAGCATGTATTTTTTTATTATATGACGGCTATTTAATTTTATTATATTTTCTTGGCTTCTGCAGTCCTGTGCCACACAAAAGCGCTTCTGATTTTTTTTCTTTTTTGACTGAATCGGGCTATTATCTTGCATTCAATGTTTTAGGTGGCCTTAAATAGTGTTTCTCTGACAATCCATTTTCAAACTTAAAAGGTATAAAAGAATTCATTTTCAGTGTCTCCCAAAAGCCCGGTGCACTTGTAGAAAGGTTCTGCAGCTGTGTTCCCCAAAAGATGCTAATTGTCAGCCTCTCCAAAGCACAACAAACCTCATCAAATATTTAAATGCTAACAGTAATAGTATGTTTTTTAGAAAGATTGGTGTCTATATAAAACAGCATTGCAAATGAGTCCTAAAAAGTCAAGATGTCACATTTCCTGTAAATGCACTCCCCTAATTTCTGCTATCAACCTAACTGAGCTAAATGAGTTACTAAGGTTTCTTTAGTGCAGTTTTGGAATGCGTCGAAGCTGCTTCCACTCCCCCCGAGACTTTCTTGAAAAGAAGTCGCTAGATCAAGGTGGCAGAGCCGGCATACATGCAAACACCTTTTGTCGCACAAACACGGGAAGGACAGTGCTGATTTGGCAGCAGTGTTCGCAAATTGATATACACAATTTTAAAGCCCAGGATCACTGAGTGAGTTCACAGTATATAGACAGAGCAAGGCAAAGTGCAAATGTACCATTTACTGAAGCCATTCAATTAAAGAAAAGTCCCTACAAAGAAAATCGTTTTATAGCATGTCATGAAAAAATACTTGCCTTTTACTTTAAAAAGAAAAAAGACTGTTTAAGGGGGATGATTGTAGAGTATGTGCCACTTCTAACAGATTTGCTGTGCAGAAGTACATAAGTGTGAGTGATGTAGAGGTACTTGTTTATTATAGAGCACATTTCAATGCAGTAATCATAAATATTGCTAAGGTTGTGCTCTGTTGAAATATGACCTACATACTCTTGATTGTTTGTGTTACGTGATTTGTCTGACACCCATTACATTCTGGGTAATGGCAGCCATTTGTTGCTGTGCACAGCAGGCTCTTTTGACAAAAGAAAATAGGCAGCAATAAAAAAGCTATAGTCTGAATTACATTCTGCACAGTGCTGCACTGCTGAGAGTTTGTGCAAGTGTGTTAACAATGCTCTGAACTGCCTCTTGTCAGCCTTCAGCCTGTAATGGCCATCTGTCCTTACATAAATCTGTCAAAACCTGCTAAGTTCAAGAGAGAGCACAGAATATACCTTGCACTGTCAGTGCTAAAATGTACGCTTTCGCGGAGAAATCAGTGTGTATGACATGATCCCAAGCTTATAGAATATTTTAACGCTGTTGATGCAGCATCGTGGCATGAAGTCAAGATTAGAGCGATTAGCGTGGCAAAAGGGACACTGATGAGCAAGCATGTCGCCAGCTCTCTCTCTCAAAGTTTACGATTTGGAGGCTGGTCACGGGCCGTGCCGAAGGGGGACCCCACGGCAGTGACATAAGCAGGACCCAAGTCAAACCCATACGCCTTTCCCCAGCCCCCTTGTTTGAGGTTTGCTCAAAAGTTAAATGAACATTTTCCAACTTTCAGCTATTTGTCCTTGTTTCTGCACTTCCTGCTTCTGCTTAGAGCCAGGAAAAAAGCCAGAATGCCACGAGGAAACCTTTTCTTAGGATGTCCCCAGCACAGTTTTGCCGGCAAAAGAAGTGCCAGTACCTTGGCTCAGTCTGTACTTTCTTGGGGGAGGCGTTAGTTCCTCCCTCCCAAGGTTGCTGGACTCCTTGTGGGGCTTCTGGAAGTTGTGCTGTTCGGTGTGCAGCTTCCTTTCTCCCAGGACTACTTTTAAAGAAGTGGGGATAGAAACAGGATTTTATTTTGGGCGTTGGATTATGTATGGGGTTTCTTTGCCTAAAATTCTCGAGTATTTCAGACGTCTGTTGTGGAGTGGTTGTATTTTATAAGCGTGCAACAAGGAGAGGCTGGAATTAATATTCTCTCAGTTTGTTCTTTCTTTAAAAATACATACCAAAATTCAGTAACTAACCCCAGGGCTCCTCATGGGCTATATAATTTCATGAATAAAAATGCTGTTCTGAATTTTTAATTTAGAAAGTTACCTTGCTTGCGTAAATTTTTGTTGAATCTGAACCTGAATTTTTAACCCAGAAATGATTCCTGCAGAAGATTGAAGGGCCTTGTTCTTTCCATTTTAACAAAAGCTTTTGCTAGTCAGAATTGTTTGTTATTCAGGAGGCGGTTAAGGTGTGAAATCTATGCTGCTGGCTCAAGTGAATTTTTGGGAAGTAAAATTGAGGGCACATATAGTTTTAACAATGATGACTTTGCACAAAACTATTTAATTTTTATATTCACATGTGGGTAGCTAGAATTTTAGAGTTCAACATTTCTGCCTTGGTTTCCCTGACTGTAGTGGCATTAGGCAAAGTCTTTATGTAGTCCTGGGTAGCTCATAACCATTTTTTTCCAAACGTTCAGACAAAATCAAGCCTCTCTCTCACATCATATATTCATGTCTTGGTACTCCTATCTTCTTTCTTTCTGGAACAAATTCACTGCAGCTAATGCAGTGGGACTCCTGGTCTCCATTTATGTTCCTTAGGGAGCACTATGCATTGATGGACGCTTTTCCTTCTTTACAGCAAAACACTATAAAACATCTTCCATTTGCATTGATCTGCTGAGCTCCACTGTATGGTTAAAAATACAAAATAAAACTCTGCAGCCATATTTGAAATACACGCTTCCTGAAAGCGCGCCTGCATTCTCCTTTCATTCTCGCTGGGGAAGTCATAGAAAGCTCCTTGCTTGGGCTGGAAAAGGAAACCTGGTCTAGCATTGGTCTCTGGAATGCTTAAGGATGGACTAGATAAACCAGAAAAACTCCCTTATCTCTGTTCCTAATTCAGGAAAATATGTATCTTTTTATTTTTAAGCCCATGAGCACATGGGCTTACATTAGGGTCAATGAGATAGAAGTAGATTTTTAAAACTTAACATGCTGAATGCCTTCCTGAAGAGCAGTTATTTCCTGAACACTGGCCCCAGCTTGCTGTTGCCCTGAGCTTGTTCTGGTTTATTCTTTTATAAAGTCTTAATAACAACTTTTATGAATTCTGTAGATGACTTTGAGAGTTATTTTCTTCCCTTAGAAAAAAAACTTGGAAGATGCTTCTTTGGTTCCCAGGTTTTACTAGAGTGGGTTGTAGTCCTTCATGCAATTTCATCTTACCGTAGTGGTGTAATCTAACAAACATAGTTATGTGAAAAATTCTGGTAGTTACTGGTATTTTTAGTCTTTAGTTGTCTGCTTCATTTCTATCATCAAGTAAATTTCAGTCTCCCCACTTCCTGACTCTTGCTAATATTTAGTTCTAAATGTAATGGTTCGTTACAGTTGCAGTAGTCCTATTGTTTGCTTGGGTTTCAGTTGCAGAACCCCATTTCAGGCAAAATGTATTAGTTATGCTTACAGTAATGTATTATACATACATTAGCAATGGTTTACTAAGTTAATGAACTGTGGAGACAAAGAGTCATTGCAGTCAAGTTGTACGGTTGCTGTACTTCTTTGCATTTAAGTTCTGTGTACTACAGAGGTTTCTTTGGTAACCTCATTTATTTTTCTCAGACTTGCTTTTATTCAGGGTTTTGTCTGATAATTTCTTTAGGTTCGTGACAGTCCAGTCTTTTGACTTTCGATTTTTGTATAAAAATCCTTTTGATTTTTATCAAAAAAGTCTTTTGATGTTTATCTTTTGATTTTTTTTTCTATACCAAAAAGTACAGAGGAAGAGGGAGGTGGATGTCATGAAGGGAGGGGAGGGGCAGAAATAATGTTGAAGATTAATGGCAATGCATTAGTATTGATGCCATTGTTGTTATCTGAACTTTGGCATCTCAAACCCTAAGTACTCTTATTCCTAGTAATAGTATTGTTAAGTTAAAGTGACTAAAATGAGTTCATGCTATTTTTATCTATTTCAAAGAAGCATATGTACTTTCTTAATAAACATTGTTTCTGTGCTTAAAAATGTTCTTTTCCTCCTTTTTTTCCCACCCCTTAGGCCTAACTCCACCGACGACCCCTCCTCATAAAGCCAACCAGGATAATCCTTTTAGGACTTCACCTAAGCCGAAGTCATCATGCAAGACTGTTGTACCACCTTCAAAAAAGCCCCGCTATAGTGAGTCTTCCGGTTCTCAAGGAAATAACCCACCCAAGAAGAGTCCAGAACAATCTGAGCTGTATGCACAGCTTAGCAAGACTACAGTACTGTCCAGTGGACATGAGGAGAGAAAGACAAAACGGCCCAGTTTGCGGCTGTTTGGTGACCATGACTACTGTCAATCTGTGAATTCAAAATCGGAAATACTCATTAAAATATCCCAGGAACTTCAGGACTCCAAACAACTAGAATTTAAGGATTCTTCACCTGGGTGGCAGTGTCAGATTTGTTCTTCTTTAGAACAAGACCAGTATTTCAAGAAAGAGACTTTACAGACAAGTAAGCAGGGTTCCCACTGTAATAGCAGAAAACAGCTCCAAGACCAGGAAATTCGTGCTGAACTGAATAAGCATTTTGGTCACCCCAGCCAAGCTGTTTTTGATGAAGAGGCAGATAAGACCAGTGAACTAAGGGACAATGATTATAGTAATGAACAATTCTCCAAACTACCTATGTTTATAAATTCAGGACTAGCAATGGACGGTCTCTTTGATGATAGTGAAGATGAAAATGATAAACTATGCTACCCTTGGGATGGGACACAAGCCTATTCGTTATTTGATGTATCGCCTTCTTGCTCTTCTTTTAACTCTCCATGCAGAGATTCAGTGTCTCCACCCAAATCCTTATTTTCTCAAAGATCCCAAAGGATACGCTCTAGATCAAGGTCCTTTCCTCAACGCAGGTCTTGTTCCCGTTCTCCATATTCCCGATCGAGATCAAGGTCGCCCTGTAGTAGATCCTCTTCAAGGTACTGTACAGCAAATTCATGTCATCATCATAATTAATAAGAAGGAAAATCGTAAAGAGCATAAAGCAACTTAAAGCAAAGAAATAAAAAACAAGTAATTTAATACAGCACAACTCTTTCTGTTGCCCCTGAGATGACTAATTCTGCAGGTTACAGGTTTGCTACACAAACACTTGTTCGCCGTTATCCTTTAAATTTGCCGAGTTTACACTTTCTGAGTGGAGCCAGTGAGAAGAGAGGCAGAGCAGTGGGTGAGAAACTTGCAGAGCTAACCTTTTCCACTATCTGCAAGTTGCCCTGTGCCAATCTAGCTGCAGCCCCTATCAGATGAAGTTGACAGTGGCTGACTCTGTGCTCTGCGTTAGCCTCAGTAAGGAACATTTCAGAAGGGGGAAAAAAAATTCCTTGAGGCTCCTTAGTTGAGCAGGAGATCACAAACTGTCACTAGAGAATCTCAGTGATAGCTTAGAAGAAATTGTAAGTTCATGTAAGAGGAAGCTCGGGAGAAAATGGTGTCAATAGATTCAAAGTGAATGACAGAGGTAAATGTGTTTCTTCCTACAGATCTTGTTACTATTATGAGTCCAGCCACTGTAGACACCGAGCATACAGAAGTTCTCCCTTATATGCGAGATCGCGATCCAGATCACCATACAGTCGTAGACCCAGGTAGTACATTTTGTGTGCCTTTGGCTTGCTTTTCAGTTGGTTCTCAAGAAGATCGTGAAGCATTCTAGAAGTTACGTTATTAATTTTATATTAACAAATGCAGGTGCTTGATTAATGACTAAGTTATGTTTCCTAGATATGACAGCTATGAGGAATATCAGCATGAAAGGCTGAAGAGGGAAGAATACCGCAAAGAGTATGAAAAACGGGAATCTGAAAGGGCCAAACAGAGGGAGAGACAAAGGCAGAAAGCAATTGTAAGCACTGTGAAGATAACTTTCATTTTGAAATAGATTTCTGTTTCTTTTTGTAGATAATCAAAGCTAAAACTGAGACTTTCTTTTCTTTCTTCTTCATAATAGAACACACAAAATACAAAAATCTGCTCACATATATTTCTTAGTATATCTAATTTTAGGCAAATATGTGTCCTTATAACAGTTTGCCTTTTGATTGCACAGTACTAATATTTTCAGGTTCTGCAAACTGCAGCTCTCCAAGTTCATCACAGACAACAAATCCCAAGGATTTACTAGAAAATTGTTCAATTGTCTCAGACAATAGAGAATTAAAAGTGACCCTGTCTACCTACTTTTTATACAGGTCTATCAGCGAACCTGCATTTTATACTAGATGTCACCTACGAGACTGCCGGTAAACAGTGTCTTGTTTCCAAGTTTCTGTTTCTTTAGTAAGCAGTAGTAGGAGCCAGTCAGTTTACATAAGTGATCATCATACTTTTGTGGTAGCTGCAATTGTCTGTACATAGGGTGCAAATAACAGAATTCATAGCTGGGACTCAAAGGATAGATATGAATTTAATTCTGTTTCTTTCTGTCTATAGCTTGGTTAATTTTTAAGTGAGTTATAGTAAAACAGTCTGCAGACATGACATGGCTTAAAAATGTCACTTAACACAGGTCCTTTTGTAATGAATATGGATTATTTATTTATTTTGGGCATCGACATTCAGTGTGAAATGACCCAAACACACAAGGCAAAGGAAATGCCCCTGTGGGAATCGTTAAACTCCCTTGCATGTTGCAGCAGTAGGACAGAGGAATGACTGTTAGAGGGACAGATGGCTTTTGCCTTTTCTTAGTTCCCTGTTGGGAACTGCACGATGGTTTTGATAAATTGGTAGGTGCTGTAAGTCTGGACTTGCCTCGTAGTTGTCAAGCCTTTTTGGTGGCTTGTCGTAACATCTTCTGTTTGGTTTTCTGTGTTCCTGTTCTATCCATTCTGTGCTGTTCTGACCGTCCTCTTGCTCTGCATTAACTTGTGCAGACTATGATGCTTCATCTTCATTTCCAGATTTTCCCTTAGTGCTTTATCCAGAGCTCACCAAAATGAATGGGTAAAAGGTTATTTGTCACACTCTCTGCAGCATTTCTCCTAATGCTTGAGCCTCCGGAGTTGAGAGTACATAGAGATTGACAGAGACTGGTGTAGTCTAGTGGCAACAGTAAGTTCTGGAAAAGAACAGACACATTTAGATTCTGATTTTTGTCTCTCTTACTGTTGTCCTTAGTGACCTTGGTCAAATCTTTTCTCTGCTTCAGGTGTGCTATCTATAAAATGTGGATGAAATGAACATTTTGTAAAGCATGAGACTTAGGGCTATAACATGCTGTAGTGTGCTGATCTGAAACTCAGTGAAGGCAATGGAATGATTTTGCTTGGCTATATATAGCTATATTTAAGTTGCTGTTGCTGTTAATTTTAAAATATCTGGCTTCTGTCTACTCAGCACTGAACACTAACTTTCAGTAATCGTAACTTATGATTTTTCTTAAGTCTAACACAAATTAGAGACTCAAGTAGACCTCTGCCATGGGTGTATCTCGCTACTTCTCAATTACTGTACTGTACTTGTGTAAATCAACCTGAATCCTATGAGAAGGTAGAAAATTTGATTTAGTTTAAATCAAAAAAAAATTGGAAATGAGCTGATCAAGAGAGGAGGAAAGAGGAACAAAAAGAAAATTAGAAAGATCTAGATACACTGAAATGTAACTTCCTCCATGTTAAGAATTTTAGATTATTCAAAACCAAGGCTGAATTTATTTTCTCTTCTAAGGTGAGCACTGGCAGGTAAATAAACTTCATTAATGAAGTAAATAGTAATGAAATAAACTTCATTAATGAAGTTTGTATTTAATTATTATTATTATAGAATTTCTATTTATTAATAATTAATAAATTAGAAGTAAAATAGTCTAGTAGGATGGCAAATCATATTTTTATAAAATATCTATAAATGGAACATAGCAAAAGCTTTAAAAAGGTACCTGTATATAAGCTATATGAAATGTAGATGAAATCCTGTTAGCTCCTACCTCCAAAGTTAATCAGCACTGTTACTTTAAAAACTGGGATGCAATCGTACTGGGTAATTCCCTAGGCAAGTACGTGGGCTTGGGAGGACAGCAGATCCCCTGAAGTCAATGATAAACTGTGTATTAATTTCCCTAAGACTGCTGCTTTAGTCTGGCTTTCTCTGTTCCCTTTCTTATTCCTTTTGGCTTACGGAGCTCTTTTGCAGCACTCTCTGCGTTCTTGAGGGGCTCAACTCATTACTCAGCCCCAAGAATCTGTTCTTCCCTCTCTTTCCTTGAACTCTTTCTACTGCTCTATAAATTTAGGTTTCTTTGCTTTCTGCACTGGGAACTTCTTTCCTTTCTCACTAGCCTTATTCTCATCCTGCAAGAATTGATTTGTGACCAACATACCTCCAAATACTGTTAAAAGAATGGCTCAAAGATTGAATAATAATAATGGCTTGAGTGCTACATAGAGCAGGTGGCTTTTCTTCATGAGAAGCACCATGCTAGGATCTCAGGAGTGAGTTGTAGAAAGGATGCATAGGGGAAAGGGAACAGAAATTATGACTGAGCTAAAAGCCATCAGGTGTTACTGGATCAACATCTAGGACTAGTCTGGATGGAACAACAGCAGTGTGACACCTAGGAAAAAGAAGTGAGAAAATTTTCACATCCTTTAATCTGTCAAAACCATGCATGTAGCAATGCTCCCTGATTGTGGGGTGGCTTGTATTTTGGCAGATGTGAGGGCACATTGTCTGAAAAGGTTTGTTTTAGAAGGCTATTCATGCTGTGTGACAATGGCGTGTTTAAATGGCTACCCATTCAGTCTTGCATGCAACACATTTGCCGCAGTAAGTTTAGGTCAACTAAAGGCCTAGACTAACATTTTCCAGCATGGATTTCTGAATTCATATCTAGACTTAGAGCTGTGTAAAGGTGAAGCTTAACTGCAATAGGTACAGTAATAGTATTCTCTTCTTTCTCTTCTTTCTTCTCCTCGCCTCCCCAGTTAATGGAGATTCAGTGCCTTTTCTGTGGATCAGGGTCTCAATTCTGAGCAGTCACACTTCAAAAATGTAGGCTGAGTCCACAAGTCATTTTCCAGTTAGTACGAAAAATAATTTTGTCATTCATTCATTTATTTAATTTAATGCTGCTGAATTTGATACCTTTGCTAACTGAACAAATTTTAATATAGCTTAGTTTGATCTTGACTTTAGTTATTTCACTGGGTACAGATTTCATTTTGGAAAGCATCTTCATTGAATGCAAGGCTGGTCTGCCTTTAGCTACCCAGATTTAGCCAAGTCACTTAATAATGCTAACCAGATCATAGTAGAGACATGTTCGTCATCAAACTTGAGGAACAACTGCAGGATGAGACAGTCTACTCAGGGCTTTGCAGAAACTGGCATCCAACCCACAATCCAGGCAGATCATAGTGATTTGCCAAGGAGACCGAGGACTGCATGGTTCTTCGGATACACCTCAGCAAATTCGTGAGCTATGAAGACTTTTCCTGCAGCAGCTCATCAGACCATGGAGCAAATGCTTTCCAAGGGATGGGTTCAGAAATACAGTTAGCACATTTCAGCGCTGGAGTCTGACAACTAGGCACAGAGGCTTGAGAGGAGTTAGCAGGTTAGCAGCAGTCGTGGGAGAGGCACTGGAAGCAGTGAGTGCTGTAACCTGCCTGAAGAGCTGTGACAGCTCCACAGTGCACAGGCCCACAAGCCCTGGGAGAAAGCTTTGCATCAGCAGTAACTGGTCAAATGGTAGCAGAAAGACAGTGGGTAAAGAGGAGGCTGGCCAGGGGACGGGTGGTAGTGTTCAGCAAGCCTGCGTCGAGCAGATCTACAAGTCTGGCGGGGCACACTTAGCACGCTGGCGCTCCTGGAGCGTTGAAGCCCTCAAATGTTTAAGCAGTGCGTGGTTCCCCATTAGAGGAAGACCCTTCCAGGGCTGGAGGGTTAAACCGTGTGATTGGCAGCCTAGTGTTTTTGAATCTGTGCTGCTCTGCCACTGTGGCTGCTACACTGACTTACCGTCGCAGCCTCCCTGCAGCTTCATTTGCTGCTTGCTCAGGCTGTTGCCAGGAAGTATAACAAAATCCTCTTTTATACCCAAGAAGAAAATTACTATTAACATTATTACTTTTCATTTCTTAAGTGCTGACAGCCTACATGACACAAATATCAAGAGAATCCCTGTCCCAGAGAGCATACAGGTGTAAGCAGATGAATGCACTGTGAGGCCCCTACAGTGGAAAGAATATAGTTTCTATATTCTACTAACTATATTCTATAGTTATATAGAATATATTTTCAAAGAAAATATAGTGCTCTTCAACAGGAAGGCAGGAGAAAGGTGGTTTTGTAAATGAGTGCTTGGCTTCTCTAGAGTCTAAAACCAAACTTGGCCTATAATGGAGTAAATGCTTGCTAATGAAGGATCCAGTGTATGTTGTGTATTTACTTTGTCTTTTTCTGTAGTTTCTCATTTTGATGACCCTGATCCCAGGATTCCACCTTTGCTATAGTAGTTGCTGAGAAAAAGATTACCAAAATCTCGAATTTTACTGGTCCATCACTGTTTTTCTAGAGGTCACCATGCAGTGTGGCTGAACTATTTCAGTCCTCAGTTTGCCACACAGGAACACTTGAAAATACTGTGGAATGTTCTCTCTTTCCTTTCTAGTCTTCATGAGCCTTCCTTTTTCCATTCATACTTGTCCAGAGGTCATACATAGTCCAGAATTATTCTTTAATGCAGTATCTAAGGAAAGTTTTTACTATTATGTGAGAAGCTTACATTTTACTGGCTTTTCCAGTAATCCATAGCATTTTTATTTTTTTTAAATCTCTGCCCAACCATTCCCATCACATGTTCAAAATGATATTTTGCCTCCAGCTCTAAGGATAAAGAGCTTTTTAATAAAGCTCTTTATTGCTTTGTACTGAAAGAGGAGGACCAGTCCTTTGGCACAGAAGGCAATGTAGGCATGGGGCTTGTACCCAGGCTGCCACCTGTGCTGGAGGAAAGGGTGGAGCCTTTGACAAGCCCATGGGGTGACTGACAGACCTCAACTCTAAAATGCCACAACCTGATTTCATGTCTCAGCTTCACACAGAGCATTATCTGGCTCTTGGAGAAGCTCCCAAATGTGTAGAAAAGAAGCAGCAGGGAAAACGGTGGGGAGAGCACCTTGGTTCCCACCATGCCTGCTCAGCAGCACCCTGTGGGGGCAGAAAAAACAAGTGCTGGGTGAAGAAGCCTGGCACAAAAAAAATTTGAAAACTAATCCCTCTAATGATCTGCACTTTAGTTCCTTGTGAAATTAAGATGAAGAATGAGGAAGGGAAAATGAAAAAGGTTTTGGAGAAAGTGTTTGCAAGACAAAAAGATTCTTAGCATCAGTGAGTTTTGCAGCATGGGCAGTCCCTTTATTGACTCCTAGATTTGCAAGTTATATCCTGGTCTTGTTTTTCAAGTTTGGGCATGCTTTAGTATTTTAATTTGAGACTTAAAATGCTCCTTTTCAGTCAAAGATTTCCTACTACATGTGCTCATTCAAATGTCTTTAGTGCAAGGAAAAAAAGGCTAAGATTGAGAAAAAAGAGCTTTAGATAAACTGAAAGAAGATAGACATGTTGAGCCTGAGGGCGCTGGCAGGACAATTCTTTTTTTTTTTTTCCTTTATTTACCTGGAAAATGAATGAACTATGCTCAACGCTTATGATGCAAAATAAATCATCTGCACTTTTGGGAGGGAAATATGGACACTACCTTCTGGAGTTTCTTACAGGTTCCCTCTGCTTACATTAAATTGAAAACAAAAGCTTTTCTCTGCAGATCTCTAGGTTCCCAAGTCATACATCATCTCTTCTAACAAGTGCTGTAAAAATCATACTTAATATGCACATATGGACTTATGCATGTAGCTTACTATAAAATAAGTCTTTAACATGTAGAGGTATGCTGTAATCTTGTTAAGCGTGTATCACTCCTATTTATTAATAGTCTGGTATAAAAGGCAGGTGACTCTATGAATGCAAATACATTTACTCATAATTGCTTTTAAATAAACCAAAGTTAGCCAAGACAAAGACAATACCGTATGAATCCTGGGTTCTCCAAAACCTTATACCATCATGGCACTCTACTTAAAAAAAGATAGTTGAAAGAACATCTCCTCATGTCTGCACGCTGGAGGACATATGGTACATTTTAGCTTTAAATTTCAATTTCCTTAATTTTGCAGGTTTAACTTACTCCCTTAATGATAGTTTAACAGGCTTTTTTTTAATTGTTCAGTTTTGTTTTATTACAGTTGTCTTAAAGGAATATTAGAGATATAAAGGTTATTAGAGGCATAGAAGAAGGAAAAATTGCACAGGCATGCACACAGACTTATGGAAGAGTGTGCAATAGTTATTTCCATCACACTGTAATATAACAGTCTCCATGTCAGTGAGTGAAACATTATGTTTTTTCAGTCGAGATGTATTATCTCAGCTAAAGTATATTAGACAGTCTGCTACATTATGTTCTGCTCCATCTGGTCAGTCATTTAGGTTCAATAGCAAGTATCAATGGAATTGTTTCTTATCAAGTGTTTCAATGCGGTTAAATCCTTGATTTGGTAAAACAGTCTGAAAAAGTAATTACTGTGCATATGCAGATTTTCCTGTTTTTGAAGTTTATGGCACCCAACCATAATGAAAAGCAAGCAGAATTAGAGTGGGGAAAATGGAAGAAATGCAGATTTCTGTTGCTTACTGTCTGCAGTCCTTATTTCACAGAAGCCCTACCCAAAATTCTCTATTAGGAGGGTCAGGGCTACACAGTGGAGACAGAGCTAAAAATCAGCAGCTGTTTGGAGGCTGAGAAACACCCCCTCCTCCATAAACTTATGGCTAATGGTGAGCACATTCATCCTTCTTCTAGCAATGCTAGCTTCTCCAGACTAAGCTGATGTTGCAGAGAACAAGGGCAGTTTTTAGCCCACACACCTTAGAGGGCATGACATTTAAAAATGAGTGTCTGCCCCGGCAGAGTGATAGAGGATGACTAATTCAGTCACCTTGATTCCTTATATAATCAATAGAGAAAATAGTTTAGAGCATCTAAAGGAAGTGCTTACCTGATCCCACTGGTTAAGCAGAGCATATACATACTTTGGCAGAGCAAATGGGGACTTCATTGGGCTGACCAGGGAGCTACACCGGACCCAGAGTGTTGCAGTGGTCACTTTTTGTGCTGTGCCTCAGTGGTTAGGGCATTTGTCCAAGAAATGAGTGTTGGATTATTGGATCTCTGTTTCTTGGGGACTTTAATCCCAAATCTCTCATTTCTCAGTAGCTTAGATTAGCTGGATCTGGTCCCTTGGAATTTATGGGGCCAGGGATAGAATAATCTATAAAGAGTTGACTCACTAATCTAGTGAGAAGGGGTTTCCCTTGGGAAGCAGGTATCTTAATTTTGGCTTCCTGCTCCAGGAATTTTTTTTTTTTTTATTTTGTATTGAATAGTCTCTGGAAGCAGAGTGCTGCCCTAGGAACAGGGATTTCAGACCTGCATGGACGAAGGAGATTTCTGATGGTCCCCTCTATCTCCAATGAGTTCTCTTACAAACAAAAAAGAGGCATCAGGATCATTTTTGTTTCTATATGTATTTTGATGTGAGCTCAATATTATTGTCTTAGGTCTTATTATTGTCTGTGGTCCATGAATGACTAGTGCCTTGCGCCTCTTTGGGGACTCATGGGAAACGTACATTTCCTGCTATATCTGAATTGTAACGCTATAAACTACCTGTCTCTTCACGCAAGGATGTTTCTGAGCAGGAATGCAAGTCTGTATTTAGGTCCCTAGAGTCTTTTGGATTGCACAGTTGAGGTGCCATTAGCCTTTAGTCACCTGCAGGTTAAGATAGTCATGAATTCTCCGCAGCCAGCGTCGCTCCTTTGGAACTTGGCACCTAAATTCAACACAAGTCTCAGGTGCCAAAGTTGATGGTCTAAACTGACATTGCTCCACTGACTGACAAATTTACACCAGCTGAGAATGTGGTGGTGGTTCAGTTTATGGGATGAATGTGTGTATGTGGGGGGGCAGCGGAGGTGACCAAGGGGCCAGCAGTACCAGTTCCTCAAGCCTGAGGCAATATGAGACAAAGGAAAGCTGGGCACCCAATCCTCATACAGCTAGTGTTTCTTCACCGCTCTTACCTTGTGGTATATGAAGATCTCTTTCTACCTGTTGCCTTGCTTGCAACTCAGCTCTGTCCTCAGAAAAGTGTTAATCTGAAAATTCGTAGAGTGACTCTTACAGGGTCCTCTAGTCTTTCTGTCATTCTGCTGGACATTTTCACTTAGAAAAGTATGATATGACCATGACTTGTTGATTTTAAAAGTACCTTTGAAGTTTTGCTCCAAATGTTGAAATAACATGCAAATGACCCCCTAACACCATTGAAATCAGGGAATTTAGGCATTTTTTTCCCCTAAGTAATCAAAAGTGTAATGGTAACAAAAAGAAGTATTTTATTCTTTTCCCTTGCTCCTAAAGATATTTACTTCAATAAAAATTTTCTTCTGTGATCCACACAAGTTTTCCTCTGTTTTGAGATATGGATTGTGATGGAACTGTGGGTTGCAAGATGGCTCAGCTGAGTCTGAGTTTATAATGTTATAATTCATTTTTATAATTGTTGTGTTACTTTATACTGCTCCACAACTAAGATTGGATCCTGGTTTTGCTTGGTGTCGTCTAGATTGCAAGAGAGAGAGAGTTCCTGGTTCTGGAGAATTTACAAGTAGTCAAAAAGTTGAAAGGGAAGAAAATACAAAGAGAGATGAAGGGAATTGTCAGTGGATCTATAGCAGAAAAGTGACAGACCAAGCCATGGAGCCTTTCAGGACCACAATACCTGACAAACTTGTCATCATTTAAATACCTTAAATTTTTCTAGTATACAACCATTTTTACTTTTCAGCAGGATTCATTAAGTCCTTTCCATGTATGACTTACTATAATTTTGCATCCCAGCACATCTGTGTGTTTATGTGTATGCATATATGTATAGGTTCATCTGTATTTGGTAAATACATCGTACACTTGGTAAAAATATCCCTTCCCTGTTGCTCCTTCTCAATAGGAAGAACGTCGTGTGATTTATGTGGGCAAAATCAGACGTGACACAACCCGAACAGAACTGAGGGACCGGTTTGAAGTTTTTGGTGAAATTGAGGAGTGCACAGTAAATTTGCGGGATGATGGGTAAGAACTTTTGAGATTACTTCTTGCTGGGAGCTGCCATATGTAAAAAATTATGGCAGTAAGATTACTGGTATGGGAGTTACCAATGTAAGTGCTATGACAGATGACATGCTGAGTTCAAAACCTTATTTATTTTCTTTCATCCTTATTTATTAATCTTGCTAGTTGAGATTTCCTGTCCAAGAAATAAGTATTTAGCTGCATGACAGGACAATCATGCTGATAAATGGATGCAGTACGTCTGGCATTTCCACTGCTGGATCTCCTGCAAGTTCTTGCTTTGAGGAAAGGGTTACACTAATCTGCATTAACTCTTTAGTTTTTATTCACATCTCTGTTTTTCAATTACAGAGACAGCTATGGTTTCATCACCTACCGCTATACTTGTGATGCCTTTGCTGCTCTTGAAAATGGATACACTTTGCGCAGGTCAAATGAACCTGACTTTGAGCTGTACTTTTGTGGACGCAAGCAATTTTGCAAGTCTAACTATGCAGACCTAGGTAGGTATTTTGCCCTCTGCGAATTAAAGTACATAATTGGAACCTTATAACTCAGAAGAATTTAGGGTTTGCTTGTTTTTGTTTTTGGGAGGGAGTTGCTTATAGTATTTAAATGATGGGTGTTCTTACTTTTAAAGAAAGTGGGTTTTGCTTTCTGTGAGAAGTTCAAAAGCTCAGTAATCTGAACTCTAATTTGAGTTGACTTTTTCAGATATTTGTCTGTGAAAATTCTTTGAAAGACCATTTTTATCATTATCAAAATCAGTGTCCCATATTCAAGAATACCTTGCCATGTTGAAATGATAACACCATAGAAACTTACTGCGTGCTTTACTATTTGTGGATATTTAATGACTGCTTGGTTCTGACACCTAATTTATTTATATGAACCCCAAACAGAGAGCAAAGTAGATTCCTCACTGAAAAATTCACTTTGAGTCTTACTTTGCTGTGAGTTTGGCTGTAAATGTGTAGAACTTGCAAGAGGCACTTCTTAAATGTGATTTATAGTTTCTCAGCTTTGAAAGCCAGAAGAGCTCGTGATGGTCAACCAAATCCGACCCTTAGTCAGAGGCCTCAGCTGGTGATTCCTGCATCAAGCACAGGAATATATGTATGAAAGCATCTCCTTTTCAGGGCCTTGCAGTCATGATGTGAGAGGCTCCTTCCAGTGGAGAACTTAGCATGTCCCTTGGTGTTTGCACTGCCACTGGCAGTCTCCGGTTTGCATACTGGCCGTAACAACTGACCTGGGTATTTCCTATTTCTGGCTGTGCAGAAGTGTACAGTTCTGTCCTGTGTTCTTGGTGAGGTTGCGATGCAGGCTGGCTGATACTCTTCATCTGGTGCTTCCCCTTGCAAATATGTTTGGAGGTATTCAAACTCTTACTGCAGGAATACCTATGATATGTATGTAGATAAAGAGATGCTTCACACTACTGAAATATCCTCTATAATAGTATAATAAATTATAAACTGACCTCTTATTTAATTATCTTTCAAAATGTAAAGTGTTCATTAAATGTTAAGCCTCTCCTGGTACCTGCATAAACAGACTAAAGGTATGGAAGATAATGTTTTCTGAATAAAACAGCAAGGGACTTTTTGCCATTGAATCTTTATTAATCAGATATTGTGTTACTTTTTTTTAATGAATTAATGACTACAGTCATTAAAATCTCTGCATAACCCTGTAACACAGTGCTAATGAAATCTTGTATGTGCTGCCCTTGGCTTTGTACAATGCAGGAAGTGAATATAAATATATTTTTTCAAACCAATTGATGTCTTTTCAGAATAAATGATAAAGATGATGCACATTGTTCACAATGAATATGCTATAATTCATTTCAGTGGCTAAACAGATAACGTAAAGCTAAGAAAAGGCAATTGTCTACTGAAGAGATAGAGGGTTGATGGTGAAAATATAAAAGGTAGCAAGGCATTTTTTGAAATGTTGCCTGATAAAAACAGTAAAAATGGATTGAAGTCTTCCATTGATTTGACTTATCTTTGGTAGTGGAAGCCAGGGGTGTCTCTGTATCTCAAAAAAATCTGGACTTTAAATAAGTTGTCCAAAGGGAACCCTCTTGAACATTATTCATCACTGGGAGTATTTCCTGGAAGATCTTTCCGTAGTGAATGGGATTCCCAGAGTATGTCTGAGCAGAGTATTTTCACTTTGTCGTGCTGACAGCTTGAGCCTCTCTACTTCAGACTGCATTTTATGTATTTTGCAGAGAATCTGATATAGCTACATAAGGAAATGGCAGGATGAACTTTAAAATTCATGAGCTAGTACAAGGGCAGGGAGAATTAATCAGCCTCGGGTTGAGTACAGAAGAAAGAAAACACTTGAAAATAGTAGTCAGAACTTTAACACCTCTCCTCTGTGAGAGGATATTGTCTTAACAACTTGTAATGAACATTTAATTCATGGTGTGTCTTATAGTGGTAGATGAGGAGTTCTGATTAATCTCAGAGCACCCTTTTCTTGCCATTTCTTGTGTTGGCACACTCAGAGAGGAAGCGTGTCACAAGAACAAGGGAGAGTCAGCGTGAAGTAGGAATGACTCCAAAAGGAAATTCAGTGCTTGCAGCCATGTCAACAGTTGCTGTACTGCAGCTGTATGACCACGAATGCACAATGCCTTCTCTGCTGTAGGAGCAGAATGATGTATATCTGAGCAATTGTAAAATCTGGAGCAGATCTTATAGGTCACCCCTAAAACTCACATTCCACAGGAGTTGAACCATTGTTGTTGCTATTACTTATCATGTATGTTACAAGAAACTTTGGATCCCACATGAGATGGTTCATATGGCAGCATGGAGGCCCTGTGCTGAATAGCTCATACTCTAAATGGGTAAACCATAAATTCAGAGAATATGGGAAAAACAGAGATTCAGGGAGATGTTAGTGACTTGTGCAAGATTGCACAGTGGGTCTGCAAGAAACAGAAATGTGTACTGTCCAGAGCAGGCTGCACTGGCTTTCTGCAGAATCAGCTGGCATTACCTCGCTCTGGAGTAGTGAATTTTGGATAGTACCTCCTAGAGCAGTTGCAAAACGGTGGTGGAATTTTCGGTAAAGTATCTGTTGAGATTGCCTGAGCTACACAGAAACCTATAAATAGCAGTGTGCCAGTGCTCAGTCTCAGGAGAAACCCTTTGAGCTTACCTGCTCTATATACATTCAGTTTATAGCTCTTTCCCCGTGCTTATGGCAGGTACTGCTTTTGTTAAGTTCTGAGTCTTATCAGAAAGCTCTGTCCATACCTAAAGCTTCTCTGATACCTATTCCTGGGTTTTTATCATCCCAAAACCTGGAAACACAAGTGGATTAATTCTGTAGTACTTTGTTGGTACTGTTGTACAAAGAAAGTAATAAAAGTATGAGCCAGCACCTCTTGCCTCCTAACTGAACTTGCGTCTCTTTGGTTTCAGATTCAAACTCAGATGATTTTGATCCTGCTTCCACTAAAAGCAAGTATGACTCCATGGATTTTGATAGTTTACTTAAAGAGGCACAGCGAAGCCTGCGTAGGTAACATGCATCACACCTGAGGAAAACGGAGGGATGGCGAATACCTCACGGACATCACGTCCTTCAATAACGGACAATTAAAAAGTCATACTTAGGAATTTCTCCTACTTTACACTCTCTGTTCAAAACCATGGTTTACATGAACACAGCTGCTCGATGAGTGAAGAGGCAGAATGGATATCCAGTAAGCACACATGTGGCCATGGGTGTCAGCTTTGCTTTCCTGGGGTGATCGGTGGCGGGGATTTCTGTCGTTCATAGCGGGTTCGAGTGCAAACCACGTGACATGGCAGCAGTTCCACAGAGATACACTTACAATGTAGAACTTCAAAATGTGTACATATCGCATTTTAACAAAAAACAAAAACAAAAAAAAAAACACAAAAAAAGCAAATTTGAGAACTACGGCTGCTGCTGTCTGGAAATCAGACACTGCTTTTTTTTTTCTTTTCTTTTCTTTTTTTTTTTCTTAAAGAAGCTTTTTCTCACAACACAGTGATCCTATGACAATCCAGAAGAAACCACAGGTCCTAGAAGCCTACAATCTGCTGTTTTTTGGTTTTAGGATTTTTATATTTTTTTCTCCCCATTTTTTCCTTGCAGAAGAGAAAATGAAAGGCTAAGCTTCCCTTACATTTTGAAGTTTCATCTTTTAATTCTGACACCCATGTAAATGTCTACAATGTTGATCTTCCACAGCAAAATTTTCAAAGCCTTGTTAATGGTCAAATGTGCAGCTTGTTCAGCGATTTATTCTAATGAGCGGATGTGGTGTTACATTATTAATGAGAGTTGGATATAACTATCTGAGTGTGTGCACAGATAGTTTATTTGCTACATTCTCTAAAGTAGTTGAGTATTTACAAATGTTAAATGGAGTATTTTTATTTATGTACATACTGTATGACAATGTTCTTTTTTGTTACAGCTATGCACTGTAAATGCAGCCTTCTTTTCAAAAACTGCTGAATTTTTCTTAATCAAGAATACTCAAATGTAATTATATGAGGTGAAACAATTATTGTACACTAACATATGTAGAAAGCTGAACTTACGCCTATATATATTTGATTGTAAAAAAAAGAGAGAAAAGCGCGTGGGTGAGGGTGTGGGTGTGTATATATGTGTGTGTGTGTGTCTGAGTGCAAAAATGCTTTACACACATTCATCCCTTCTTTGGTGAGCTTATATAAGAATTTTGTCGAGAATTATCCTAGCCCAAAAGGTACTAACCACTTCTGCAGTATTTTTCCACATTTTTCTCATTGCTTGTTTTTCTTTTGCAGTTTTATACACTGAATTTGTTAGGGGAATGAAATTTTCTCATCTAAATTTTTCTAGAAGATATCATAATTTTATGTAAAGTCTCTCAAATGGGTAATCATTAAGAAATGTTTTTATTTTATGTATCAACAGTAGTTTTGGAACTAGAGGTCAAAAATCTTTTTAAAATGCTATTTTGTTTTAATTTTTGTGATTTTAATTTGATAAAAATATGCTGAGGTACTAAGTACAGTATGATTTTTACAGTAATTCTGTGTCTAAACACTGTTCTTGAAGCCAGTAATCTTTTCATTGGCAGAGTTTAATGATGGTATTTATCTATATTTTTTACAGTTATGCATCCTGTATAAATACTGATCCTTCATTCCTTTGTTTACTAACGAGACATATTTATCAGTTACAATTATCCTATTTATTATAAATTATGAGATGACTAAAATAATAAAAAGGCCAGTGGAAATTTTATACCTAGGTTGCATGACAGTTGTCAGTTTGGAGTAAGTGCTTCGTTTGGAAATTCAGCTTTTGCAGAAGCGGTGGGTTTTTTTTTTTCTTTTTTACTATGCACTAGCATGGCCTCAGATGTGCCCATGACATTGTTGCTGATGACATTGCTTCTGCTAAATTAAATAGAAACTTCTGGGGAAAAAAAAGTACACATTGGTAAACTACTACTATTTTGAGCATCAGGATTTCATATGAACTTGGAGTCTCTAGACTGAATCAGCAAAGTTTGGAATTTGCTTGTGAATGTATAGATTTGGTTTTCTATTACTGTTTGGCATTCATGACTCCTCTTAAAGATAACTATTTAATCTCCCTTCCACTCCCAGTCCTAGAAAACCGATTCCACCCCATGCCAGTGCAGTTGATTTTGATGGCTGCATTCATTTTATCACCAGCATATTGTGTTCTGAGAGATTCCACTGTCTGTCCTGTCGGATGCTTGCTTGGTTTTTTGGCTTCTTCTTTCTAAGTAGATAGATAGCAATAAAAAAAGAGAAGAACTTTTTCAGAGGTTCTCTGTTACGACTGTAACATTCTTTAATCTGCGTAATTCTTGTTGTTGCTCTGTAGGTTAAAAATGCAGGTATTTTAACTTTGTGTGAATGCCAAACTAAAAGTTTACAATTTTCCTTTCTGGATTTTGAGTATCTTCTGTTGTAAAGAAAAATATTAAAAGCAATAAATTATTTTTAAGAAATCAATATTTAGTATATCATATTATGTGTTCAAGGACCAGATGCATTACCTATTTTGCCTTTAAATTTCTGTGACTAAATTTTAAATATATTCTCTTTTGCCCTAGATTGCTGACTTGAATAAATTGGTGTGGGTTTTTTGGGGGGGATTATTTATTTTTCCCCAAGCAGGCATAATGTCATGAGTCAATTTTTTTTTTTCACTGGCCTAGCAAACATTCGTATTTTGAAGATGTCTTTCCTCTGTGGATTTTCAAATTACACAAGAAATTAATATAGAGCTAGGATTGCTGAATAAAGCTATATTTATCCTTTGTAGACACTGTAGTAGGTAACCCATCAAAATCTAAACTTGGTGTTTCCTTTTTTTTTTTTCTTCTCCCCGCATTGTCACTGGAGGCAAATTGCAGCATAGATGTGTATGTCTTTTAGATGAAGATTGTACTGTTGCTTTCATGCTGTGGTAAGTACCACATCTGCAATACAGGTAACAGAACTGGTACTTAGAAACTATGGTCTTTTCTAGAGCCGTAACAAAGTAATTCCTACATAACGTAAAATGTTCCAAATCCAAACAGAGGGAGCCTAAAATTGAAGAAGAATATCTGTGCTAAACTACTTTCAACAACAGTTGGGCTGCCATCACCAACAGCAGCACTGAGGAAAGCTTGTGCCTTTGGGGTATGATAGTTGGGTCAGCTGAAAAAAAACACATCTTCTTTTATCCCTTCAGATGTAAGCTTATAGTAGGTAATGATTATGTGTCCTTTTTGATGGCTGTAATGAGAACTTCAATCACTGTAGTATAAGATCTGATCTATAAATGACCTAGAATAGCCATGTAATTTAATGTGATGATTCTAAATTTGTACCTATGTGACAGACATTTTCAACAATGTGAATCATTGACCTGATGGAGCTACTGTAAAACTTGTACAGTAGGTGAGCATGTAAAGCTATTGGTTGGACTATGCTGAACAGGGAAAGAGAGCTATTAGTTAAGCCCAAGCTGGGCTATTTTCCACCTGCCAATTCTACATGTACTTTTGTGGTTTAATTCATTGTATGAAAATTCCTGTGATTTTTTTTTTTTTAATGTGCAGTACACATCAGCCTCACTGAGCAAATAAAGGGAAACGAATGTTTCAAATCCAATTCTGTTTCTCTTTCTTATCACAAGTGACAGGTTTTTTTCCCCTCAACTGGACATGTACTGAGTTTCCTGTTACTCTTCTTGATGATCATAGTTGATTTCAAACAGCAGTCCAGATCGTGTCTGCATTACTGGTCTTTGGACAAGAGACAGAACCAGTAGCTTTAGTGAAGAAATCCCATAGTAGAGAAGTGCTGCCTGCCTATCTGCTATGAGTAGCCTGGACTGTAGAAGGGCCAACAGAAACCTTGTTGGAAAACTTGGAAAAAATGCTCAGTGGAGTTTTTAGAGTTACTGGCTTGAGTGATGAGAGGGTGGGGGAGGTAAGGGCTTTACTACATGGTCGTGTCTGGATCATGCAGATAGCAGAGACTGATACGTCTGAAATGATTGGTATCTTCCATCCTCAGGATTGATATCCTTCATCCTCGGGACAAATACCTGTACTTAGGAAAAAATGCCAGCCTGGTAGACATTTACCAGCATCTCTGTCTCAGCAGACAGGTGAGGAAGATCAGAACATGAATTTTTGAATCCTCCCCGGAAAATACAGGGTGTAGCATGTTGGGCTGCCACACCAGCATCACCATTGTGCGGGTAACAGCTACGTGGAGAAGTACAGAGGATCTGGCAAATGGTGTTTACAGCCCTTTCATTTTAAAGACACATAGAAGGGGAAGGAATTGGCTTTGGTTTGCACAGGCAAGCAAGGTTCACTCACATGTAGCCAATGGACTTTTGTAGGTCTGCCCTGTTGCATCAACAGCCTTCTATGGCAGTTAGTGATACAACATTTGATGACTGAACCGACCCTGCTGTAATCTGCCCACAAGTCCTCTCATCTTGCCACTGTGCCACAGAAGACAACTGAGGCATGCTGAGAGGAACAGTCTAGGACAGCCTAGAGTGGGCAGGCTGGTTGTGGTCTTCAGGGAGAGTGGATGCTCATGTCTCCAGGTTTCAGGACCACTAAATTCACTTAAACTGCCTATCTCAATACTATTAGCCTCCACCTCATCCCTGTTCCTAACATTGCTGTTTATTCGATACTCTATAATCCTATTTTTTTACTTGCAAAGTGTGCCATGAAAATGCCAACTGTAGTATTTGTCAACTTTCACTTCAGACCCTCATTTGACCTGAGTAACCTGTTGTTAGCCTGTGGCACGTGATGCAGTCTTCTGCTGCTTGAGTGGATAAAGCAAGAGTGAGCAGAGCCCGGTGGGGTCAGCTAGCTGCGCTGCTCAGAGAGGGCTGCCCATGAGCAGCTGCATGGGGCAGTCGCTGCAGCGTATGCATGGGTGAGGCGTCTACCCGAAAGGACGTGCAGGTGCCTGTCACCTCGGCTCAGCGAGTCCAGCTACCCTCTTTCCGCTTGCCTAAAGTACAGCGGTCACCTGCGCATGGCTGTGCTCTCGTCCCTCCCTGCCGCGGAGCTGCGGGAAAGGTGCCCGCAGGGAGAGCCAGCAGCCCGGCACTGCGGGAGCAGCTCCCCTTTGCCTTGCCAGAAGCAGATGCCTCAGGACTGACTGGAGACGCTCGCCTCCTCTTCCTTGCAGTGATTTTTGCTGCTCCCCCAAACGTGTCTCACTGTTCCTTCCCATCCCATTCCTTAATTTCCCTTATGCTCTCTTAACGACCTCTTCCTCCGAAGAGTATACAAGGAATAAAAATCTTACCTACCTGTGCAAGATTTGCTAACTCACGTTAGGGGAAGCTGTGATGTTTAGCTTCTGCATTTTTACCATTAACGAATCCTAAACATTGCGCTTGGTGCTCGCAATGCTTTTAGAATGAAATTCTTTACTTTGTGGGATTTGCATTGTTGACTTAATGCTTAAACTTAGTGGGCCAAATCCATCCCTGATGTACTTCATTGCTGTTGCTGCAGTTACACAAGACATGAATTTAACCCAATATCTCTCCAGTTGCTAGGCTTTTTAATTCAATTTGTTTATTCATTTCATAGTTTTGCAAAGCACTCTGGTGCAAAAAGCACTCTTAAATTTTCAGTAAAGTATTTCTTTTTCCCTCATCCCCTCATTTTAGATTATTAAGGTTTATTGCATAAAATCAGGACCTCATTCATTAAGAAATCATCCCTTCCAATGGCTATTCTCCTGCACTAACATTTTTTCCCAAAGTGAATGCTGCAAGCTGGGCACCTGAAATCAAATTCAGGCACCTCAATGAATGGCCTGATTTTCAAAAATGCTGAGCATCTTGCAGCTCACGTTGACTTCAATTAGACCTGCTGGCTCTCAGCACTTTTAAAATCAAGCCACATATTTAGAGCCCCAATTCAGTACAGCATTTACATTTGTGCTTAAGTCCACCCTGATTCAGCAAAGCACTTAAGCACGAGTGTTTTTAGATCCATTGAAGTCAAGTGCTCCTCTGCTGCTTTGAATAAAAATAGACTCCTGGATTGGGGCCTAAGAATCTAAATACAGACACTGAAGCCTAATTTTAGACCTCCATTTGGAAACTTTGGCCTTGCCTACAACCTTTAACCCAATAATGCTTCCAGAAAACACAAAACACCCATTAGGCCTTTATGAAGTTTTTTTGTTTGTTTGTTTTTGTTTTTTGTTTTTTGGGTTTTTTTTTAGTAAAGAAAGGTGGAGCAGCAAGAAATACCAGCTGCGGACAAAATTCTTCCTTGAAGAGAATATTTTGGAAATTTTAAATACAACTCTAACAAGCTTACTTGCTTCATCAATACTATTTCAATTGCAATTTTAGATATCTAATTTAAGATTTATGTGCATTGATTCTATTGTCCTTTGCCATTAATTACTGAACCACTATATTAAACTTAACAAATATAACTTCCCCTGCTTTTTTGCAAATCACGCTCTCAACATTGATATTCCATGTTCACAAGCAAACTAAACTATAAATCAATTTTCTCTACTTTATCAAACAGCAGAAAGTAATAAAGAAGGTCACAAATAGTACAGTAGTTCCTTGGAGGTTTGTAAGATCATAATTTAAAGCTCAGAAAGATTGAATCAAAAGTTGAATGAATCCCTAAGGGAAAAGATTCTATATAGATTCTATTGATAGACACAAGGCAGCCTATCTTCATTGGGAACTAGTATATTTGTTAATATGCTGGGACAAAGGAAACTAGTCTGCTCTACAAAGAAGAAAATGAAATCCTCAGTGAGAGGAAGTGAAAATATCCTTTGCACTTCCTGTTGCTCTGCTCTCCTTTTACTGTCATGGTGAAAAAAAGAGAAAACAAACTAATCTTTTGATGCACAACATGCTCTTCTGAATGTATTTAGTGTCTGTATTCTCACCTTATCTGAGTAAATTATGAAAATTACATTTAAATGCATTATATACTTTATTATATACATATATCCATATGTATACTACATATATAAATTGTAGACGTTGCACTTGATAAGTGTGTAAATTCCTAGATTGATGCTTTTTAGTTCAAACAGCCTCAGCCCAAAATCTTAGCAGTGTATGAAGCCAAAGCAAATTGAATGGTTGGTTTTTTTCAGTGACAAATTTTGTTGAAGCCAGAAATATTTTTTCCAAAGAGGGAAGCATATTCTTCAAAGAATGTTTAGCTTTTAAGTGTCCCTGGAATTATTGCAGCTTCCTTTCCACATAGTTCTGAAATCATATTTTACAAAGACATCTGTGATTCTCTTTAAAAAAAATCTATAGCTTTAATGACATGACTGGACCTGATGAATTAAGCTCTCCTTCCAAATTCAAATGGAATTAATGAGAAAAAAAAGACTCCTGTGGAAAGAAAAACAATTAAAAATAAATTTTGCTAATGTCTTTGGTTGGAGTAATTCTCCACACAACGATTGTAAATAGTGAGCTCTTAAATGAAATGTATCTTTTTGGAAGGCATGCATGGCGAAGTACAATATGATGGAAGTGTTTGGGCTTGCATACTGACTATTTTCTTACTGTATTGGCTAGTAGAGAGGAACTGAACTGCACTGTGATAAAGGCAGCTGAACAGAAAACTGGGCATAAAATTCCAGTGCCTTCAAATTCAGTGACTGAACTCCAATCCTCTTCAGCCTTTTGCATTAACCCCAGCATGTGTAAATAGTGGACAGTGATCAAATGTAAATGGTTGCCTGAGCCTTATTTGCGTTCTGACAGATTGCTGGCCAGATGTAATGTAAATGAAAGCCAAAACTAAGTATGAAGAAAACCATGGCCTAAAGAGCCCAATATGTAAATTATTACTAGGACTCTTAATTGAATAAAATATTTGCTACAATTTATTTTTGACAACGTGCATTCCATTCTCTATTAAATTGGTGCTTGATAAAGTAATAAAATTATTACAGCCATAAAGTTACTGTGCTATACCTTCAAGGCAAGGCATTCGAGAGATCTTCTTGTTGTCCTCAGATTATTGACTTTGGCATTATGAAAAATGCATATTGGTGCCTTACACTAATTCTTTCCTACTGCATTTGCAACGCAGGCCTATGCTTATTCATGCACTGTGTTGGCAGTAAATTAAAAAAAAACAAACCAACCTACCAGCCACAACACTTGAAAACTGATGGAGTGCTTTCTTTTTTAACCATTTATTGGAACAACACCACGGGTAACTTTAGTTTTCTATTATATGAATAATGTATTGTAGTAGCTAGGCATGCCCTTAGTTATACACTCCTGCCAGCAAGTAGTGGAGTGGTGAGTGCTATCACTGAATAATGATTAATTACTTGTCCTTCTGAAGGAGTCTAGTTTTGTAAACTGGTCACACAGCATGTTACGTGGATTGTGTCTGCTACACAAAAGGTTACTTGCAATCACATAATGAGACATAATGATGCACAACAATTCTTTGGTGCAAATCTGCACACAATGGAACTTAGATAGAAACCCATTCATTTACTTATCCTGTTTGCTAGAGGGTATGAAACTTCACTGCATTGCTGCAGTGCTAGCATTGCTTCTTCTGCAGTGCTGACATTTTGTGTGAAAATACTGTAACTAACTGCTTCTTTAGGAACCTCGAGCAGCATCTTCATGGCATTGCCTCATGACAGACTGCTAGCACACCTTGGGAGGGACTCGGCTGCCATGGCATGATGGCCAGGTGGGTGGCATACTTCACTGACACGTGCCCGAGCTCTTGGTGGGAAGCCAGGGTGCAATTCATTACTGTGAGAGGAGGAGTTCACACATGACTTTGAGCACACCTGTGTATGCTCTCTCCTATGTCTCCCTGACTTGGGAAGAGCAAACAGGGAATGTAACTTTTACCATATATTGTACTTCACTGTATAGACAAAGGAAGAAGGACTTTCAGAAGCACAGCTCTGAAACCTAGAGCCACCACTTCCTTGAACCTTAGGGGCAAAAGATCTTACTGCTGTTGGCTTCTGCTCTTTGGAAAACAAGAAGTGCTCAGTCAGGACTTTCCCAGCTTTGCTGCCTCAGGTACCACAACCGGCAGTGTTGCTGACAGAGCAGTGGTGTCTAGTCCTGCATGGTCTCAGCAACAGGCATCTGATGGTACAGGCTGTGTCTGGTTACTACTGTGAAGCAGTTTGGGTGCAGTTTGGCCCTGCTGGCCAAACTCCTTGAACCTCTGAACTCCAAAATTTTGGGAGCCTCATGCAGCTTGGAGGGCTGTGCGGACTGGCTGGCCAGTGATGGGCCTTCCCCTCCTCCAGGGGTGTGGGAAGGCTTGCGTGTGCGGTGGTGTCCCACAACAACCCGGCAAGATTGGCTGCCACAGCCCACGCTGTCTCCTTCCCCTTTACCGGGACTGGGATTACCCAGAAGCCCCCCCAAAGCACTGTGAGGATTTGGGCATGTAAGACAGTTTCAGCACAGGAGCTGCATCTGAACAGGTTATAAGATCTGTATGTGGTTCGTGAACCATGTTTCGGACACTGCTGCACGACAGTTACGTGTCTCAGTGCTTGGGAACGCCCTGGTAGCTGGTACTCACGTGGTTCCTTTTGGCCTTTGTTGTCTCAGCTCACAGGACAACATTTTATGATACAATTAATACATCAGCATGACTAGGGTAGAAGATCAGACACCCTGTAAAAGTTCGTTTTCCTATAAAGGAGATGGACTTTGCATATGTGGTATGAATTGCTCGCCTCTCTATATATGAGGCAATAAATAAAATGCCTCCTGTCAACAGATCGTCATCAGTCTCTAATGTTTTTGTGTAGTTATGCGGAGCTACATAAAGGCTGTTGGGGATGACACCAGCTAATGGCACTGTGCTCCCACCAGTGTGGCAGCTACTGCTCCTGACATTCCCTGCAGCCCTCAATTTTGCCCGCTAGTAATGTCACGGCCTCGGCCGCGCTTTGCCCTGCAGTACATGACAGTTATGCGAACCCCGCTGGCCTGCTATGTGCCCTTTCAGCGAGCGAAAGGCGACCACGAGGTGCCTTCGTGGGCCGCAGGAAGCCTGGCAGAGCCGGGGCGGGGGCCGTGTCTGCACCCGGCCCCCGGGGCCGCGAGGGACGGGGCCGCGGCGCTGTAGAGGCACGCTGCTTGGTGTAACAGTGGTAGTATATTTAGTGAACAGCTGGCATAATTCTGCAGCTAACAAATATAATTTTTCTTCCACAAATAGTTTCATGAACAGTAGATCATACGAAGCCTGATTTACTGCAGCGCTCTCCCGTGCGGAGCCTCTGATTTGTAATAATCTTGCTGAGGCGGCTCTGCAGCTTCTCCCTCCGCAAAGGCAGTAATAGATAGTGTCTCTGTCGCTGTCTGTCTCTGGCTTTCCCCCCCCTCCCCCACTTGGCTACCTATTTTCATGAAATAAAATGGAGTATGTTAGAATGCGATATACCGAAGGCTTTTACCCCTCTATTAAATTTAGCTGAAGCTGACCAGCGCGATCAAGTTGCTGGGGCATGGGATACAAAAGCCAGCCGGACCGCACGGCAGAAACGATGCAGGCAGGCTGCAGAAAGGGTGCAAGTCTCATCTCCTCGGGAAACGAGGCAACAAAACATTGGGATCCTGTATTTTGGTGGCTAAACAGTTTTAGTATTATTTCCTAGCCTCACAAACTTTGCTCATTTAACTAATAAGGTGTCAGTATTCGCAGACTCAGACCTTAGTGTATTTACAGCTGAGCACCTGTACTGAGATTTTTGCAGAAATCTTAATGAAAATGGACAGGGAATGGACAGGAAGCATTGGGCATGAAGTCTCACAGCTCCAGAGCTGCACGGGGAGGCTTATCAGACATATTGCAATCCCACCAACTCCTGCTTTTGCTGTAATGAAGCTGATGACGTTGTATGAAAACCTATACGTAACTGAGGAACCTATGTGTTCATTTAACAATGGAAAGGGCATAGTACTAATAGGCTCCTCCACAGTGAGCCTCCTAGGATGTTTCTTCTGGTAGAAGAAGCTTTGCCAGGTACCTATTTATACTTTTACACTGAATCTCATGGCACTGTTTTTGCTCCACAGTGTTGGGGCTGATGAGACCAGATGAGGTTAAGCTGCCACATATAGCTGCTGACTGCTAGTTCATTCCCTTCTTGCTCAGCAATGCTAGACTCACTATATGTCTGGGAGGCAAGGAATACAGTTAGACAAATGGAATAAGAACAAACAACGAAGTGAATCCTGTACTGTCATATACATTTTTTATTCACATTGCACATAAATCTCATCCAAGCTCATGGGAGAACTTTAGCATCCCCTTAAACTCCCATTTATTCTCCATCCGTCTCATTCTTTGCACTATTAAGAAACAGATTTATTTTCTGAAAACTACTCTTAATCATTGTGCAAATAGCATTGGAACATTTATACGCAAAGTAATAAATAGATGATTCGCATCTTAATACGAGACTGGAGATTATTCTGACCTATTTGTGTTATTTTGCATTTAACACACAGACACCATTCTCACTCTCTGATAGAAATGTTAATCATGCGATTTCATTATTCTTATTTAGATTTACGTTTTTTTCTGTGCCACAATGTTCTTGGAACTGGTCTACAAGATGTGAAATGCAGACACTCAGTGTTCCAAAATGCTCGAGAGAGACAAAAAGAAAATTTCGTTCAGCCAGAGAAGGTAATAATGTGAAGATATGTGCAAAATCCAGAGTAACAGAGAACGTGGAAATTTTTTGTTATCATGCTGGTTAGTGGTGAATTGCTAGAAGAATCAGTCATTTCTTAGGTTTTGATGATAATGAGAATAAGGTAAAGAAGGAGGTATGACCAGTTCCAGAGTTTATGTCCTTTGCTACAGAACTAATATTGTCAATTCACATACCTCTGAATACAGGAAAGTGGATTGTCAAGTCTTGTTATAGTGGCTTTTCTTGGATGAGTAGGAAATGTTTTCTCTTCCTCCTGGTTATGTCCTGGCTTTATTACTTTATACTGCTAAACGCAGTATCTGGCCCTTGGAACTATTTATTGGTTGCATGTAAAGAGAAACATTACACAATCTTTTCAGTGCTCGGTTGTACTCTCACAGGTTCAGGTAATGCCGAGGAAAGTATTCCTTGGGCCAAAGTGAAAGTCATATGCATCTTCGTTTGCTTTATCAGGATCATTAGACTTATTTAAGATTTAACCTTTTATGGTCTGTTTAATCTTCAGTAAACTATTTGTGTGCCAAAATAATCACACACCTACACATATACCAGATAAGCATGTATGTATATATGTATGTACCCTTCATGTATATAGCTATCTGTATGCATATAACCCCCTCCTTTAGGGTCTGTCATTCAGAAACTCATCTTATACAAGAAGATGTAAGTTCTAATAACAGTTTTCTCTCCAAACAAGGCTGTCGGTAGGATGTACCTACATCCTTGCGTGTCAGAAGAATTACTTCCCACTGGTCAGAGAGAAACTTGGATTGCACTGGTGTTCTGGCTGGTGTCACCAGGCTGCACCTTGCTGCCTGGACTGCCACCACGAATGGAGGATAGATTGCCGTGTACTCAGAACAGTTTGTGGGCATTTGTATCATTGTGTATATAAATGGGTCAGGAGATGTGCAGTTCTGGCTTAAGCCATGGTAATTTGAGCATTTCTAAGTATCCATCTCAAACCTGTTCTCCATATTTTTGCAGGGTTCCAGTAACTGAATTCAGGGCTGCTAAATAAGAAATAATTATTTCTTAAACTGGCATTCATAAACAGATTTGTGTGCTATACAAGCTGTTGCTGTGGGAAAACTCAGATCCTCTGAGCTTACCCCAGTAAATCCACAAGGAGTTGAACAATGAAAGCAGTAGTACACGTTTTACACTCATATTGAACTGGCATTTGTTGAAATGGCTCTACAGGTGCCCTGTGCCCCCCGGGTTCCCACGACTGCAGGCTCCAGAGCGCTTTCACGCCACATTGGTTCCTCCACTCAAACGCAGCTCTGGGGACCAGGATGGGGATCCAAAGGGGCCCAGTCCTTGCTACCGCACAGGTTCAATCATGCAGTGCTGCAGCCTGAAGGAAGTTGTCATTTCCTGAAACCTGGGAAGGTGTATCAGCCGGGCCAAGATATGTTAACTGACAATAAGTATTGCTGACCACTGAACTCATGTGAACAACCCCCCCTCCTCCAATTTTACAGGATCATATTTGGCACCTGAACAGGGGTTTGATTTTTTTTTCCTGTTTCCATATGCTGTTTCTGTGATTAAATTCATACTTGGCTGCAGTATTTTAAATGTCGTTCCCAATCCCTGGTCATAAACCAGGCAATTGGCTCTTTCGACACATTCACTTCACAGTGATGACACTGAAAGGATTTATTCCAGCTCTTAGATTTTCTTTTCTAAGAATGCATTTGTTTGTTTGCTTATTTATTACAGCCCACTTGTTTGGTCCTTATCACTACCATCGCTAAAACAAAATGGTTTGTTATAAGCCACAACACCAGGTGGCTTCTCAGTGCAACATTCCCAGATCATCTCAAAGCCCTGGAGCTTTACAGGAGATGGTGGGAGCACTTTGGCTCCTGCGGGCGTGCTCAGCGCACCCATGCCAATAGTTACTCTAAAGTCTGAGCTTTCTCGTGCGCCTTATGCAGACTGAGAACAATCCTTCTCTGTTTTTGAGTGTTACTATCACGGCTTTTCATGGCTAAGTAGTAAATGTCTTTTTTATTTCTTTTGATTATATCTGACTTTGTATTTACGACGTATGGCACTATCCTATTTATTTAAGAAAAATCTATCTACCTATCTCATTTAATAAATGTTTCTATTCAGATCTGTAAAGGGAAATAATTGCCCAGTGCTACTGAATGTCTGTTATTGAGGAAAAAAATATTTAAAGATTCTGAGATACCCCTGCTGCACCCTTCAATGGCTTTGCAATCTCTTCCTTGTGTTTTTATCACTTCAGCATTGCACTAGCTTTCCTTTAGCTTTTGATGCAATCACCGGAACAACAGGCTCTGAGAAAGTGCTTTATCTGAGATCCCAAAGACAAGTTTGTTCCAAAGACGTTCATGCTTTACTTTCTTCATATTTAGAATTGTCTGGTGACAGTAAAAAGTCTTTGCAAATGCTTATATTGTTTCTCCAGGCTTTTGCTTACTTTGCTGGAAAGATGTTCCTTTGTGAATTAAGTGCTCTTTGAGGATAAAATGTTCATCAGAAGCCTTCAGTGTTACATTATCATCATTTTCATCATACTGCTTTCAAAGGAGAAAATTTATGTATTTGTTTTACCTATTTTCTTAGGCATATGTAACAAAAGTCTCTCCCTGTCTCCTTATTGAATTTCATAGCAATCATGTAATGGGGCAGAGTAGAGTCTCCAGCCAGCCCATTCAGCTGGATATCTGAAATTAAAAACCTCTAGTGGATTAATTTTTGGCATCCTTTTGCAGTCATATATTGCTTGCTTTCCTTCTCTTTGTACTTCCTCTTATTATGCAGTGTTCACTTCTGACAATATGTAGATAAAAAGCAGATATATAAATAGAGGCAATTAACAAAGTGGCTAAAAATAAAAGTGCTATTGTCTAGTGGTACATATATATGTGTATATGTGTAGGTATGCACACACACACACATATGTATACACATACACATGTATGTTCACTGCAAATATTCCCAACTCAGACAAGAAGAACAAAGTCTGCAAGAAGCTGCATAATATCTGTCACAGGAACAATCCTGGCTGACCTGTAAGGATGGTCTGGTAGAGATGGATTGCTACTGGCATTATGCTGTTGGAGAAACAGGACTACTTTGCCAAAAAATGAATCCAGTTAGTCATAAAACTACAACTAAGTTGATTCAGGGTTTATCTAAAAAAGCGCAGCTGATTTTTGTGGAAAATGAAAGATAAAATGCTAATCTGGATGGAAATTGTTTTCCAAGAATGCTAATTTGCACCAAACATCCTGATTTACATAAGTAAATAACGGCCAAGCGTTAGGCCAAGGAACATCATAATCTAAACTTGGGTTCAGTTGTGGGGGAGATCAGGCTGTCTGAAACACGGTTGACTAAAAAGCATGTTTTTCAACTTCTGTCCACTTTCAGTCTCTAAGTATTTTCCAGTGGAGGTGCAGACACCTATGTCCTTAAACCTAGCCTTGTACAAATACACTTACTTTTCTTAATTATCCCTCATGGGTTCCTTGAAAATAATCTCAGAGGTCCCCAGACCACAGGCTGAAAAATCTCTACAATGTTCTCCCTGCTCTTTCTCCCTCATTTTTATTTTGCTTTTGCTATTTCCTAACAAAGATCTCTCTGGTTGTTCTAAGAATCTCTTATTCACCCTAATACTGGCCTAGCTTTGCCAGTTTGCTTCCCTGAGCTTACGTTTCTCTTTTGGGCTATCCCATAAAGCAGTCCGTTGAGTGTGTTGATGCAGTTATTTCTACTGAAGAACAGGCAGAAGATTTTTGATCAAACTTAGTCACTAAGGATCAGACTCCAGGCTTTGTTTTGTGCCTTGAATACAAAGTGATAGCATTGATGGATTAAAAATTTCCAGTAAGCTTGTGCATGGGGGTGCATCTGTGCTGTCAGATACGTGCCAGGGTCCCCAGAGAAAACCCCATGCCTGAGGACCTGAGGACTGCGCTCCACCACAGCCCCGGCAGCTCCCCCGCGGTCCCAGCATCAGCGCAGCCCGACTTCTCTCAGTCTCCTAGTAGGCAGTAGGCAGCCCATCAGCTGATTTCTTGAATCTCTCTCTTCTCACCAAAAAAAAAAGGGAAACTTTCAGAAAAAAAAATAGCCTTTTTCCTCAGTTGTTTTTGAATGCTTCATACAGCAAAACTGGAAATCTGGAGGAGGGAAATTGAAAATCAGCTATTACCCGAATGAAACATTTTTCTTAAATGCATGAAAAGTGAAATGATCTTTAGGGTAATATGTAAAGTTATGTTGCTGCTATTTCAGTTGTTTGTCAAAATGCTGCCTATAACTAATATCTGTTTGAAATGAAGTTACTTAATTCAGTTTCTAGAATTAAGCAACTCTAATTCCCATGTATAAAATTTATGGGTTTTAGCAGTGCATTATATATATATACTTGATGCAATCCCTATTTTCCAAGCTTATTTCCTAGAAATTTGAGTTTATCTTGTATCAGTTATTATTATACATTATACCTTTATAACATTATGTCATTGTTGTCATATGCCTTCATGACATTACATCATATTAACATACTATCTGAAAGCCTGGGGGATACAGAACTTTGGATTACGTTAACACTAGTAGTGCCTTCTATGTCAAAAAATATTTTCTTTCTCATTTGAGAGAATAAGCAGGTACACTTCCATAGATTTGGCTTTATCTTACCTAGCCTTAGCTGTACAAGGATTAGTTACCTAATCGAGTCTGGATATCTGGACTCAGTCTCAGTTGATGGACTTGTTATCCCATTTCTCTAACCTCCTTATCCCATGTAGCTTGAACAGCAGTTTAGGATGGCAGGATTGCTACTTCAGGTGCTGATTTCTCTTCATTAGCTGTGCAGGGAACATGGGCTAGTTTAGGAACCTAACATTTGGACAGATAAAATCAGATGCAATGAGGCCTGCTCTTTGGGTGTGGCACAGCTCAGTCCCTAACAGTAGGTATGTGTGTCATTACCTGAAGTGATGAATATATGCTCATTTATTTCATAAATGTGCCTAGGAGTGCTAAATAAATTATATGCAATAGCTTGCTCGTTCTTAGAGAAGTAAATGAAGTTTGGTATTGATAAGCAGTGAACCAGTGAAAATGTTACCATTTCTGCTCAAATTTCCTACCACCTTTTCAGTATCTGAGAGGAACGCCCTCTCTTCTTCCTCATGCCTCCAGCAATTTGGCAATCCAAGCACAGTGTGAGTGCTCTGACCAAAGTATGGCTGGATTACCACAACAAAATGTCTTGTGGCCTATAGAGTTCAAAATACATAAGTCCAGTCTCAAGTCCTCTGTTCAGTTCAGTATCTAGCATAGGCTCTAGTTTTTGCTTTGCATTTTGCTGTGGTGCAGATTTGTGAATGAAAGCTAAATAAAGTAAGAACAACTCACTGAAAGTCCAGGCACCCCTTTGCAGTCACATAGAGGTACGAAACCATGCATTTTTTTTCCTCATTCATCTGTCACAGAACAGAATTAATGTACATGATGATTTACTATCTCTGAAGAGACATGTCCTTTTTATTTTTAAACCTAAATGAAAAAGCTTCAAAGTACAAATCCTTAAAAAGAAAAATCAGTCCTGGCTATAACAAAGTAAAAGTCAGACTTTCAAAAGAAAAGCAGATGTTTCCTTAAATTAATAACGCAAACACTTCCTACCATTGTCACATGTCTTAACAGCCCATAAATCACACACCTTTTGTAATGCGCATATTATTCTACCTTACCCTTGTACTTACCACCCAGATCAAGGCTTAAGTGTATTATAGAATGAACCATTAAGCTTTTCTAACCTTGTGGTGCTCTATTGTTCTTGCTTATTGAATAGCAATAAAATTAGTCAAAGGGAACTGGAGGTTATGCTAGTAACTATGTCAAAGAAAAGCAGTTGTTTTGCAGTCTGCTTCTTGTTTAGGATACGTGTCCTTTTTCCACTGGCAAGCATACACTCTACTATGACCCGAAGGCTGTTTGCCTTTTTTTTTTTTTCACACATGCCTATGCAGGAGCATGGATTCTTTAAAGCGGGCTTTAGTTTGCCCCTGGCCTTTTCGGCATTCTTTCAGAACGTGTTCCTGCAATAGTAACAGATTAAACTAGTTACTAAGAATGAAGCATGTTTCAGCACTTAAGTTAATTGAACTGTTACAAACTAAATATGATTCCAAATTGTTTCTGTATTCCAAATCACTTCATGCATGCAGATAAAATGAAAAAATTGCTAAATCGTTTTGAAATGTGCAAATCAGGCATACAATACTGACATTTAGATCTGTGACCTGATCACAATGTAGTAAGTACCTTTAAAAACTTTGCAGATTTTAAGGCTGTCGTATGAAACCCTTGAACCACTGCTTGATGTGATATTCAATAAGTGGAAGTCAGACTGCAATCAAATTGTGGAACTGTCTGCATCAGGGTTTTACTACCAATTTACCCAGAAAATAATCTTTCCCTGATTCATTTCACGGGCCAAGTAAGAAAGGAGGAATGACTTAATGTATAAAACACCATGCTTTATTCTTTGGGACTTTGGTTTGAGTTCAATTTGTGGTCCTAACTAAAATGAGCAGCTCAATCCCCAATGAACAGCAGTCCATATCTTTGAACTACCACACACAATTAGGCACAATTGGCTGTCTCTGCCTAGGAGAAGTTGAAGACTGATTTAGCATGGAGACTAAATCACTTCTCTCAGCCGTAAAGTGGGATGGCCCTTTCTGGGACTCTGTGACAAAAAAATAAAACATATTGTTTCTTTATTTCAGCATTTCTCTAGTACAAGAAAAATAAGGGATGGGAAAAGCCTCATTCTCTTATAATAAAAGCCAGATGGCAGCCCTAATTTGCAGCTATTCTCTTTTATTAAGAAGCTAGCAACTACCCTAACTGGCAGAGTGTTGGCAAAAAATACTGGTACGGGGAACAAATGGACCGCTGCTAAAAAGAGAAGGAAAAAAAGATGATGAAGAAGAAAAGAAATGCTGTTGGAAGCTGGCAAAAGCTTTCCTCTCAGCAGCCGAGAGCAGGAGAAACATTTGGTGTGTAATACATCTATCTAGTTACGTGTCATACATGGCCACAGCATTGAAGGCTTTAGCTGTCCTGGGATTTAAACATGTCACTGTTGGGATAAGCTGGACTTGTACAAACAGAGGAGTGTAGACTGTTTTGCCAGTGGTGTGAGTATCTTAGTGGTGAAGCTCTAGCAGAGAGGAGATTTGAGACTATCAAGGCTTGCACTGCACCAGGGGGAGGCGAGGGTAATAGCTGGATGGGCTGCGCGAGCCGGCTGCAGCGAGAGCTCAGCGAGGGCGAAGGCAGCCGCAGAGCTGCTAAGCAGGGGATTATAGGGAAGCCAAAGGAAAAAAAGAGCCTACATCAGTGTGGTGTAAAGATAGAATTAATTTAAGTCACTGGATCTATTTCACAATACACCAGCAGAGGATATTGGCTAGTAGTATGGAAAAGAGAGATTCAGCATCCATACCTAGAGCCTTCCTAAAACGCAAGGATCAGAGTATGTCTCTAATATATTATTAGGTATAAACAGGCTCTGTCAAGCAGCATGTTAGTGTGGCGCTCCACTTGGAGAAGCAGGTCACAGTAGCTTGGCAGCCGGCGGCGCTGGCACGGCTGTGCAGCTCTCTGCACCCCAGCTGGTTCAGTCAGGGTCAGCTCCGGAGCCCCAACCGGTTTGGGCATCCCCACACAGCACCTCGCTGCCATGTGCCGACAAGGGGCACAGTGGGCAGCCCAAGAGAGCTATTCGACCTTGCACTGCCAGCTTTTGTCCAACTGTGTGTACTAACGTGAGACCTCAGAGGGAATGCACAGGCTTTTATTTTTAACTCTTTTTTTTTAGCTTTTCACAGGGATTCCATTAATTTTCATTATGAATTATACTTGCCTCTTTCATCTTAGGAAGAAAAGACTGCAACTGGATGTACACTGCAGCTCTCCTTTTTTTAACTGCTGGAAATAAGTTAATAAATGCAGCCACAATACAGGGTTCCATTCTCATTCCTTATTGATACCAGCCACACTCTAACAATGAATTTCAAAGTGCTGCTGATGTAAACTCTACCTGAAGCCTGTTTGATCTCAGATAAGCATCTTCATCCCATTCTTCATTTCACGAAAAGAAAATCTTACTGCACAGCAACATATTCATCTGCTGTGGGTTCAGTTCAAGATAAGCCATGCTTTGCAGAAAACCTAATTAATATCAATCATAAGCAAAACAGAAATTGAAAGGAAATGTGCTTTTATTTCTTGATAAACAGCTCACCCATGATATGGATGCAAATGGACGTACCAATTTGCTTTATTATGGAAGTACCAGAAAAGAAATAGTCCCAGTAGAGAGGATGTTTTTAAAGAATGAAGGGGTAGTTGCACTCTCACTTACAGTGGTGCAAATAATGAAGTAACTTTATCGTGTTAAAAAGCATGCCTATGGTGTAAGTCAGACCAGACCTGGGTCCGGCAATGGAACGGAACGGAGTTTACTGGAATTTAAAAGAGTGCCTACATCCAACACTCAAAATAGTAATTACTAATGATAGCTTATATATATGCTTTTAATAGTTCTTACAATGTATTATTTCATGCACTTCTTTCCTCCTCCTTCCTGCTAAAAGGAAAGTCATAGCTTATGAACTAAGAGACCTTGTGGGCTTAGAATAGAACCTTTAGGGATAAATATTCATGTATGGCAAAACGCATGTGAAATTGGAGTTGCTAGCTTCTGTCACAAGCCCACTCCACATAATAATGCTTGGGATCACCTTTGAAGAATTTTGCTCTTGACCAGCATACGTTCTCACCCTTGGAGTTTAGTCTTTGGGCTGGCTATACAGCATTGGCTACATAGCACTTCCAAATAGGATAGGACTTGCTTTACATCTGCTTCACAAATTTCTCTTTTGCAAAGCAGAGTCCTGCACTTATGAGTGCCCTTGGCCATTTTGGAAAATAGAGGCTCTCTAATCTTTAGAGAAGTCCCTGATTTGGCAATCCAATCACTTTTGAAACCCTTGTTGTTAACATTTCAAGTGCCGGTATGGTATATACCAAGCTCTGGAAGAAATACGAGTGTCAGATAGTTTAGCTTTATCAAGCCAGATGGATTCAGAATTTATGTGTATCTATATCATTTCATTTGGTACCAAATGAACATAAAAAAGGAGATGCTCAATATTATTATTTTCTTTGAGCTTCCCAGTACTTCCTCTTTTCTTGTAATGTGCCCTCAGTTACCTTCATATGATGCAACTTTTTTTAGCTGCAACAATATTAGGCTTTGCTAGCACAGAAACGTCCAATGGACTGAGCTCTTAAACAAAATTTCCCAAAAAAGGTACAAGCACTGAATCATTGGGATGGTGGGTATGCAATAGCTCTGGATGTATCCCATTCTCCTCCCGCCTTTCCTCCTTAACACTCATTGATATGATGTATGTGCCCATATCACTTAGTGTGTTTAAGATGATGTCTCTTCACAACCCCTCCTTTCCTGCCTTTAGTGATATGTTGTACTTATCTTTGAGAACAGTTTTTTTCTGGCATCTCATAGAGTTACTGGAGAAGTTTCTGGTGCAATGAGTCATTCTAAGGAAATAGAAACCCACTCCGCCTGCTGAAAGGACTGATCCTTTCAAGGCAATAGGAAGAAGTAAGAGGAAGTAAAAGAGTCAGAAGAATTGCCTTTACCAGTTTTGAAGATTTAAATGAGGAGAAGGGAAAGCATTGGCTAAAGATGAAGCTCCAGATCTTAAGGTAACTCCCGATATGGCAAGTAAGCCAAATAACACTTGAAGCAGTGTTATTTAGCCAGTGGTCCATAAATTGCTGGTGGTCTATACAAGTAATTCTTACCAGTGGTTGTTGGTTTGGATTGCAGGTATTGTTAGCAGACTGCCAGCCAGTCCTTAGGTGATTCTGAAAATGCATATCCAATGGGGAAAAAAAAGATTCAGAGGCACTGCACTAGTCAGTCTTGCTTTCTCCTCACTCATCACACATTTCGTAGTCTTCATCTATGCTGATGCTATGACATGACCTACCCAATCTAGCTTTAACTGTAGAGCCTGTCTAGCAGTCTATTTGCAGTCTGGCTGCATCAGTGCCAGCTTACTGCCAAAATATGTGCCAAGATTCTCTATTTGCTTTCTTGAACCCTTGCACAAGTATTTTCTGTCAAAGCTTCCCTAGCTGAAAGTTAGCTCAGTTATGTCTGTGGTAATAAACTTTAGCTACAGCATGGACATACTTCACAGAGTGCATGTGGGTATTGTATTAAGCTGTAAATAATATGAGAAATATGCAGATAGACGGATTTATGTTGCTTTTTTTTAAGTAACAGTGGCTTTGAGGCATAGTGTATGTATCTGTCAAAATAACATACACAGCTCTACAGTTAACTATTTACAAAGGATTAAAGTTTAGCTTCTAATAAGATCTTCTCTCTGATGCTTTTGCATTTACAACCTAATACAATGAGAGAAGTCTGTACAAATTATGAAAAGAATATAGGAATTCATGCAGATCTGAAATATTCTGTTCAAAGGTGGATATCTGGGACAGAAAAAAAAAACAGTTCAGACAAAAGCATTTCTTGCACATTGTAAGAAGCAAAATAGAATCAAATCTTTATTGAAGTTCAGGAATGACTTAGACATGTCTTTTTTCAACTGGGTTTCCATAAAGCAAGAGAACCAGAAACCTGTAGTAGTTTAGCTCACATTTCTTCTGGCATTTCAGATGAGGCAAACAAAAAAAAGAAAAAGAAAAGTGAGATATCTAAGCAAAAAGTCTGTTTGAAAGGTTTTGATTATTTAAAAGCTACAGGAATTTGTATAAAATATATAGGTAAATATTGCCTGTTTGCTATTTTTTTTGATTTGTCTCTCTTTCATTTTGAAAATTTCTTCTCCCTTGGCCTCCCCTTTGCAGCATATGATTCTTTGAATGAGGAAGAGCAGAGACTACATGGCTACTCCTCTGCGGCTGTGTTTCTGAGTTAGCTGTTGCTTATTTTCTAATTTGGAACCACGTCAGCATATGACAATTGTCAGTCTGTGCATATCCACTAAATAACTGGGATTTTGGACACGATAATGACTTTATTAAAATCAAATGAAAGCAGACAAATGACATTTGAAATTAGAAAGATTGGGGGGGTTAAAATAAAGACTAAAGAAATGCAAAAAGCTGCAGAAGATCATAGGTTTTAAGATGATACAGCCTTTTGGGTGAAATCATAGAGATGCTGTATCCTCAAAGACAGAATAGGTTAGAAGCCAACAAAACAAACAGGGAATAATAAGGACAGGGTCAGAAAACTAATTCCTATTTAAACAGAACTCAGGAAGGTGGTAACAGGACCAAGTATTGGTACTGCTGTACAAATTCTCAAAGTCTAAAAAAAATTAGAGAACAGGAATATCTGGGTTTAAACAAGGATATACCATATCAGAAACTGAGTGGGAGAAAGATGATCAGTCGGAGCACGTAATACCAGCACACAAATTGGGCAGGAAGTAGTGGTGCTACATGTAATAGTATTCTCAGAGTTAAACTATATGAATAATTTAAGCATATCAACAAATAATACAGATTCTGTATGGACTGTAATTGTATACGAACATAGAGAAAATATAGTATTAGAAGTGTTGCCACCAGCTGCCCATTCAGGTTGGTTCTAATGCCTCGCTGTGACAAACAGTAAGATCAAGAAGGCTATTATGATAGGAGACTTCAGCTGTGATTTAGGATGTCGCAGACACAATAGAATGCCAAGGTTAAGTTTTTTGATGCAATGGATGATTGTTTAATGGAGCAGACAGCCAGGAGTGCCAGAAGAGAAAAGCAGCTCTTTACTATCAGAGAATCTGGTTCAAAATGTTACTATTCAAGAGCCAGTATAGCAGTGTCTGTAGTGCACCTGTATTCAGAAACCTTGCATGAACAAAATCCAAACCTAAAATATTTCAGAAAGTGAAAATGCAGATTTTCCTTCCTCAGCCTCTTACTGCTATGAACGTAGCAGAAGGAGCTCTTCTGGTAGCCCTTGATGTCCCTTGCAAGTGTCAACTCCAGGGGAGCTTCGACTTCCTACCATGATCCTTACACGCACAGGCCTTTCATGCAGCTTTCCACAAACTGAGAAACAAAGAGAAATAAGAAACAAGGGGTGGTCACAAGTGAATCTGTTGCAAAATGGCAAGATGGCTAGGGCCTATGGTGTTCAGAATCTGCATCTTGAATTTGCTGAGGATGCTAACTTGTTCAGCTTAGCGAAGACCACAACAACTACAGACTGTTGACAAAGGATTCTATAAAGCCAAGTTACTGCGCAATAAAATGGCAGATATATTTGAAGCTGATAGATGCAATTTGATATGTGTTTGGAAAAAAGATCTAGATATTATATTCACAATGTTAGCTCAATGCTCTGTACTGATCAAGCAAACAAGATGAATGGTAGGAAGCACTAGGAGCAAGATAGCGGGAGGAAACTTCATTATATCATTGTTTAAACCTATTGTGACCATATCTTCAATATTACATACAGTTCTGTCTCTTCAGTCTCAGAAAGTACATAGCAGCATTAAAAGGCAGGAAAGACGAAGGATGATCAGATGACCAGCTTCTGTATAAAAAATGACTAAATAGACAGGAAATCTTCAGCTTGGAAAAGAGTTCACTGAGGTGCAGATATGACGGACATGATGAAAACATGAACAGACTAAGAAGGCAGATGATAGAAAATTATTATTCACTGACTCATAATACAACAACTAGAGAACATCAAAAGGAGTTGCAAGATGACTCAAACACAAGAAGAGGAGGAATTTCGGCATGCCGTGAATAGTTAAACAGTGGACATAATTGTCACAAGAGTTCAGTGTAGTGGATGCCAAATTTTGTGTGTGTCCAAAAAGCAATCTGACAAACTCATGGAAAAAAAACATGGAGAGTTATTAACACAAGGATACTCAGGACAAGCCCAAGCTGCAGCCCACTGAAAAGGTGGAAGATGTTGCCAAGAGAAATAGCACTATTTAGCTATTAAAATAGCCACCATTGGAAACAGCAGGATGCTGCTGTCCATCTGTCTCATCCTCTTCTGACGCTTCTCACCAGACATAATTTACTAGATATTATATAGAGGATACGCGCACACACAAAGAGACTACAACCAGCTGTATGTTTATATGTGAAGTTCTCATTCAATAGAATAGGAACAATGCTCAATCTTTCTAATTTTCCCAGTTGCCCCGGTAAAGCATAAAAGTAACCTCCACTGATTTTATAAGCTGAAAGAGGCTTATCGAGTCACTGGGATAAAGACAGATATGTTCTTAATGGCCATTGGTCTCTCCATCTTGAAATCAGCCCAGGAGTGCCAAACATGTGGCTGGGGAGAAACAGAAATAAAAAATAGAGGGAAATTAGTTTTCAATTGCTCATTTAGAATTGCTAGTTTCAATCAATGACAATTTTAAGGCATTAAACACATTCCAGAGTAACTTGTCAAAAAAAAAAAAAAAAAAAAAAAAAAAAAACCTGCAGTTGCTGACATTCTCAGAGGTTTTTTAATAAGATCAGGGTCAGTGATGGGAAATAAGCAGGAAGATGAATAGGATGTCAAAATTAAATTGAGTTCCAGAAGAGTTATCTTAAGTTCCCAGAAAAATAGAAGCTCATGAAACTTTGTCTCAAACTAAATGGGAAATGCATGTTTTCGCTTATAAAAGTACTGGGAAGGCTGATGACTGTCTTTAGTGATATTAACAACCCATGCTATTTTATCAGCTTGAAAAACACCTTCGTCCTTTGAATGCTGGAACAGAGAAGGTTCTACTTATTTTAAATCCTAATGATTTCTGCTGCACCAAGCTCTTTCATTTTTATAGAGGAAACCCAGATTAATTGTTTCAACCATCTGACTATCCATTACAATCAGAGGATGTACTTCTTGTTAAAGTTTCAGAATTGTTGAATAAAATGCCATTTTTAACAACCCATATGTCCTTGTTTTTGTTTTGTTATATGTGGTAGCACTTCGTCTTCTAGAGCGTAAATACACTATTGGCCAGGCTGTCATTAATCATCATTGTTGTCAATGAACAGAAATCCAGTGAGACAAAACAACTGAGTGCCTAGGACTGCAGAACATTTCAGGTTTCTGAATGACCATTCTGATTAATAATGCTACATTCATTTGGGAATCTGCCTGTGCACCATTTATGAATTCTGCTCAGCAGTGTGGTCTCTCTATACGTTTCCACCATTGCTTAAGATACTCTGTCTCCCTACTCTTTGGGCTAAGGACACAGGATACTGGGTCTGAATAGGAGAGTCATTAAAAACTGTTAGCTCTTTTCCAACAAAAATCATACAGTGGCTTCACAGGAAAACACATCTTCTCCATCTTGACTATGGATGAATACCTGGACTGTCAAGGACCGTAAAATCCTTGAAACAAAACAAAAAGACCAAGTGGTGTATAAATGCTAGGCTAAGTAAAGAAAAGCTTGGTAAGCAGCTAGTCACAAGCGAATAGATTTGCACTGGAGTTACAGACTGCCAGGCTAACAGGACAATTGAAGAAAGGAACATAAAGAAAATACATGATTTCAAGGACTCGCCTTCCGCTGGGATAGTGCAGTCCAGAGGGAGGGACCTAGAACTCAGAATGTCAGTCCTCTGGGGGAGAGGATAGAGAAGCAGATATTTCATGTTTTACATGATCTGTACATCTGCACATCTCTTGGTCTGTGTGAAATAAATAAAGAGCGCTTAGTGATTCCTGTCTTTTTGCTTCAAATAGCTTGAAGACATTAGATTACCAGTGAGATTGACCTTAAGAATGTAGGTCTGAGAAAGGATGCTTTCAAGCTTTTTAGGAGTTCTCTTTTTGGAAGAGACTGTCTCCTATTTACAGGTAAAGCAACAAACATATAATGTTGTACCTAACAAGAGTACTGAGAGGCTTAAACTCAGAAATGATGGATGGAGACAGCCCAAGGACAAAGGAGAGCTAAAATGTCCAGGGAGGCACCTTGTAGATACAGCACAGCAGGTTGCTGGAATGCCATGAAGTGACTGGATCAGGTTCATAAATGTTTGAAATCATTTATTAACAAAGTTCACAATAGGAACATTGGGTCTTTTGTGTGTCTTTTGCCATATAGTGTGCTAAGCACACTAGCGGCTTAAAACTGCACTGTTGCTATAAATACCTAAAGGAATGATTTTATAGTTATATATTTCCATATCAAATTAGTGTTGTTTTCTCCCAGAGAAGCTGGGTTTTGGTTTAGGTTCTGCTCTTAGCTGAACACCAGCATTTTATGTCCCTTTAATCTGCAATAGAGTCTCTTAACTAAATGTCATTTCACACCTTCTTGGTTCTCCAATAAGGTGTTCTCTCCTTACTACTCTCTAAAACGCACTGTTGTAGGGACTTAGAGCATCATTAGTTTCTAATGCTTAAACATGGAAAGTGATATATAAGAACTAAGCTTTATTATTCTTAATGTTTTCATATGCTTACAGGGAACTAAAAGTCCACAGGGGACAGAAATAAAAGTGGAAATACAGTAACATTTTACTTACATAGGAGTGGCTGTGAGAGAATGAGTGTAATGTCTCTGAGCGCACTCAGGGAATGTCCATACAGATTGAGACTGACTCACCTGAAATCAGAAACCACTGAGCACCTGCATGAGCTGGTTGGACATTTGATAAAATGCTGGACCTCCTCACTGTGCATTCTTATACCTCTGAACTTGAATCCCAAGGACATGAGACTGCCTGTCAGAGGAGGCAAAAGATGAACTCAGACATATCAGGCTGTATGATAGTTTCATGTGTGTGTGTGTGTGTGCGCATGTGTGCAAGTTCATGCAATAGTTGAGGGCTGTGGTTCATCATGCCACATGATGAGGGATCACTGGCATGGTAAGACCGTCAGTGAGACACACACAACTGGTAGGGCACCTTTGAACATGAAAACTTGTTGGGTAGTTCACAGTACCACATCCATTGCTTCCGTATATCCATTAGTGATCATACTGGTCCATGATTTTGCTCCACTGGGCTCAGGGGCACATCCCTATTCCTCCTTTTTCCCCTGGAATGGGCTGCTAGTCATCTCCTCCAGACTGAAAGCAATGACACGGTGACATCCTTGCGAAAAAATATCTCAGTATATGATTCCCTGAATCAGAGCCATAGGCAACAGGCTGTTGTACCTAGCATTTACTCTGGCTCTGATGGAAGAAATTATTAAAATTACTGATAAGTTTTCTATGTTAACGGGTTTTAAAGAAAAGTCAGATATTCTGGGTGACTGTGCAGCAAGTTTATTTACTTCAGTAATTTAAAATCTAATGACTTTCATGGTTAATCCTGTTTCCTTTGCAGCTGCTTTATCTTGTTTGATAATGATGTAAGCTTGGATGTAAGTGTGAAGGGCATAAGTTTATACCTGGAAAATCACTGAGGCCCTCTATTTGATCATGCAGATCTCTGTCTCACAAAGACCTAAAACCTTGCCAGGGACTATGTGCTACATTTATTCCAGTGTCAATATCCATTTCTTTCTTGATGCTCTCATTGAAAATGAAAACTGCGGGCTTCCTCATGTTAGAAATACATACTTTCCTGTATATTTCTCCCTCCTACTTATTTCAATCCCTGCTTCTAATCTCGCTCAGCATTGTGTGTATCAGCACTGGTGACAATTCAAGGAAGTGAATTTAGAATGGTTTGCTTCACTGAAGGCCTGACTCTGTTGACATCAAGGGCAAAATCCTGAATGATTTCATTATTATATAGAATCTGCTATAAATAACTGAGAATTCAGAGAATGGGAATGGCCAAACTTGCTAAAGTGTCAGTCTGACACTGTCAGAAGAAATAGTCCAAAATATCTGAACACAAATTTGAAAGTCCCATGAGGAATGGAAAACCATGGAGAAATTTGAAGTCCTTGAACTCTAGGTATATATTGATTTTTCACAAAATGTTTTCAGTGAAACATTGGTGAATAAAGGGTTTCTCTATATTTCTCTGTTCTCTTCAGCTCATGAATGTCAAGGGCAGTTTGTGTTTCTTTCTGAGAATGAGATGTCCTCAGAAGTAGCTGAGCCATATGACACTACCATGACTCATTTCTTGACTCAACAGAGTTCAGAAAAAAATAATGGAGATGAATAGATAAACCTAGGGCATAAAATAGATCACCATTTCAGTCAGTTTGTTTGCTCCATAAATGAAGTGGGCAAAATTCTGAATCTCAGAGAAAAAGTAGATTATGGTAACAATATGCATAAATACTGAAAAATCGAAATTTCTGTGTAAAGTTGTAAATTAAAGGAAAAAAGAATTGCTTTTCACTCACTTAATAACCTGCATGTAAATGAATAGAATTCCATTTTTTTGTATTGTATTGCTTCTCTATTGAATTAAGTCTTTGTCCCATTGAAAAGCCCCATCTAGTTCTGTCAGTCTCCAAAACAGCTGTTCAGGAGCCAACCAAACAACAGAATTTCTCTACGCTGAATGTTCTTTTTCATTTCTGCATTGTATCCTAGTCTCTTCTTATAATGGTGCTGTTAGCAGAACTATAGACAAGCTTATGTCAATATTTCTATGCCAAACCCTGTTTTATTAGTAGATGTTTGTAACAGGACCATTCTAATTTGTATAATCAAGATGAAGTTAAACACAATTATTCTCCATCCTGACACTAATTTCTGCTGGAAATACGCTTTATTTTCTCAATGATTTTTAAAAGATGGACAATCAAAAGCTAAAAAAAGTGCTGATGGTGCAAAACTGCATGTTGCTTGCTATTCCTCCGCAGGTGGAAGAAGGCAAGAAAGAACATATGATACCATGCAGATATTTAACACTGGAGGCCAGGCAATTCCTTGTCATGGCTATAGGAATTTTTTTGACCTTGTTGTACAAAGTAAGAGACTATCTGTAGCTGGAGATGCATTTTATCTTCCATTTCAGTCATTTTGTATGCAATTTGTATTTTACGTAGGAGACCATTTTGGTTTTTGTTTTTCTTTTTTTTCCCCCCTCTCATAAGTATAGAGAATATAAATGACAGTTTTGTCTATGCCATGTCTATTTTCAGGCAAAGTACTCGCTATTGACCATGGCTATGAGTGTGAAGAGAAAAGATAAGCTTGTAGAAAATATGGTCTCATTTACATACTATTTTTAGTAAAGACCAATTCTTTCATCTTTATAATGACTTCGCTTCTTGCATAAGGTGAACTAAAAATAGAATTTGTTTCTCCCTTGATAGTTTATGGCAATGAACCGTACTGCAGCTGTCCAGCTTTCAGATCTGCCGAATACTGAAGTCCAGAACTCGTGACCTTTGCAGACGTTACAGGCTAGATGTCTCTTTTAAAATAACACCAAAAGTTCAACCAATGGCCAAAAGATTGTTTGAATTCCACCTAATATCGCGGTATATTTTCATAGAACCAGACATTTCTTTCAATGCTAAAATTAATAGTGTAAGGCTTAACAATCCATAGTAGATCAATAATGCAGTTTCAGCTTACAGTGATGCCTGTGGACATAATTGTAACAGCTTGGTGCTACAGAACGGCTCTCCCCCACCCTCTTAAACTTCCTTTTGCCTCTTCTGTTCCTACCTGCGCTTGTCCTGCCCTTTTCCTTGCACTAGTTTGGGTGTCTTTGGCCCTTCCCATGAGCTGGTTTGGCCCTTCCCTAACTAAACAGACAGACATACACACTTTTGCTGACTTAGTTTTCTTGTGAGCCAGTGAGCTAAGTCAGTTCAGATGAGCTGTAAAGGTAAATTGTGGGAAAACACAACCGGGGCAGGGAGACAGAAGACGGTGTGTGTGTGTGTGTGCGTGCGTGCGCGCGCACCCCTTTATTGTGGGAATGAGTTATGAGAGCATCCCACCCTACTTCGAAGAGCTGCATGATGTGTGAGTTACAATGCAGCAAAAGTGCAACTACTGTCATTTCCCCTAGACGCTAGGCCAGAATTCAGGTTCAACGGTCTTTAAGTAACAAGTATTTGAAATATTTCCTTGCACAACATTATCGTTCAAGCTCCCAGCCTGCCTGCGTAAGTGGCTTGCTGGAACTCGCTCTCAGGAGACCATGGGGTGATGGGACTATCACTACACGGCACAACCTGGGAAATACTGCTGGTATTGCTCCTGGACTGTGGCACCATTTAGCATCACATGCTATGATCATTTATAGACAGCTTGTTATAAAAAACTGAAATAGCTGTTCAAATCCATGAGCTGGATGAGCACATTAGACCTGCCAGACTAAAGTTTCACATCTTTTTTTCAGTGGGCAGAAGAGGAGGAGGGTTATGCATGAAATTTCACCCCTGGATAAATGCACACCAGGTGAAATTTGCATTTATTCATATTTTTTATCTGAATTTTGCACTAAAAATCCCCAAATGAATATGAATATCGGCCTCTGTTCACAGCCTTGCTCTTTATGCTTTCCCAAGGTAGTAAATTTGACTCCTACTAATGGCAGGTGAAACTGCTCTTCATGGAATAAAAGAAACTGCTTAAAATCTTTAACTCTTTTCTTGATGGATTGGTGCAGTCATTTGTGAATGCATATATTTAAAGTTTCATTTACATTTTTAATTAATTACTCCAAGTGATTTTTCAGTATATGCCATTGCTTTACCACAAGCAAATAAAGCCCTCACTTTGGTAGGTTGATCGGGATGTATTCTCCTAGTCTCACCCCATTCCCTTGCTGATGCCAGCCACCCTTCTCTGCACCTGTTGTTATATGACTTCATTTTCTTGGCCATGGATGTTCATAATGCTACCCAGCTTTCTGGATGACAGTTTCCCAGAATTATGTGAACAAAATTTTTACAATGAAGAGAAACATAACAACATAGGAAATAGGACTGCAAGGCCTGAAAGCTTTTCTATTTCTGAGTATATTTCTCTGGATATGCCATAGGACCACATTTTTAGATGTTAGTTCTAAAGTACATGTCAGTGTTAGCTCTTAAGGGCATATGTTCAGCACACTGAATCAGACTTTTTCCTCCCTTTTTTGTCCATCTTATCTCCAAGGGACATCTCAGAGTTTATGCATGAATTAATGCAGTAGAACCTTGCTCTATCCTAGTTTGCAACTGCAGGTGGTTTATCCCACCCAGGGACCACCATTCTGGCTCTGCGTTCATATTTCTCAGTAAGAGTATCATGTTCTGTCCCTTCCTAAGAAGACTGGTTAAAAGTGCTGAGTGAAGTACACTTAGTGTGGCTAAAGGTCCTTACTGTACAATACGTGCTCGACAGGACAAAATGCTACCAAAAAATCAAATGGAAATAATAGCATATTTAATGCCCTACTTTTTACACTGAAGTGTTTGTTTATTTTTACATTTATCACTATTTCTAGCTATGTCACACAATCTTTCTTATGCTTAATGTCTCAGTAAATATGATTTTCTTTAAAGGAGTTATGTTCCTCTGTTTTAAGTTAACATTCAGAGCTATATTGCATTAAATGCACATTTCCGCTTGGCAATTCCAATCAATCAAGCACTGACTCTGTGTTCTGCTGTTGTACTTTCTACTAGTGGAAAAGTTTAAGTACCAGTTATTTTGGGTTGGAAAATTGAGAATGTAAACTCTGCAAGCACAGCTAGTTGATTGACATGGTGGCATGCTCTGTAATCTAAGATTTTTTCCCAGAAAAAAATACTAATTGTAAAATCACAAAATACATACATTTTCAAAAAAAGAGATGTAGATGAGTTAATTACCATACAATTACAGTAATGGAAAGAAAAAACCTAATCAAACCTGAACAGCCTGTATAACCATTAACCAGGCTAGGGTAAACCATTACTTAACTCTTACTTAAGAGATCCATCATGGGATTCATGGCAGCCAGTTAACTAATGCTTAAACAATTCCACAGTAATTTGAAGCTGTGGTGAATGGCATCACTCAACCAAGCAGTCACTCTTGGTCTCTACAGTTATTTTTAACTGGTATGAAGTTATGCTAACTCTCTCGTCCCTTTCCCCACCTAAACTGCAAATGCTAACAAGTCTTTACTAGCTGTGTGGCACACTATAAAATCGATTACTGAAGTCCAGGCAGATGATATTCATTGTATTTTGTTTGCAGAAAAAAAAAGTATCTCTACCTAAGAGTAGTGTCAAATTAGATTGGCACAATCTGCCTTAGCTAAAACCTTACTTCGTTTAATCTCATTTATATTTATTTCCCAGTCTTTATTTTTTACTTTTAAAGTAGTTCAAAAATGCATATTATTAAGATCAATGTAACAGCTGGTAGCTGTCCAACTCATTTTTTTATGCATTCTCACTGACAAATAGTCAGCCAAACAAGGGAAGGTAGGTGAGCTGCATAAGGAGGTTAAAAAGTTGACTAAAGTGGACATGACACTGGCGAGTGTTGAAGAGGGAAGTGATAGACAGGAGGGAGGCTACTGGTGGAAAACATTCTGTATTTATTCGATATTTTTACTTTTAGCTTGAAGATCAAAAGTGGGAGTAAACTGATAAATTATGCTAGTGACACAAAGCTGGGCGGCATGGCCATTGCAGAGGAGGATCAAAATATCACGCAGGAACAGCTGGATTACTGAGGATAGAAGTAAAAAGAACAGGATGAAATTTAATAGTACAGAGTTCAAGGTCATACAGTCAGAGGCCAACAAGTATTTCTGCCAAGAACCGGCAGCCTGTATTTTGGAAACAACTGAAGAGAAGGAAAAGACTTGAGACTATAGTCTGATCATAGGTGAATATGAAAATGAAATTCCTTCTGTTTGTTTGGCAGTAAAGCTAGTTGCTGTGCTTGTCTTCCCACATCTCACAGGGCACTCATTCCTGCTCCTGTGCCACAGATTGCTGCCTTCTCAGCTGTGCCAGTGCAATGGGATCGCTCTGGAAATTAGACGATGTGAAAAAAGAAGTTGGAAGCTGTTTCAGGTGAAGTAATTCCAAAGGACATAGTGAAGTACTAGTGCATGTTATGGGGGGCACATCACGGACCGCGTTGTGTGCAGTCCTGGGACACGCTCAGGAAAGATTAATGCAAACTGGAACAGGTGCACAGGAGGGCAGCGAGGCAGATTTGGGGCACAGAGAGCCTGTCTTCCCAGAGGCCATGAAAAGATCTTGGCTAGTTTTGCTCAGCAAAACAAAGTCTCAGAGAGGGCATGATTGCTATAAATACATCGGGGCAGGGGATAGAGGATAGATACAAGGGAAGGAAGAAAACTATTTAAACTGTTGGAAAATGTTATCGTAACAACAAACAGATCCAAAGTGGAATTTATTTAATCCAGATATATTTTACCCTGCAAATCAGAATCAGGTTCCTAAGCGTCAGCTCAGTAAACTGTGGAGCTCTGTTCCAGAACCATCTGCCTGGTGGAACAAAAATCTATTATTGTCAGAGTGGAGATTGATTTGCTATGAAAACTTACTTGATATGGAGCCTGTGATAGCAGGGGCATGAACTCAGTACCTCCGGAGGCCTCCAGTCCCATATTCCTGGGCAGTAGAAAGAGTCTGATGTAGGCAATAGGCAGAGTCCCTGCTCTGTAGAGTCCCTGACAAGAGCTTTTATGTTTTAAAATTTAAAGTTCAGAGCTGGTTCTTACTTTCAAACACACATATTTTTCTAAGGACATTCTGTTTTATGAAGCCCAGGGAATAAGAACTGATTCTGCTAGAACCAGGTGAAGTGTTAAGTATACGGCTGATTATCGTGACATCAGTGATAACTACACAATAATTCCTTGTGTTCTATGAAATTCTTTTTTTTTTTTATCGTAAAACAGGGGATGTATAGAGAATCTGGAAAAGCGGTCAGTTTAAACAAGCGCTCTTTTACAACTGGCAAGGCAGCACAAAGGAGCTTACACAGAGAAAATGAGCCCTATTGCACCCATTCTGACATTCCCACTGTTAACCTCTGAGCCCCAGCTAGTGACCAGAGTCAGCGTTAATGAGGAGGAGATGGCAGAGCACTTCTCTTGTAGCTGTTCTTTCTCCTTGTAACGCTGCTGCTGACCTCCTGAGAGCACGTCTCTGAATAAGCAAGATATTAGTGTGGGAGGACTCACCTCACATAGCAGTTCTGGGGATTGCCTCGTGCCTTCCCTCGGACATCGGTGCTTCTGCTAATGAGAAGGAAGCTGGTGGACTCAGCCGTGCTGCAACACAGAAAAGGGGAAAGCTGGAAAGAGAGAGGAAGAGAGAAAGAGGACAGTATGGTGTTATTTCCAAAAGGTATGGCATGTTAAGGGCCAGCATTTATAATTGTCTTGTTACATTTTAAAATTAAAGAGTTTGAAAATTCATTTAAGATCAGTTATTGAATAGAAAGGCCTGCAATGGGAAGAGCGTTGTTCTTCATTACACAGGCTTGAGATGAGATCCAAATGAGACCTGCCATGTATATTCTCTCAGCTGCACATGCTTGTAGCCAGAAGAATGACAACTTGATACCTGCCTACATGTCAGTCAGTTCCTTTACCCCAGATAAACTTTTGCTTCTATGGTATCCTTTGCTTCAAAGCAATGCTGACAAGGATTTATTGAATTAACCTAAATGGCTTTAAACCCCAATTCATGCTGGTGCAGCATGTCTCTATCAGGGGTTTGCACTGGTATAACTAATTGATTTAGTTACAGATGGGAAAATTTTCTTAACAAGAGAAGGCCTAAACTGCTGGCCAGGCTGCCTTTGTTGTTTGCAAGTAATCTCCCTCAGCCTGTTGTTAGTATAAATCTGTTCTATTTTGTATTCCCATAGAGCTAATTTGCACAGGAGCCACATAATAGCATGGTTTACATTTCTAGCTCCCTTTCAAAAGGGGATGGTAGGATTTAAAAAAAGGACTTTTCACAAGTTGTCTGCATTTCTGTGAAAATGTCTTTACCTCCATCTCAGTCCCCATGTATATTGTGGAAAAGAAATTCATTTGAAAAATTAGCTTTTTCTAATTGGACACACAGGGCAGAGTATGTATTTCTGTTCCCTGAGTGGCTGGACAGGACATACACCAACCACCCTTTGAATCACAGTTCTGATACAAAGGATTACATTAACAAATCTGGCAGTTGATTCCTTTGGATATCTGGTAACATCCAATCTGAATTTTCTCTCACGGATCTCAGCACTAAGCTTATCTCCTGCTGTGTCTGCAAGAGCTCAGCTAAAAACTTGTGGCCATATTTGAAACCAACATGTTCACAGAAAACATGCGTACACTCACTTGAATTAAATTAAACATAAAATTAAAACAATCTTTTGGGGGGAGTTAGGTATGAGATTGAAGGTTAAAGTAAATCATTTTAGAGGCATGCTATATGTGCATGTAGAACCTGGGTCTTGGTCCTATTTATTATTTATCCTAGAACTGGATCTTGGCCTTATTTATTTTATACAAACACTTGTAATCATAATGATGAATAAGTTATTGAAAGCTTTCCTGTTGATTTTAATAGACACTGTAATTTGGGTTCATCTGTCGAGTTCACTTAAGCACTTTAACATCTAGTATTCCTTTCAGAAGAATACTGAAATCTGGAGACAATGACACTGGAGACAACTTCCACTGAATATATTGTAATCATTAGCACTCTTCAAAACCCAAGATAATTTAGGCAACTGTTTACAAAGGATGGTATGGGGCATTGTTTTTAGCAGTTCATTTGAATTCAGTTAGCTACCTCCTCCAAAGTTGTTTTTTCTTTTTTTTATTAGCTTGATCCTTCTTCAGTTCTAGTCTGTTATATTGTTCCAGTAATCATGAAATGGAGGTGGAACAACTGAATGGGCACAAACTGTTCATATTAATGTAGGTAGTGTATTAGCACTGCAATCTCTGCCACAGTAAGAACTGTGGCATTTTCATGGAGATCATTTATGCTCTTCATATATTTAAACAATATCAATTTTGTGATCTAATCCTATGAGGAAATGGTGGGAAAGTGGGGCATTGCAGAAGCTGATAAAGGAGATTTTAGGTGAATGTGTCCTAGTAATATTTTATTTGCCTAAATCATTAACTTATGTGTCTAAAATAGTTTTCAACTTTCCGTAGAATTGAGAAAGGTTTTTGAAAGAAAATAAACATAGATAAGGAACCTTTTGCTATGCTAAGTAGTCTCATTGCTGATTTTTTGCTCAACTAATGCAAAAGAAAATTGTTTTCATATCAAGAAGGAACAATTCTATTTTCTAAAGTCTATTGTTATGGCCATATATTTGTTGTATTTATTCATTGTAAAAAGATAGACACGAATCAGTAATACAATTTTCAAGGAAAAGATCTTGCTGCAGCCCGGAAATGTGGACTTTTATCATACAGTGTTGTGTATTGCAAAGCCTTTTGAAAGTTAGCTAAAATAGTGCTTGATAGTTGGAGAAGAAATCAGCATGCATCTTGGCTCATTCACCGGATTGCGACTAAAAGCCCATGTGTATCTTTTTCAGACATAGATTTCACATTGTCATTCGATTTGTATACTTCTTTTCCAAAGTAAATGTTAAAAATTTTGCCTAAGTAGGCTACACAACAATTTCAGAATTTATTCATTTGCCAATGAAAATCTTTCTTTTATATATATAGCTCAGAATTAAATTTATTCTGCAAAATCAGTCAAAAAAGGCAGAAACTACTCACTTAAGCCTGAAAACTACATATATAAATATAGATTTTATTTTTCTTTGCTGGAAATGTTCTACCATTTCAAACAATATTGATCATTTCTCAGTGGTTTGTACCACAGTTTCTTCTCTGTATTAGGAGGATCTCTGGCTGCCTGGCAAAGTGCAATGTTCAGTTGTGCAACAGCCAGAAGTGGGGCACAGGCTGAAGGAACAGAACAGCTTGGCTCCAGCGATGAGATTTATAGCAACTATCATGGTGAGGGGGGAAGATTTAAGCCAGGCAATAGCATACCCTCTTTCTCTATCCATCTTATATGATACCATGCCTTTTAAGGTTCTTTTGTGCCCCAGGTATTTGAATTTGCTCTCACTTTCTCACTCTTCATTTTCCCTGATTTTCACACTCTTTCTTTTCCCTAATTCCTTCATTTTGTGTATTCAGTCCAGCATTACGCTGTGAAAAGACTTCATTTCCAAATGAACCTTGGTCTTTATTAAGAGAAATTATAAATACAGAATATAAAGAGAAATACAAAGATGCTGTGCTTCCAATTCCCAGTCTCATGCCTGTAGACTGGTTTCAGGTGCCTTTCTTCCTCTGGTCTGTGACCCTTTTTCTCCTTGCTCTTTTTTTCTTCTTGCTGCATCTTTTATGTACCTCTCTCAGTCCTTCCCTAAGCACCCCACATTATATTACATAGCAGTGAGGTCTCACAGGAGTCAAAAACCAACACTCCCGTGGACTTCACAAGGAGTGAGATATTTGCCACCTTCTGGATGCCCATATTTCTGTATCACCTGTTGTCTTTTCTGCTTTTATTTTTGCATATTTTTTCATCACTGTTGTGTATCTTTATCTGAATAATACTTTTCATGTATATGGCAGCTTCCATCCAAAGGTACCTTCAAGGCTCTGTTGTGAGTCTGACTTAAGCAATGAGCAAGGGAGAGCCCCTATTTGTGTTACCTTCAGAACAACAGGCTAGGCATCATGTTGCGAGTCTGAGACAAGAGGAACAGCTCGTCTTTGAACATTTCCTTACATTAAGCAGCATTAATTCTGATGCAAGCATCAGAAGGCACTTCAGGAGTTTGTCTGTGTTGGGGTGCTTGCTACCCCTTAATGGTCTATAGTCTCTCTGTCTTGGAAATAAATTCTTCTCTGAAGAAGTGCGCAAAGAAGAAAATGGAGCTGAATGTGGAGAAGGCTGTAAAAAGGAAGCAGGCGCTAGAACAAATCATCTGTTTCTGTGGTGGATCACCCAAGGACAAGATTCACACACTCCATGGGCCAAGGAACCACAGAGTATCCTCTGATTTGTCTAGGGCCATCGGAGAGGTTTATGCCAGGACCTTAACGCAGGTTTTCCAAAGCCCACTGTAGTGTCTGCTCCTGTTGAGCATGCCCTCACATACTTTCAGCGAAAATCAGTCCTCATTCCTGAACTATTGGTTATAGATCTCCTAACTTATATGTCTCTGAGCACCTGTAAAATATCTAAATAAATGAGGAATAAAGTCATCATCATAATAATCACATATATAATAACAGCAACTACATTTTTTCACTACAGAAGTCAGACATATATGTGTCACTACATATATGTGTCTGACTACAGAAGTCAGACATCACATTATGGATGTGGGTTTACCGAAGAGGCTCTGTTAGCTCCTGTTATGACATGCAGACCTAATACATAAATTGCATTGGCTCCAGCTCCTATATTAGTATATACTGTGCGTATCGATATACAGTAAAACTTATGCAATAACATATTGGTGTGGAATATATTATATATTGTATATGTTCTATAATATAACATGACACATTCTTTTTCAATAAGCAAGGTAAAAAGATAAATGTAGGAAAAATAAAGGAATTGTACTTGTTCAAATCTCACATACAGGTGTTTCTTTGGGGAGCCAATATTGATTACATTTAAAATGTTAACCCATAAATAAAATTAAAAGAATCCAGATGCATAAAGCACAGACGATATAAAGTGGGACTCTAGAGTCTAAACTTACCTGTCCCTTACTTACTTCTGATCTCCGCTAACATGACTAAATCAGGTTTTTGCTTTTTCATCAACTGTTTTCTGGTCGATATCTGGGACTGTTAATAGTGTCTGAGAACATGTTTTACACTGGAAATATTTGACCAATATAGAAGTTAAAAGGACCCTTTTGACACCATAGGAATGTGTGGATGGAGAGCACAACATTTTAGAATGATCTAAACAGATCAGCTGCAGAGTCGCAGGTCAGCTGAATAGTTGACAGGAGAAGAAGCCATCATAGCAGCACATATGGGTACTGGACATCTGTGGAATGAGATGAGAAAATAATTTTGCTAATATACACACTCTCGTCCTGTGAAGACTTGTTTATGTATTTAATTTCAAGTAAACGAATAGCCCTACTGACTTCATTAGGACTACTTATGTACTTAAGATTAATCACAGGCATATCATGTTTTCCTTTGCTGAAGATAAATTTTCAGGAAAAATTATTCTCAGAACATTTTTTTGCCTTGCATTCATGTACTGCCTTAGATTTGAAATTGATAATATTGCTCATCAAGTTACCTCCACATTGGGCCTGCTCTGCAGGAGTCGAGGCAGCATTTGGCTGGGGATGGAGCAGGGCACACTGGAGTATTCAGCTTAAGAGCTAGGGAACAGCTGAGTGGGAAGGTGAAAATAGCAGGTGGCTGAAAAGGAGGAAAGGGGATTGCTCCAAGGAGCTGCTTGGAGACTGAGGAGTTCTCAAAGACTGGAGAAATGCAGCAAGGCAGAGGTGTGCGTTACATTCAACATCAACCTTTTCAACAGGCAAAAAATAGTGCTGGTTTAATATTGGAGTTATGCTATATTTGTATCTTCTGGATCAAAATATCAAACATCCAATGTGCAGTAGAAGTCAAACACAGAACCTTTCGTTACAGAAAAAAATTACTCTGCTGCTTGAACTGAAGTAAAGTTTTATCAGTTTATTTTCAAAAATATAAATCTTTATAGAGGCTGCATGCCTAATTGCTAAGTGCCTGACTTCTGTGTAGAGACAAAACCCCTTTGTTAAGGATCTGAATCCCTTGTTCCGCTCAAGCACATCGAGCAGGGCCCACTGGTAGGAAATGACATGTGGCATATTTCTGAAACTGGCCTCTGTTCCTCCCCTGGTACCGAGTGTTTTATTCCTGGCTACAGGCAAGTGCCTTCCTCCACTCGGGATCATAAACCTAGAATCCTCTCCTGGCAACAGTCTTTTGTAACTGTTTCTTCAAAGAATTGATCCCAGCTCTCTCTTTTCTTTTAACATACAGGCAGGGAGAGGTGGTTCCCTCAATTTCTATTAGTGATCAGAGCAGTCACTGAGGAAGTAAGACACCCTGGCTCAATACTTTCCACAGTCTGAAATGGTTCAAACACACTTCTCTCTAATTAGCGGGGAATCTGCAAAGAAGCCTCCTGAAACCATTTCAGAGCTTCAGTGTTAGGCTGAAGGAGCGATAATGCACTCATCAAAGACGATGCGGATTGAGTCCCCCCCAGGCACTGTGGCACAGGAATCCCCCATGCTGGGTGAATGCTCTAACCAGTAGGCTATTTTGCAAAAAGGACTTGCTGCACAGAGGTGGAACATAGCTGGTGCTTTGAATTGCAGTGGAGCGTTAGGCGAGAGGTAAGCATTCATTTCCCCAGCACAGGCACTTAGGAGCTTATGTGGGAAAGTAAATGCCAAGAGAACATTCAGATGAAGTAGGGCTATGCCTGATAAATCTTGGCCCTTCAATAGCCGTTGGTGGATTTAGAACCCCTAACTTAGACAAGATGTTGTTGGACTGGATCTTCTCACACAGCAGCGAGCATGAAGCTTGGATTGTCAGAAAAAAACAACAAAATACATTTAAATGAAAAACTTAAATGAAAATGTTTTTAATTCATTCCCCCCTCTTCTCCTTCTTTCCTTTTTACGCCCTCTTATGAATTTGAACTCTTTCTTAAAATTTCTCTCTGGAGGGCTCCTCTGTCTCACTCCTTAGGTTGCTCAGATTTACAGAGAAATATAAAGACTATTTTTACTTCTACATTGGGATTAATAGAACTCTGCCAGGCTAGTTGCAGGGTAAATCAGCACAATTCCCCTCTATGCAGAATGCCAACAGTCTGTCATAAGCATACTTAAGACCCATCATTAAATGCGGCTTGCAGTACATGCTGTGTACTACTAGTAGTTATCTAGGTGAGAATGATGACAAAACCGCTAAGACCCCCTTCCAAACATCCTGTGACCATATCCCCAAACTGAGAGCAGATCTGCCTTTGCTGATCATAAATGTTATATTATTCGGATGGACTCTTTAAACACTGCCATTTTTGGCATTTAAAAACAAAAGGATAAACAAAAACACATTTGGTCTGCAAATGTGCCTGCCATGTTTGAGCTTGATGCAATTTCAAATTAGTTGTTAAACATTGAAATCAGGGTTCATAAGGGAAATGTCTACTCAGCTGATTGTAGCGCAACTGGTGCAGCTATAATAGACACCAGACACTCCTGCAATAGCATATAACTGTGTATGGCTACAGAGGCATAGACAAGAAAGAAAAGCCAGATGGTGTACTTAACTGCACTTAAAATCTGATTGTGTGTGTCAATAATGAATGCCCAAATCGGATTCTTCCATAAAAAACAAATATATGTGCATACTAGTAGAACAAATGCAACCCTATAGAAAAAAAAAGTGAGGATTCCATCACTGTAATGATGGTTATTACCATTATCAGTTAATTTGTATTTGCTATAAGTTTCTAAAGTCTTAAACATTAAATACCTTACAACACAGTAGCAAAATCAACTAAATCATAGCGATAATTCTTTCAGATAGAAAACTACTATTTATAGCCAGTTTTCTTAAAAATCGAAATGACTGCTGTTGCTCAGATCACTGGAAAAGGTTGCTTACTAGATGCTACAGTCTTAAAATATCTACCCTTCCTTGGACATCAGGATGAAATCCTGGCAGGGTCAACTGAGTCCTTCGCCATTTCAAGGTAGATTAAGTTGTTTATTATAGGTGAAAGTTAGGCCTTGTTGTAATCGATGGAAGCTTTACTATCAACAACAGCATAATAGCTATAAATAGATATTTCATGAAAGACTTGAAAAGTAAAGAATTTCTGCTGTGTGTGGAAATTAAGGTTCCCACAGTCTGTCCGTAATGGAGAGATACTGAACCCCTTAAATTGAGTGTTTTCATTGTTAGCAGCCCCACAGATTTCAGCAGGAAGGTTTGTAGAGTAAGATGCTAACAAGTCTGAGTCAGGTTATCAAAAGCTGGCCATAAAAAAGGGCCAAATCCTGTCAAGCTTAATCATATTAATCAGATTAATCTCAATACCTTATCTGCAGTATGTTCAGGTGGCACAGTACAAAGCTCTGTAATGATACTAGCCCAGATACATTGGCTAAGGCCGAGTTAATAAACCTTTCCTCTCTTGGGTTTTCCTCTCTGCGTGGTGTGCCATGTGGAGGTATCTTCCTAATGCTTCCATTTCTGCAACTAGCAGAGTTTCCTCTAGCTGGAGTCATAGGAGCTTCAGTTGCAATGACTTTCACAGAGTTTAGGCTCTCAAATCTCTAAAGTACTTTCAAAAATTGTAGGCAATATTTATTACCCCTTCAACCTGCAATTCAGTGGAGTAGCAGAAGAGATTCAGACTGCCTTTTATTACAGTTTCCTGACCCTTTATCTAGTGTAAAATACTATTTTTAATTGCTGGTATTTTTGCCAAACCTTGAGAATTGCCTTGTATGGCCTAAAATGAGTCCCATTGGGTGTGAGCATTATGGCACTATCTAATTACATTATCACATTTGAAGTTTGTTCTAAACTATTTGTGCTTCAGTCTGTGCACAGGACAGAAGGAATTTAGCTCAAAAACAAATATTCAATTTCAGTTCTCTTCCCATTGCTCAATATGTCCCCCATGCCTTATTTACTGCACAGTATCCAAACCCTGCTATGAAGATAATTACTATATCCCTTCCAGGTTTTTCAGCGGTGCTTGTTGCTATAGTACCTGAACATCTTACAAACTTTAATGAATTTATATGCACACTACCCTTCTGAATTGAGGAGTAGCATTCTTCCATTTTGCAGATGCTGAAATGAGACATAGCAAGACGAAAGTAAAAAATACCTGCTAATATGTCAGCTTTGAGACAATGAGGTCTGAATTTTTAGTGTGCTACTTTGTATATTCAAAAGGCTGATCCCATTGCATAGCACTTCTCATACACCAGAGGTGTTAAGTCAGTCACCCAGAAAATCAGGAGTGCACAAATAGTGCAAACAGAAGACTTCTTTAAGTCACTTGCCCAGTATCTGTGGCAGTGACATAAATCCAGCTTTCCAGACCATCATTCAGTTGTCTTAACTCAAGACTGTCTTTTTCTTCCTGAAATCCTTGCCCGAGCAATCAGATTTTATAGCAAATGAGGCACAGGTCCTCTAGGCACCATTCTTCTTCACAACACTATAAGGTAGGTCAGAATCCTTCTCCCAGCATAACAGAAGGAAACACTGCCAGAAATCCTGTAGGTCAGCTGGTGACAAGGGTACTGAAGGAGAGCTCAGCAAGGGCAAGGCTGTGGCAGTGATGGTAAACGAATTCTTTGCTCTGGTGCTCACTGTAGGAGGCTTCAAGGCAGCCCCAAACCCTTCCTTTGACAGAACTCAGCAAGGGATTGTCTGAAACCAAAGAAACTGTGGAAGAAGTTTTAGAATAGAGGGACAGAATAAACACTAAGAAACCACTGGGACTGTGGTATTCACTTGGGTCTCAGAGAATTAGAGGATGAAATAGGTGAATTATTCATAGCAATATTCTCTTAAAATTTCTCTCATTCCTGAAGGAAAGAGAATGGCAAATGTGACACCAATTTTTAAAGAGGTTCCTGGGGAGCATCTTGGGAACTCCAAGTCTGTGAGCCTGATGTCTGCAATTGGCAAATTACTACAAGCCACAAAAAAAAGATAGAATTAGTGGAAATCTGGATAAATATGACTTGTCTGGAAAATAAAAAAAATAGTTGCTGCAGAGGCTAGCCCTGCCCCTCAAACACAATAGAAGTGTGGACAACAAGCATGTTATTAAGGGTGATCCAGTTGATATAATTTGGAAAGTACAACAAACAGCAAGGTGACAAACCTGGCTGATCTGAGGTAGCCAGGACTTAGGCTAGCTGTGAAGAATTGCAAAATGCCATTATGAGACTGGGAAGTAAAATGGCAGGTAAAATTCAATATAGATAAATATAAAGTGGTGCAGATGGGAAAAAAATAATCCTAAATATATACATTAAATAATGGTCTCTGACCTGGGTACTTCCACTCAGGAGTGAGACCTTGGGTCTTATCATAGAGAGTTCCTGAAAAACATGAGCTGTGTTCTCAGCAGTTATCAAAAAAAAAGCTGGATTTTAGGAATCATTAGGAAAGGCATGGAAAGTCAAACACAAAAACATCATTACAGCTCTGCAGCTGTGGTTGAACCAAACCTTGCATATTGTGCATTATTCTTGTCCCCTTATCTCCGAAGTGTATGATAGAACAGGAAAAGACATGGATAAGAGAAACAAGAGTGGTCAAAGTGATATAACAGTTTCTGACAAGGAACAGTCCAATAGAGTGGAATTCTTCAGGCTGGAAAAGCAACGATCTGAGCGCAGGAGGAATATAGGTCTTTGAAATCATGAATGCCATAGAGATGGTTTGACAAGGAATTGACTGTTCACTACCAGTACAGGAATAGGGGGCCATCAAACTAAAGTAGTGAGAACCAGGTTCAGAGTAAACAAAATGATGTCTCTTCATCTCAGGCAGTCGACCTGCAAAGCTCCTCAAAGCCAAAGGATGTCCATTGCGCATAAGAAGCTTACCAGGATTCAAGAGCAGTCTGGAGAAATACTTGGAAGAGAGCTGCGCTGCAGGTAACAAAATGGACAAACTGCAACAAACTCAGAAATTTCCTTGAAAATTCTCTGAAAATTGTCAGAGCTGAGAGACTGCTAGAGGAAACACTGGATATGCTTGCCCTGCTTGACAGCCTGCCTGGCTGTCCGCCTCTGGGCACTGCCAGAGAAAGGATACCAGGCTGACTGATTACAGTTTCTCAGGACTTCTACAAAATATGTTTGCAAAATGAATGCCTTGTTATGTTTCAAAAATGAACTGAAATTGAGAAATGAAACCCACACAGTTAAAGTTGTTGAGAGAAAGTTTTCACTTCTTCTGTTTGAATCAAACGCAATGAAAGCTGCGGGTCTATTTAGGAGCGCTACCAGACTTGAGAAATGCTCACCTCCTCATTGCACACAGGATGTTGCAGGAATAGACAAAGAGTAATCCAAAGCGGAGTTTCAAGTCTAGGGAGAAAGTAGACATCAATCAGTACCTGTGAGTAAATTGGAAATGGCACCTTAAGTGCGTTAAATGTTAGAAGTTAAATCTTAAATGGTATCCTGATTCTTAAAGGAAGGTAGTAAATTACTTGCTGAACAAATGGGTGACATAATCAAAATGAGTAACATTGCTGAATTCTGAATAAACTGCAGAATTTGAGTGCAAGAAGCTAGAAGATGAGGCAGGAGTGGATTGCCAATTTCCAGGTAAACGACAAGAACTGTGCGAGAGGTACGGTTGTAAAGAAGAGAGCCACTTTGTGACAGTCTTAGTTGAGTGTAATCAGTAAAAACACAATTCTCAGACAACTCACCTTATATAATTTTGCTGTTATCAGCAGTGTATGTCACAAAAAAACATGAACCAGAATATCAACTAAATAAAACAAAACAATCCTCGCCTCTAAAATTGAGAAGAAATTCGATACTTTTTTCTTTAAAAGAATCTCTCATTATTATCTTCAGAGTGTTTTTCTGATAGTGAAATGAGTGATAAGATGATTCTAGACGAAAAGGAAAGCCTTTTAATTTACTAAGGAAAAACCCCAGAAGGCTGCTATGACTGGCATTATTAAAACTTACTCTTCTGTAATTGACTTCTGTCTAATCTAACTTATTTTCTCAGCATTAGCGTTGGTCATGATGGTGAAACAAAATTAGTCACTCCAAGAAATATCAAGGATCTGATTTTTTCAGAAAATAAAATGGGTGGCCAGGAGGTAGAGATCCCACCACTGGCAACAAATATGAATTTTGCTTATACAAAGATTAAGACAATATTGATATTTTAAGGTCACTTTTGAGATTGCCTTCACATCGCCCCATGTGAGTCACACCCTCCTTTTCTAACAATTCACTCCATGCTTATTTGCAATGTGGTCAACTCATCACTCCTTCTGGGCTTGTCCCTTCTTCTTGCACTAAAAAAGAGAGGTCAAAAAGAACTCAATGATCTGTTGTTGGGAGCAGAGAACTTTGGGACAGATGCTTACCTACATCCTACTCTGAAGACCTGCAAACCTGTATACATATGAAATACAGCAGGTCAAAGCAAAGTTGACTGTGCACCTGGATATATAGGGTTAGTCCTTGGCTGGTTACTGGGAACTGAACTAGGACGTTTAGATAACTGGCTTTTATAAACTTTGAAGAAGTTCTAAGACCAAGAGTCGTTACACATAGTCTAACTATGTCTTGTAGCTGTTAGCAGAGTGACTAGAAAATGAAGGTCTATATGCCACAAATATTGTGCTGCATCACGTTTCACAAAGGCAGACCCAGGATACTGCTGATTTTGGTTTTACCAGCTGCGCATTTTGCAAGCATGACCGCAGCCTGGGCAGCATGCACCACCCTGGAGCATGCAGAAACCAGTGCGCCCATGGATGCCCACTCTTCTGCACCCACTACCCAGACCATGTAGGTTTCCTGCAGATGGCTCACTGGACATTAGTGAGGAAGGGGGTGGAAGGACACTGGGCAGAATGGGGCCCATGCATAGTGATACGGGCATAGCCAAGGTGGCATCAGAGGAAATGGTGGAAGGAGATCAAAATCCATCAGATGAAAGTTCTCCAAGCACTTCTGTTTTCCATATCTATGGCATTTTTGAAGCAAATATCCACTTGCTGCAGTTTTTAGCTAGTTTTTATGAATACTTCTTGCCACTGTTACTGTACCTCAAGATTATCGATAAATAGTCCCTTTGTTTAATGCTAAAAAATCAGGTATAAATCTTATGCATTCTATATTTATGTAAAATGATAACTAGTTGGGTCTAACACACTGCAGACTATTATCCTCAAAGCTTTAATTTTATTTCTCTAGTCCATCTCTTCTGATTTTATGAAAAATTTAAAGAAAGCAGTTTATTTACGTAAGTTCTGTGTCTCTTTATTGCAGTAACAATTTACCTATTTTCTTATTTGACAGAATTCTTTATTCTAGCTTTTTATTGCTGACCTAAAATAATACATCTCTGAGATCAAAAGTTCTTATATATTAATGAGGACTAGGCTGTTTCAGAGCTTGCATGGAAACCTTCAAATACCATTAAGGTGTTGCAGGAAGAATGTGGCTTTTATTTAATCAATGAGTGGTTCTTATTCATCTTCTACACAATGCTTTTGCAAGATTAATATTCCCATAGAGGACAGACCTTAAAAACAAGGTCTTCAATAAACTTGGTCAGAACTCAGAGTTTCCACTGCATAGAAAAGTCAATAATTTAAATGTTATTTTTGTTCCAGTTAAGACTGAAAATTTGTTTGGCAAAACTGCTTCTTCTGATGAAAAGCAGTCTCGACAAAACTTTTCATGTAATTCATCTCTGCCTGCCTAGACCATCTTGTAATTTTACATTCTTCCTCAATTTCTATTTGTAGCTGTTATGTATACTATTGCATTGTAATCACATTACAGTGTTTGTGGAGTAAGACAAAGAAAGTGAGAAAACTATAAGATTGACTTTTCATACTAGCGGTGGAGCTGTCAAATTGTTGCTCAAAATTTGAAGAGGAATTAGATTCGTAATTCTAGGAAAGGGTCTGGATCTAAGAATTGGAAGCAGAGACAGTTGCATCCCATTGACCCAGAATTAGACACCTAAGAACTCCTGCTGCCGGACCTAACTTTTCTTCTTTCTCTTTTTACATAAACTATGGCTTAGACTGCATGGTGGCACCGAGAACTCCAGTGTTGTCACTTATTCCTTTAGATTTTACAGGGAGCCTAGAGATTACAGGTGAACAATAAACACCCTTTGTGGATAAGGCCACATGGAATTTGGGAGTCTGTTACAGTATCAGAAGTGACTTGGGCAGCATGAGTAAGATCTTTAAAGGAATTCAAGTGTTGAAAGTGTCAAGGGCTTTTGATGCTTAGACATTTTGAAAATTATTCTAAGTACCCCTCTGTATTTTTAGCACTTGAAACGCCTTTAAATCTAGCATGCATACTCTTAAAGATATACTTAGATCACACAGCAGGTAGGTGGTCTGTGTCCAAGAGCTTAATTCACTTCTGAAAGTGGGCCCAAGATTATTAATTCACTCACTTTTGATACATAATATATTTTTTTTCTTCCTACTGTTCCTTGTACTTGTCATGCTCTATGTATAAACTTAAAAGTGAAAGAATTTATAGCACAGTTATAGTACAAGTTCAACTTGCTTGATTTCTAGCCTGCGTGTAAAATCCAAGTAACATTTCTATCATTTTGAGGTTGGGATATGGGGATCACATTTTATTTATCTACCTGTCCTTTTTGAAGACCAGCTATTCCATTTTATTGAAATGCATAATCTTAGTATGCCAGATATCAGTACTATGAAATGTCATCTGTGCCCATTTCTTTATATTATAAATCCTTGTGCATTGCAAAAGCAGTTATATTAAAGAGTAGTAGCAGTTAAAAAACAATGAAGAAATTGTAAATTATATATGTATATATGTGGGCCTGATTTTCATTTGTATTCTGATCCGCTTATACTGGCAGACAAACGGGGCCCTCAAATAGGTGCAAATGTATTTTGCATAAGGTTCTATTTCACTTGAAACTTGTACTAGGTTGGCTCCATGCTGACTATCAAACATAAGAATATGGTCTTAGGATGTTTATACCAGTGTAATTACCTATTACCAGTGTAACAATTAACATCAGTTGTTTATACAAGTATAATAGCAAATTAGAACTGTAGAACCCCAATAACATATATATAAGGGGACCTGTTACTTATTTATATCAAATATATGTCTATATAGTACTTTGTAGGCAGGTAAGAACTCACGTTGTTCTACTCCAAGATATCTGGGAGCAGTGTGAACTTGATACGTGCAGTACAAACACTCAGCCTCCTACCTGTAGCCAGAAGCAAGTTGTACAAACTTAGGCTGGGTGATTTCCTAACCATGTTCAATAGCTTCTAGACAGATCAGATCACAAGCAGAAACCACTCTCAGTTCCTGGCAAAATACCACGGGCACACACTAGGAGTAAATAAAAGTCAGGCCTTATCTACACAGAAGCCTATTCTATTAGTTTTTTATAGGTCTGACTCTCTTTGCTTTTTCGCTTTGATATGAATCACTGAGGTTAATTGCATTACACTGATACAAGATTTGTGTGAATGGATAATTGGGCCCTACATGTTCAAAGTAGCATACTTAGTTAACTCATTCATAATTTGGACACAAACCAAGTACTATTATAGTGGGAGAAGGAGGAGCTGTTTTTATTATAACTTCATCTGGCCCTGTACCTGTTAACTGTGAGGCTCCTACAAGCTCTTGTAAGGCATATTCTTCTCATATTGACATACTCCCTTTCCATATGTTTTTAGACACTACAATATGAATTATGCTTATTATGGAAATGACAGCCAAATCTATTTTGCTTTTACAAGTGATGTGCCAAGACAGCCTCTGTTCTGTCAGCAAGCATTGCCAAGGTACAAATGCATATGGCAGCGAACCTTTTTTAAGTTAAAACAGAAATGCTGAAAACTGACTTTGCTAATTTATCAAAATTGTTTCCTGGCTCTCCTGGGATTTCTTCTGGCAGGTACAGGACATCCTTCTCCAAAGCAACTAGAAACTTTTGGAGCTAAGTTAGTATTCTCATTCACAATTCATGTTAACACTGGACCCAACACTATAAGGTGCTGAATCTCTTGAAGGGGAGGCAACCAGTATTTTGCAACAAAGAAATCATGGTCCTTCTCTAATGGTTTGCTACTATTGTTTTGTACTCAGTAAAACTACTAATGGTGCAAGATTGCTTTGAAGTACTACTAACTCTGAATGGAAAAGCCAATTTAGCCACTCAAAATATTAAATCTTTGTGTGGCATTTTCAAAATGAATGCCTTTTAGATACTACTGATCATAACCCAAACCCTTAGCTGGTATAAATCAGTACAGGCCTTACAGCTTTAAAGAAGATGCTGATTAACACTAGTTAAGAGTACAGACAGAGCCTCTAAGGCATGACCATTAGGAAAGAACAAATTGTGATGGGTTTTATTCATCTGGGTCATGATCCTGCGGCCCCTTTTGTAACTGTCACCTAAAAATAGCTTTCTGAGATCTAAGTACTAGCAAAATTTTTCATTCTGGATCCCTATATAGGAATTCCTTGAGAGTGTGGCCAGTCCTACCTACCTTTCATCTCCTTAGAAATTTAAGACAAGATTCCGAATGACTTGAAGTGAGTTGTGTATAGTTGTGTGACTTCTGATGTAAAAGATCATGGATGTGGTGAGAATAGAACATCTTGTGCTGTTTCTAACAAAATCCAACCTCGCTGATTTTTTTCCTCACATATTAAACTTCAAGTATGTCCGCTATGAAATCAGTCTCAAAAGTCTCCTCGGCATCAAACAACAACAGGACTGAGCCAGCTGACTGCACTGTTCTGAGCTGCTCCTGCAGGAAGGTGAAGGATGAGCACACACACAGAGCAGTGCCGCTAGATTAGAGAGTCCCTAAATTGGATAGGTCTGCCCCTGCGTCTGGCCATCACTTGGAAGACATAACAGTGCTAAGTTTAGCTTTGTATTGATTGTAATTTGCTGTGGGATGCTGCACAGGGAGGAAGATCTAGAAATGGAAGATTATAATGTATTATTGCATTTACTGTATTGATATTATTGCAAATCATTTCCTAATTTCTACAGGAATATTTTGGGCACAGCCACATGAAAACACTAAAAATAACAGCCTGGTTACATCATTTGAAGAGACAGAGAAGTTGATAGATTTTGTACTACATATACAGTTAATTCCTTTCATAAATCGGGATTGTTTAAGATCTTTCTGAACTGAACTTTTTTCTAACTGGATTTTAGGTTAACCAAAGTCTGCAAATTTGCAGTAATAAATTCTGCAAGTGACTATTGGTAAGAGATGAAAAGTTAAAAGCGCCCACTTGGATCAAAATCTGAAAATGCCATAGTTCTTAATTTTTATTAAATAAAGAAAAAGTTTCCAAATAGTAGTAGAGATCAAAACAACCATGTAAGTGTTTCCAGAAGATTTTCCAGTAACTCTGCAACTGTGCTTCTACACAGCATTTTTAATCACAACAGCAGGCCTGGAGGAGCACTTATACTAATAGGACATGAATGAGGAACTAGAGATATTTGCTAAAACATATGAAGCCAATGAGATTATCTGGGCTGAAAAGACCCCAAAAGGTTATCTTTGAAGGGGAAGGAACAGCCAGCTCAGCCTTTTCCCTCTTTTTTTGCTTAAAAAAATAAAAATCCTTCTTGTGTTTGGGACCACCAGATGGTTAGGCTGGGGATAAGCACTTCAACTTCACTGCAAAAAAATTGATTCAGGTGTGGGTATGAAGTCTATTGCATGCATTTGAAAATATATGGGGATGAAAACCAAAAGCCATATTGTGTGCAGTTCTATAGAGGGATATGCAAAATGCCTAAATATTGCTCCTTCGCCTGGACACATCTTATCACAAAGACCAGAGTAATTTACCAAAGATGCAGAACCACTTTACAGTTTCCTTTTGAAATGAAGTATAAGAAGTTAAAGTAAGCATGGCCAACTACCAACCCCATTTTAAACCACTTTCTAAACCATGATCTGGCATGCTTGCCAGACTAGTAACCACATCCACTGATCAGAATTACAGAGAGGACTGCTGACCTTCACAGTCACTGATACTGTTCACTGCAGGCAAAGCAGTTACTCGCTGCTTTATGGGCACCATACAATGGGGCACTGTGCATTTACCTGAAATGGTTTTGACTGCTCCAGTCCTGAACACAAAGCAGCATGACCACATCTGCACAGTACTGCATACAGGCCATTTACTCCTGCTGGGGTTGGTCAGGCATGAATTGCCCTTGATAAATACATGCTCTATGCTGCCTGTTCCCAGTCACCTTCTGGTCCTTCGTGTGCTTGGATATGGTTTCCAGGACATTTTGCTCTGTAATCTTCCTGGAAACTGGGGTTAGGATGACGAGTCTATTGTTCCTCCGATCCTTCTTTGTGCCCTTGGGAAAGATGGATGTGATGTTTGCCTTATTCCAACCATCAGGAACCTCCTTTGAGTGCCACAACCTTTTGAAGATGATAGAGAGTGGCCCTGCAACATTGGCCAGCTCCCACAGCACTGTTGGGTGCAGCCCATCCCATAAACGTCCAATTTGATTGAGTGGTCCCTAAGTCTATGTTCCTCTATTTTGAGTAATGCCTCACTCCCACAGACTCTGTCACTAGGCTCAGGAACCTGGGAGGCATATAGGCAGACTTTCTCAGTAAAAGCTGAGGCACAGAAAGCACTGAATGCCTAATCTTTTTCCATGTCCTTTGTCACTAGATGCTCTGCCCTGCTCATCAATGTGCCCATATTTTCCTTTGTTTTACTTTTGCTGATGATGTACTTCTAGAAGCCTTTCTTGTAGTCTTTCATATCACTCACTAGTTTCAACTTCAGCTGAGCTTTGGCCTTCCCAATTCCATCCCTGCATGCTCTGGCAATGTCTTGATATTCCACCTGGCTTGTTCATTCCTGCTTCTATATGGCACAGCTGCTAGGATTTGTATAGCTAATAAAATCTATCTCTGTGCACTGCTGAAGTATTGCTTTAGCTCCTAATACCATTCAGTAGGATTAAGTCTGGTCATTGGTGGTTATCCTTCAAATCAGATTAGTTGCTGCCATGCTGCGATCAGTGGCACCTTGCGACCAGCTTCCATGGTATCCCAAATTTTAACCTCCTATTATAGTCTAAAAACCAGGAGGTGGAGCCAAATTGTTGCTTTCCTTATGGAAAACAGAACGTGGCTAATTAGAAAATAACTGATTACTAGGAGAACTGTACTGAATAAATGTTATTTTTTTTTCCACATAAGTTGTTGGTCTTCTTTGTGAACAATTCTTTGCAGATGCTTGGATCAAATGATGCAAAGTTCTTCAGTTGTAGGAATAGGTTTGCACTCCCAAGAAAGAAAGTATAAAGGTGTAAATTCGGAATCTTTACAGCTCAAATGATGTAGAATGAGACTGGCAGAACACAGAGCCTTCACCCTCCAGATGTTAATCATAGTAATGCATGGTACATAATAAGGCTTGCTTTCCTCATAATGGTGTTCAAGGATAAAGAAAGCGTCTTGCATGCTTACATGTTTCCATAATGGAAGCCCACTGTGCTATTTTGGAAGGGATAAATGGGCCAAGAGGCCCACATACGAAGGCAAGAGAGAAGCAGAAACCCTCAGAGATATAAATGAACTGAATGTTGTGAAATATGGTTTTGAAATGAAACATTTCCACCCTCTCCCATCTTCTTATATGTTTTTTTCCACTCAGATAATGTAGATGCTTAAGGTACAATTATAACATCTTTATAAGATTGTTAGATTATATGAAAGAGGAAATAGTAATATACATACAGAGAGATACTGAGAAAGAGGGTATGTGGTTTGAGTCAGAAATCCTCTGATCTCAAAAGAAGCAGATGATGCAGATAAAACACAGGCTTCACTGGCACAGCTAGCAGGGAACTTTTATGTGTACATAAAGCAATTATAAAAGGTGTTTGATTTTGCATTAAAGCAGCCAATTAGTTCCTTTTTTTGGCTAAAAATATATATTTATAATTTTTATATGTTCAGCAGACAACAAACCCAAACGAAGCTCAGTAAAAGTCATTGACTAGAAACAGCTGTTAATGTATTCTACTGGAGAAATACTGATGAGAAAAGTCCCCCCACACCAAGATCCTGTCCTTACAGCTCACAACCTACATGTAGTAGCTTTCCAACAAAATTGACAAACATGGTGGCTTTAGAAAGATACATTTTGGTTCTGGGATGAAGCTGGATATTAAAACACAGAGCAGAGGAAGTTTGTTAGGCAGCCCACAGGAATGACGTATCAGCTGTAGCTGTGGCGTACCCTTGCTTTGGGGTTATCCCAGATAGGGTTATTTGTTGGTTTTGCAAGCATATTTCTCTTAAAAACAGGAAGAGGTCAAGAAATGCCTGCAACAAGTGACTGACCATGACACAGAGCAGAGAGCACTGGGTCTACAACACAGAGGAGAACACTGGAGTCTCTGTTTGTTTTTCGCTGTTGTAATTGCACTGTTGTATTACACAACATATTTAGCTTTTGCTCTCATGTGGGAGCAGCTTTCAGGCAGGTTTCTACAGCATAATAGCTTCCCATGAGGCATGATTTCAAAGGGCAACTCCAAGATACAGATGTGAGAGAGCTGCTGATTTTAACATGCTTTCATAGCAATTGTTTCTGCATAGCCACATTTTAGAATACTAACTTTCATTTATTAAAGAGTGCTTACTTATAGGTAAATACTGCAATCTGCATAACATTTCTTCATTTCTTGTAACTCCTCAGAGACCATTATCATTATTTCCAAACATTATTAAAATATTTTATAATAAAAAATAATTATAATTGGTCAGACACAGTGGTTGAGACAAGGTTAAAATGACTCATGGGAATGTGGCAAACTTGCTTATAAAACGTCCTGGAAGCTGCTTTATGGGATCTGAGGGTCGAGCTTGTCATCTTGGCATAGAATGAAAGCGATATGCCCTATCACAGATATGTTTGGCAGCATTTTAAGGATCTGGGAATGCTTCATTCATATTCACATGAATACTGAAGTAGGTCAATCAACACAATGTGTCGTGTTCATGGAATACACCAATAACACTGTGATTTTTCAGCCTCTTACTCACAGTTATTGTGAGTCTATCCATCTTCACTGAGTAGGGGAGATGCCTCAAAGCCCAAATCAATTTCCAAAAATATCCAGTCTGCTTTAAGCTTTTGAATGAAGGGGACTACAACTAAGATTTTAATGCTTCTATGAACATCTTCCAGTAATTTTGATAACACTTCCCTGAATCCATTGTTACACACTTGGAACCATTATATGTGGCTGTTTTCTTGAGCAGGTTCCAGAAATCAAAGGACAATGGAATATATTCTTCTGACTGGCCTTGATTACTACCAGGGAAAAACTAATTTATTCTGAGCATACAGCTAGGTACTGCCTTTCTTACGCTTTCATGGTGTATTCTTCTGAAGGCATCAGATTGAAGCAGAGAGGGATATAAGCAACACTGTGGTTTGTAACTAGGCCTTGCCACTAAAGGCACTGTCCCATGCTGAACATAACCTGTTAAACCCTGTACATCTCTTGCATGTATGTTCACCTCCAGTCAAGACTTGTTATGTATGCTGTAAGCATGAACAACTTTAATAGTTCATTAGCTTGCTGTTTTTAAGAATTTCAGATAGAAACAGTTCTGTATAACATTTTGGGGAGGCAAACTTGGAGGGCTTTCATGCAGGCCATAATGGGAAAAGATATTTGAAATATAACTTTCTCCAAAGAATTCTAAGTAAAATATACCTTTATTTTTGGCAAACAGCACTGCAGTTAGATGCTTTACTAGCATTTGGCATCTCTCGCTGCCTTTCCTCACTCCGTCCTTAAAACTAAAATCCTACCCACCCCGAGCTTTTTCTTTTCTTCTTTGCCAAGGCTGATTCTTTAATTCCAAAAAAAGAAATGTTATCTCTTAGAAACAGAGTATATCTATTTCTTTAGATAGACAACAAGGAAATCCTCTGCAAAGAAACTATTTCTCTCAAAAAACACATTGAGAAACTGAAGTCTATATGTATTGCTCTAAACATGTGGACTTTTCTTCCTGTTAACAATAAGTGGAAGAAAGCTGTATTAGGGCCAATGTAGACTGCAGGAGGTTATCAGGTAGAAGCTTGAGCTAAAGAGGGTGTTGCTCATGCAAATCATGTCTCTCTGTGATGGATGACACTAAACAAATAACACTGTAATCAGAAGCATTTTTTACCACCAGTCTACTAGTCAAAAGCAAGGGGAGGCTTCTCTGCTACTATGAAATCATGAATTTTGGTTGCTGAGATTACGATCTGTGGGATGCACTAAGTGGGAGGTATTCCACAACGCGGATATTAACTGGCTTCCCAGCTGAAGTGCCTCACGCAGCTGCTAATCACCTGCTTCTGAGAAGAGAGGAGGTACAGGGAGAGTTTGTTTTTCCTATAAATTGATCTCTGATCCTTTCATCCCTCAGTACGCTTTACTTGTTTAGTCTACAGAGGCCTCTTAGGGCTAACACGTAATGAAGTACAATCACATAAGGGTGTTCATAGCCACAGCAGTGCTGTTAGCTGTGCTCTTTAATGGATTTGGATAAAACCTCACTCAGCAAATAGCATGCTGAAAACAAATATTCTCTTTGTTGTCTTAGGATGTACTGTCCCCATTACTGTACTGCATTTGTTTTCAAAACAGATCCATGCACAATAACATTTTGATCTTTGAACTTTGAGCTGACCAGTTGTCAAATACTGATGCTTCAGTGAACCTTAGCACAAAAACAGATCGTTTGTTTTGAAATACCAGAAAAACATGTGTTGTCCTAGTAGGCAAAGCATGTGGTATTTTCTAATTTATTCATAATTTTAGTAAAATCAGAGAATGTATGAAAATGTAAATTAAGTAAATACTCAGCAAGCTGTTTGAGCTGCTCCATACTGTGTACCCAGCCGTGAGGGGGAAAATGCAGGTGGTGAGTTGAAAGCTCAGTGGGTGGCTAAAGCACCCAGCATGTTCTTGGACAGTGCATAAAGATGGCAAAAATCATTAAATCCAGTCCACTGCTCATCGCCAGACGCCGCTACAGGAATGGCTGAATTGTGTGCAGAGAGCCAAACTGAGTTTCCCTTTCTGACACAGGGCTAGACCTCGCTGTGGACTGTGCAAGGGAATGGGGCAAGGTAAAAACCTCTTTTGATTCCATCTCTGAGCATTAGGTCTTTGATACCAAGGTCCGTAACCAAAGAGGTGACTAATTTCTCACTGAAATCAATGAGAGATAAGGAACTAAGAATTTTCCTGCCGTGTATATTGGAGAAAACCAGATCTGCTCTCCTTTCCTGTCTAGAAGAAGGGAAAGGGGAAAGGGGAGAACTTTGATTTAGCCCTTCTGTTTACTGGCTGATGCAATGTAGCCAGTATTGGGGTTTATAAATTACTACCCGCTAAAAGCCAGGAGCAGGGAGGGGTCAGGGAGGGTGGCTCAGTCTCTAAGTCACACTGTGCCTCAAGCTGCTCATGGGACAGTGCAACTTAGGCGGTGCTGTGAGCCCAGGGCTATGCCTGAAGTTGTAGTCTCACTCCTGGTAATCTCCTGGAAACTCCTGGCCAAGCGTGTTCGCTCCCACACCTGGCGAACAATTTCAGAAACATGTAGCAGGAATGTGCATTCATTGTATAGGTGTGCCTTTGTCGTATAAGCTCACAGACTCTAAAGGCACGAAAGTATAAATAGGAGGTTTAATATTTCACCAAAATCTCAAAGCTTGAAAATCCTGCTAGAACAACTGAAATGCGTATGTGAGAGGATGAAGTCAAAGCATTATAAATTTCTTATAGCTTTAACACCAATGTGATTGTTAGAGTAGTGATTGTTAGCACAGTTATTCTCCGTAGATATGGTTAGTGATATGCAAGCAGGAGGTTTTTAGTTCTGTGGCATTTTGCTGACTAAACAGTAAAATGGTCTTCCTTTCTCAGATTTTAATGTGCTATGTCATGAGTAAATTATATAATGGATGCCTGGGACTTTCTGTCTTGTGGACTGATTCTGTAACAAATTTCACCCTTCTTTTCCTCAGAGAGGGTAATTAATGGAGTGTACTATGATTTCCATACGAGATAATCTTCAGAGAACTTTTTTAGTTGCGTATGTATAGTCTTGTGAATTGTTTGGCTTTAAAAGAGACTACACTGTGCAAAGCTTAAGCAGAACTGATGAGCCATTTTTCTATAGAGGACCTCTTTTGATGAATTCAGGTTTCTGTTTCTTACTGAGGTAAAGATTTGTATTTTTTTATCATTTACCTTACTCTATACGGCTGTGTGCAGCCCTTCGTAGTCAAAAATGGTTTAACAGTAGTTTCAATGGACCAAGAACCTCTCCCGTGGATAGGAGATGTAGGATCAGGTACTCATTAGTTAATACACTTTTACACAGTGAATGTTTCAGTTTCAGAGTGCAAGTCAGTATAGGTTTCTGTAAACAACAACTTAAATTATTACACAGAAGAAAATCTGATGTTGATCTTGGCAAGCTGAATTGACTCACACTAGGCCTGAAAGTTTTTTTTTTTTTTTTCCTTAACCTGAAAGACAACATGGGGAACAGATGCAAATAAAAGAGAAAACACAAAAAAAAGAAAGGGAGAATTCTCTGTGGCTTTTTTGTCTTTGTTCATCTGCAGTAGTAAAAGTTGCCTAACTGAGTATGTGGTAAAATAATCATTTGTCAAAGGAGTAAACTTACTGTACACCAATGCTCTGCATTTAAAAGATCCCTAGTGTACCATGAACTATATAGCATTCATAAAAAGTCATTCTCAGGAGTCAAATATTCTTCCTTCTTCAATTACTGTAGTTTTCCACTGTCTCTAAGGATGGGCTATTAAACACTCAGTGTCAAGGCACACCACACTGTACTTTGTGTGATGTATGATATATTCATTAGGCCACATTTCTTTGAATTTCTGATTATATATATGTATGATTATCAAAGACTTCAGTAAAAAAAAGAAAAAAGGAAAGAAAGAGTCCCTTAAAAGCTAGGCAGTCAGTAGGCAGAGCACTTCTGAGGATACTGTGCTTCAGTCCATGAAAGCCTGAGGTCATTTTTGCTTGGACATTGCATAAAGTGTGCCTGCCAAATTCAATATATATAATCCAGTGCCAAGTGACTGAAATTAGGGTTTTACTGTTTGATCTTTCAGGCAAGTAAGCAAATTGTCACTTTCGTTTCCCAATAATTGCTGGGATAACAGATCTGGCTATTATTTTTTCCAATCTACACTATTAGCCAAGGTATGGAGAAAGGAGTCTGATCAAAGGTAATTAACAAATCTGAACAAGATTTCACCGGGATATTGGCTCACATTTCCTTTACACATGTCAAGGGGAGTGTATCTGAAGAAAGGACAAGGCTGGTTAAATGGAAATGAAGCTTCCAGAGGAAGTTATGTTCTTTAAGAGGTAATATGCTAAAAGACTGAGATTATAGAACTATTGCTGAAAGAGCAGCATGCTCCTACACACTGCTAAGTGCCCCCAAGCTGACATTACCGTTAGTTATTTATAGCACACTAATACCTGAAGGTCCCAATCAGAGATAGGGCCTCATGATACCATCCCCTGTCCAAACTGGAAGAATGCTTTGGGCCCGCAAGGCTCACGATGTCATTTAATCTCATTGGTGTTGATGGCAATCAAAACATCTAATGACAGGCTTCAAAGTCATATAAAGAAGAGGCTTCTGCAGGAACAGCATCTCAGAGAAACATTTTTTTAATGGGTAGATTAGTAGTTCCTTGAAGAAATATAATGAATTTGGTTGATGCAGGCAGGTACTTTGAATGGAATGGAAGGCAAGTCAAAATGGCCATGTACCAATCTTTTCCAAAGTAGCATACATTTAAACAGAAAAAGGGTAAGATTTCTTTAAATGCTATGAATACTACATTTTTTAAGATAATATCATCTCACAACATAGCCAGACACATAGCCAAGTGTAGTAAGAAAGATACAGGAACGTATTTATTTGCATGTTGTAGTCTCTGTCAAGTGGCTGACTGTGGAGTGAGCAATTTGAGAATTCAGAGTGGTAGCTGTACTTGAGATTGGAGACTGTGATAAAACATTTTTGAAGGTTGCCTATTTCACACAGCATTGAAGTGAATACAGCTCCTGTTTTTGCCTTGCAAGAAATCCATCATTTCATACCAGAGAGTGAAGAAGTTTGGTTTTCCTATTTATCAGAGAGCACTTTTTCATATTTTACTAATCTGTATTCTGCAAATCCACCACTAATGGCAGGTTTGTTGGAGTGTAAACCACTTTCTGCTTTGCCTTGGGCTGTCTGGTTTGTTCAAGTTACCCTGGAACAGAAATAGCTGTAGTTTTGCCAGTATCAGTCCTGCTTTACTATAGGGACTACATCACTATTTAGCAGTTAGCATTTCCAAATGCAAATGACCCTCCAAATTAGGGATGTCCTGCCTCTTAGAACCACTACTAAACGACCACCTGCATGTGTTCATATTCAAAGCTGGTCTACTCACCCCATATGCATCTCCTCCAGTATTTTATTCGACAATCTGTTTCAGCTTCGCAAGGGAGCTAGCAAATTATGTATTGCTCATTTTGTCAAAGTCATCATTGATGACAATTCCGGCATCAAGAGGCTCATTTTGTTCTGCAGATGTTTTTTTCAAAGAGAAGATAAATCGTGGTTTTCAATTTTTCTTTCCCTATCTCTTTCTTTCTGTCTTTCTTTCTTTCTTTCTTTTTGAGTGTGGGGATACATGCTATGTTGCTAGGGATAGGAGTGGGAACACATAAGAAATAAATTAATTCAAAAAATATTGAACCTCAAGAGGAAATCCACTTCAAACCTACAGAGCACATTAGTATACGTTATATTTAGCACCAGCATAATGGACAGGAAAAAATACCAAGTTGTTTATATAAAGGGAATGGTCTCATTCATGTTGGATAACATCCCAAATTCCAAACCGTGATTTACAGTCTCTGGCCAACCCACAGCTATTTTGCAACACAGGATTTCCCAAGCCTGTAGGGTGGCATCTTCAGATGAAAAGAACAAGTGACCTCAGAGCTAAGATGCTGTAAGAGGCTCTTTTTACATTCTCTAAAAGTGCAGCTTGTCCAAGGGCTATACTTTACACTGTGAAAGGAACATGCTTTGCTGCCAGTCTCATGAAGTTGGCAGTTAATGCTCTTAATTTCAGGGCATAGCATTCACAGTGAATTCAGTTCTTCAAAAGCCCTGAGCTTTCATTCACAAATGAGGTGACCACATTTTCCAAAGAAATCCACCTCTCCATGCTCCCACTATTTTCAGTAGGAACTATGAGTTTTACTAAAGCTCATTAGAAGATACATTTGCTCTGCAAAATATCTTGACTTGTTGGTGGCCAGCCCCATCAAATGATTTAGAGATACTTTTTCATTCTTTTGAAAAAAAATCATGGAATTCCTCCTCTGCAATTGAAAGTGGCATGTCAGGGGAGTCTCAAGGTTAGAGTATATCAAGAAATATATAGTTAAAATGGCTGGTTAGATCCCACAGAGAAGGATAGATATGCAGGATCCATACTACAGCTCCCCTGAGCTGACCTGTTTGAATGTGTAGGGATGTGTAGGGGTTAGGAAAGCCAAAGCCCTCCTGGAGTTAAATCTGACAAGGGATGTGAAGGGCAACAAGAAGGACTTCTCCACGTACATCAGTGGCAAAGGAAGACCAAGGAAAACGTGGGCCCACTGATGAATGGGCCAAGGGACCTGGTGCCAGGACACACAGAAAGGGCCAAGGTGCTCAATGTTTTCCTTGCCTCAGTCTTTACTGGTAAGATTTGCCTTCAGCAATTCCAGGTCCCTGAGACCAGGGAGAAAGTCTGGAGTATCCTCTTAGTTGCAGGAGGATTAGGTTAGGGAAAATTTCAACAAACTGGACAGACACAAGTCCATTGGACCTGATAGGTCCATTTAAACATAGGAAAAAACTTTTTTACTGGTCAAACATTGGAACAGGTTGCCCAGAGAGCTTGTGGAGTCTCCATCCCTGGAGATATTCAAAACCTGACTGGACACGGGTCTCAGCAACCTGCTGTAGCTGATCCTGCTTTGAGTAGGGCAGTTGGACTAGATGAACTCCAGAGGTCCCTTCCTATCTCAACGATTCCATGTAACTTTGTGGGATTCTGTGTGAGGTTATGAGACAGAAACAGCTGTGCTCTAACCAGCACCAGTCTTTCATTACTGTCAGGTTGTATTATTTCTTTGCAATTTCTTAGATCACTTCAAATACAAATAACACTACCTCAGAAAAATAGGTCTAACTAACTGAAAACACGTCTAACTGAAAACACGTCTAACTGAAAACACAATCTACTAATAAAATCTACAGGTCAGACAGGTATTTTTTAACCAGGTTAAATATTGAACACTTCTGAAAAATCTAACCACTTAATTTAAGATCTTAATTTCCACTCTTCCAAAAATCTGGCCGTTAGGGTTTCATTTTTAAAAACGACTGGGAAGCACCTGACAATTTAAATGTGCACAGCATGCTTAAAAAATAAAACATTGTGGTAAGAATCACCATTTTCTAAACTTGTGACAGTTGCACCAAATAGCAAACTGATGCAAATGCATCTGATGTGAAAAGGAATTACTTGCAACTGTTCTTAAATCTGTAAATCTGCATCTCAAAGTTGGCAAATTGTTTGTGTAGAAAATGAGTGCTGTTGAAATACCCGTGTTATATTTTAGATGAATGTTACAAGAAAATGATCAAGATGTAGTTAGTAGTTTTTCTATCCAGAACAGAAATACAGGAACATGAGAATCTTGACCTCATAGAAATTCAGAAGTGATAGCCAGCACCAACCAGGGCATCTCTATGCCAATTAAGAGCCGGGGCTAAAAAGAACCTGTGATGAAATATTAGACAACTTGTAAGAAATTCACAAAACCAGATGCTCATGTATGCCTTTTGGAAGGTCAGTCCATTTGCCTCCCAAGAACTCTGAAACTACTGTTCTGAACACCCCAGAAAATGTCATTCCTAAAGGTATCCATGTCATATTTCCAGGCTGTCCACAGCCAGAATGCTGTGAAGCTGTTATGGAAAAACTAAAGATGGTTTGGTACAGTGGCCAAACATGACAAAGGGTATCTAAGCCTTAGTTAATAATTTTGAAACATATACAAAGATAGGCCAAGTAACAAAAAATGGGTTAATGTAAATCTACAGAGTTCCTGAAGGATCATGAAACAGAGCAGAAATAGGCCTTTTCACCGTACATCATGAATCTTGTTAACACCGAATACCTCTCAAGACACTTGGGAAACAAACAAACTCCCAGAAATTGCTGCGGTGACCATCACAAGCAAAAAAGGAAGCAATTCAGCCAATGTACCATCCCAGTTGATTAGTTTGGGATAAGAGAGCTTGGATGACTTTTCATAAGTTTGTGGAATTTGACAATGAATATGAATTTTTCCATATTGCAACATCACTATATCACTGCCAGACAAATGGCAAAGCCCAAATCACTGATAATATTGCTAAGATTTTAGTAAAGAAAAGCTGAAAAACCCAAAGGTGATGTGTGGAAAATTATTCTTTAATGGACAAACACTTCCATCGAAAATCTTAATAAGAATCTGAGTGGAAACACCCATGTACTTTAGTCCATTCAGCACGTGGAGTACTAAAACATGCAGTGGTTGAAAAAATACTGTAAAAAAAAATAACAATAATAAAAAAAAGGATATCTTTCCATAAGCCAAGCCCACTACTGCAAACAAATCAAGTTTCCTCAAACATTTTATCTTTACAAAATGTATACGTGTGTTGAACTAATATATTGCATTCAAATAAAATAGAGTGAATAGACTGATATTTCTCCAAACCCAGTTATGCATTTACTCAGTGTGAGTGCAACACAATAAATACGGACATGCAGGATGGTGCAATATCTGTTCCACAGAGATCTGATGAACAAGACTTGAAAGAAACAAAGTTTGACAAGCGATTAAGTTATACTGGAATAGTAAATTAAAAAATCCCTCAAAAACCCAGATGCAAAGCAGACTTTACAGGCTGGAGTGTCGATAGAATCCTGTTTCTTCTACAGAATCCATGGAATATACTCACTTTATCTAAGTATTCAAGGGAGAAATTCCACTTTATTTTCCAATCATTCTCTTAGCCAGTCTTGATGGCTAAAACTTGGGATACTACTTTGTATGTGGATCTAGAAAAAAATACTTTTATGTGAGTGACTGTAAAGGGCTAGGTGGAAAGAGAAACAAAAATTCAAATAATGATTTAACAAGCTTTCATCAGATTGATGTAAAGAGATGGAAACCTGGACGTATGAAAATAACAAGAAAACAACAAGCTACAGAGATTTTTTCTTTCTTTCTTTCTATCTGGGAACCAGTTAGAGTTCATTAATCTCCTAAAGCTTTTTTTTCAATATTTTTGTGTGGCCCTCTTTTTGTTCCTTTCCTTAAAAACGTATTTTACCTGCTGATTTTCTGGCGCTGTTTATTGTTTCCTGTAAATAGCAGAACTCATGTAACTAGCTGCTAGAGTTACTGTTAGAACACAAATAAACTAAGACAGATCATAAAGTCCCTGGTGATCAGGGAACTACGCAATGCTGACTAGCTCCAGCAGCAACAGCAAAAATTTCATAAGCCAGTGCTTAGATTTCAGCAAGCTCCCTCCCTCCCATTCCTTCCGCCTGAGAAGTGACTAAACCCAACCTTATCACAGCCATAAGCACCATATTTTTCTCAACCTAAAAGGAGTGGCTGGGTGCTTAGTGTTGAGCTGTTCCTCTGCGAACACCCCCCAGTCCCTGGCTGATGTGGAGGTGGGCCAACCACCACGTTAGAGTGCATTCGCTCTTGGGTGCTCAGCACCCACGATGCGTAAGGCTTTGTCCACAAGAGACACATATACTGGAGTACTGCTGAGAAATAGCTTTGGATGTTGTTTAATCTATGGTGGAAAAGTGTTGCTGAGTAAGAAGGCTTACATGGGGAGCTATTTCAGCTGCTTCACATTCCTCTTACACTTCACCCTGGCATAACTCACAAACATAGACAAACCGTTATACATGAGGCATAAAAAATAACAGAGAGTCTAACGCTATTAAATCCTGAGTATTTGTGAGAGTTAAACATGATCAGCACCTAGAAACAGGGGGAACAAAGTCACCTTCTTACTTCCCTGAGTAATTGCAAATAAAATTCCCTGAGTAATTGCAAATAAAAGCATTTAGGCTCTCTCTTTGTGCTGATCTGCTTGTCTAAGATGAGGACTCGAGCTAAGCTTTTTCCAGCTGGACCCATGTTCTGCTGCAGCTTCTCTTCCATTCTTGTGGAGTAAGCCTGGAAATTCTGCAACAGCTTCATCTACATTTAATAAAGAGGTATTTCCTGAATTAAATATGAGCATGAATAATAAAATCAGGACAGAGGCCCCTGCTTTATTTATTTGATTATGAAATCTAATTTATTATGTGCTTTTCCCACATTTCTGGTCTTGGTCTTCACTATGCTATAGAGGCCTGTTCTGGTAGCAAGTAATTGCATTATAGATGCTAGAGATAGGAGGAAACTGGTGAGTCTGGAAGATACAGTCGTTTGAGACAAGCCAGGTTGGGGCCTAATTACATTAGCTAGCTTTTTCACTCAAAACGCTCAGCCATGAAGTAGTTAATCAGACTGAAGTGTAAGCTATCTGTAAGGCATCAGAGTTAACATTGATTGGGATGAACAGAACAGTTCACACCTCTCAGAACTAATCTCTCAGTCTGAAAGTTTTGCTCACTGTTCTGGAAGGTCACTTAATTACCATGAGAAGTACAGACATAATCATATGATGAAGGTTAAGCTCTAGTATGTTATTCTGAAGCAAGGAATGGAAAATCAAAGCAGATTCAGCAGCTATACAGGCATGAAATATACGGTCTCTATTGGTAGCTGTTTTGACCAAGTCTCAGTCTTCAAACCAGAGTGATAGAAATCTCATCTCCAAATATTCGTTGAGGTGCAAGGACAGTTTTTTTGTATAAAATAAAACATGTTCCATTCACAGTCTGGTTTCAAATACCCATGAGATGAGTTACTGGGGATTATTATCCATTGTAAATATGAGTAGGAAAACAGTTTTTTCTAGAAAATGGCATAATGTTAAAGATAAGTGAAGTAACATTGATATTAAGCATGTCTTAACAGTCTGAGTAGACAAAAAGTCTTTGACATAAACAAAACCCCTTTGATTTTGTGTCAGTTCGTTACAGCTAGTGGATATAGGAGCATAGGAGGACTAAAAAAGATCTCCCGTGTCATTGCTTCCAGTCTCTGTTAGGTCACCAGCTAACATGAATTCTTTTGCAGATGCTCTAAGGAGGACTGAAGACTGCTGACATATTACAGCAGCCCTCAGCTGTATTGGCAATTAGGTTTTACACACTCCAGTAGTGGCGTCTGACTTTTCTACATTACCAGTTGTTGTGTATGATCACTAGTATGTTAACTTGTCCAACGAGTCTGCAATTTCCCAGTATGGATAAACCTGGAAATTGCACTGGAATGAAGGGATGATATTTAAATAATATTCATGGGAATTCTGGAACTAAAGCAGCCTGTTTTCCCTTCAGTTTTTATTTTGTCTTAATTATAAAATATTTTTTGTCCTTGTCATTTATAAACTGTATCTCTGATGTGGATTCGTTGATGTCTAAGGCATGTGAAGGATATGCTCACATGGCGATTTTGCCTTCTTGTACAGGGAATACTTACATGGGTTTTATTCTTTTTGTGGCTATTTTCATAAAACCCATAGATTTATTATTTCATTAATTATCAGCTAATTACACTAATTAATTATTAATAAAATGCAGATTTAATTATTTTTTAGACTGAAGGATAAAGGCACCCTTCAGTCAAATTTGGTTGAAATCAGCTAATGAGGTCAGAAGTTATTAGCAGAGGGATACAAACTGAGAGACACAAATATGCACACACCGTGACCTCCTTAGGAATATGACTAAAATCAGTCTCATTTTATCACAATTTCTAGAAGCTAGAGTTGCAAAAGAGAAGATTTCTACTCTCTCCACTTAGATATTTGCATTTTGATACAACTGGATCTTTCTGGCCAAATAGCTCTGTGTTACTCATCTCCTGATTCAGATAACTATATTTGGAGTAGCATTACCAACAAATTTACTTGTCAGCATCTACTTGTGATAAATGTAACGGTCCTCGGAGGAAGAAAAACTTAAGTTGCTGGAGAGAGGAATTCTGGGGGTGTCACTGGGAAACTGGGCCAGGAACGCTAACTGCACTTGCAGCATCTCTGTGGACATGACTCATCACAACTAAGTAGTTAAGCTTTAAAACATGGAGACCTCTCATGTTTCTGCTCAGGAGGCAGTCCATGAAACATGTTGGCAACAGTCAGTCCACTGAGTTTCACAGCAAGAAACTGTCTGGTTAATAGGCAAGTCTCAACTGAAAAGAACCCAAAGAGACAGTATGAAGTTATCACTAGAAATGTCCTTTCTTAAAACCATTACTTTCTACAGAAACCATCCCAGAAGAATGAAAACACTGGAAATGAGAATTGAGCCCTTACCCAGAGATCAGCATGTTAGAATAGGGAGGATAGGTACTATCCCACTGGGAAAAAACATTAGAAGTGAGTCAGCTGTAAATTTTGGTAGGTGATATTTTTCTTATATAGAGTGAAATTGCAGAGGAAAATGCTTTTTTCACCTGGATCCTGGAAGCTGCAAGAAAGGCAAACATTTATATAGCAGAGCTGGGAACTTCGTTTCTGTGCTAGAGAACTCCAAAACTACTCATGTACTGGAGGAAGCAACAGATCCCCTTGCTGCAGACTGGATCCTTGGGAGACAATGTTGAGGGAATAAGGTCTAATTCAGATCTTATTCCAAAGAGCATGGACTGCTGAAATGCCCAGGATTGAAACAGTGACAATACAGAGAAAGCTGCCTGAAAGTGACTTTGGCAAATTCAAAGATACATGGGCTTCAAATAAATAAATATATTACAGAAGAAGGTTGCAAACCAGTAGTTGCCATATTGGTTGGGGTACTAAATGATCAACAGCCTACTGTTGCTCAGTAGTCCAGCAGAATTGCAGGGCCAACAAAAGTATGGTCCCAGCACTGCGAGTAAGTGGTAATATCAGATCTGAGAAATGTGACAAAGGACTGAAATATAATAAAAGCTTCCTGAGGCTGCTGGGCAAAAGCATGCTGTCAATAAAGAGTCTCCAGAAACAGGCAATGTCATTACTTGGTGTGTATAGCTGTTGACACAAAGAGGTAGGTAGCACTGACTGCTGGTATACAGGGCAGAGCAAGTCATGGAGCTGGTCATAGTACAGACTGAGAATATCGTCACCAAGAAGGAAAAACACAGAGAAGTCATCTTGGGGCCTGTCAAGAATCTAAAACTAAGGACATATTTCAAGGAACTGGACACCCCGAGGGCAAAGTCAAACTAGAAATGCATCCCTATTTGTAGCTGGTGAAACTACTGCAATGCAAAGCACCATTAACTGTGATGAGGCCATTGAAGAAAGAACTGACAAGACTGCAAACAAGAGGTATTATTATGCTCATTGAAACTAGCACAGAGTGAATCAGCAACTGAAAAGTCATTGGAAAATCTTCAGGTAAATGAGGATCTGTGCTGAGCCAAAATCACTGAACAGAGCACTGGAAAGAAGTCAGTATCCATTGCCACTGACTGGAGACCTGCAACTGTGATTTATTCATGGTCAAACTGCTTGTGATGTAAAGAATGGATTCTGGCATATTAAACGAGGTGAGCTATCTAGTTTCTTGACAACTTTTGCCATACCTATTGGCAGATATTTTGGGCATCAGCCCAGGCATGACAAGGGCTGAAACTGGACTCCTAGATGTAAAGATCATCACAGGTTATGACATGATTGTTATAGAAGATGGGATGCTGAGGCAATCTGGATCCATGAAGCCAAACTGAAGCAACGTTTTAGCAAATATTGGTAATAGAATATTAACCTACCAACCTACAAGCAAAGGTGAGAAGAGTTGAGTTCCTCTTATACTATATGCATTCTGATGATCTTTGGAAGGACTGTGAAAACTGTGAAATTGTAAGAAAACGCCCAAGCCAACAGATATGAAGATGAATTTGTCTAGTTTTCAGTATGTTTGCAGATTCTGCATCTGTCCTTCAGATGCCTCTGAACCCTTGAGACAGCCTACAGTGAGGGAGCGTGGGATGTGCCAAAGACCTGGAGTAGGTATTTGAAAGAGTAAATAAAATTATAAGTGAGCACCAGCCTTAAAGTGCTAAAGTATTTATGGAAGAGCTGGAGCTACAACTTGGTACCTCTGGAGGAGGCAAAGCCCCCTTTTGCACAGCCTGCTCTAAAGAGGCCATGGCAGACACCGGAAAGTGATACATCGGGTTAAAAAGGAAGCACTGGCTATGCTTCTTGTAGTGAAATGATCATGTCAGGTTACTTCTGAGCACAAGGTAGACTTCTAGATGAGAAGAGTCATGAGAGAGCACCATAAAAAAGCAATGGTGAGGGCAGCCAAATGACTAGAGCACATCAGTGAGACTACAGAGACAAAAGATGAAGATGGGATGATGCCCAGAAAAGCTGCTCAAAACACAGGTAAACTGACAAAAGCCTACATCCAAAATAACATAACAGAAAGATTTTCCAGATAATCTTAAAGTCAAGGTTGTTTTTTTTTTTTCTCAAAAACAATCCAAGTAAGATCTATATGGTACAGGAAATAGGATAAAATGATTTCACTCACTTTATAATCATTGTATTATAAACCCATTATCAATTTCAACAGCCACTTGCCCTTATTGGTAAGAATTTTGTTTGTTCTTACATTTCTTTAATCATTATGATTAAGACAATTTTGAGAGCAGGTGGAAAAATTGCATTGTTTGTGGAGCAAACCCAATTTATGAATTTATAAATATTATAATTTCCTGAAGATTTCAGGGTGTTTCCCAGACTGAAAGGTTCTTAATAAAATAAGAGCTCTAGCCAGGGACCCGGGAGAGCTAGCTTCAGTCTGCTGCTCCACTGCAGACTTCCTGTATGAACTTCAGTCCCTCACACTGACCAATGGTAAAGTGTGTGGGGGGGTGTAATTGCACTCACCTATTACAGGGATGCCTGATGCACATCAATAATGGAAGGGTGCTTAGAAATATGGTAAAGTTGAAGATATATGTGACATACCTATACAGACCTGCAGGTATTCACTTTTTTTGTGTAAACATATCTTGATATTTGTTCATGATTGAACAGCCTCCAATTAACTACATAATGCTACTTATATTAACAAAGTTTAATCACTTTCTCATTAGTAGCTTATTATAATTATTAACTCATTGTTTGTATATATGACCAGATAAATTAGCATTTTTATGCTCATTGAAGGTCTGACCATATGTGTGTCTATTACTTACCTGCCCCTTTATATTATGAACCACTAAGTATTTTTTAAAAATTCTTTAGTTATTTTCTGCACATTTCTGTATCATGGCCAGAAATAACATATTCATCTCTGTTAAATGTATCTTTGATAATATTCTATTGACTCAATCCAAAGTTATATTTTTCTTGCATGGTTTTCATAAAACATTCCATACAACAGAAACATATAGAGCTTATGTACCTTTCATTATCAGCAATAATAGCACTAATTTGCTAACTCTTTACAATACTTATTTAAAACTAATAAGTTAATATTGCCTCACAAGTAAAACTTACTGTTTTTTATACTTCAGGTTTCGTTCCTACTGGTGAGACTAGTATGAGACTAAAAGGAGTTGGAAGCAAGAGATTTCAACTATAATCTCAAGAGAGATAATAAAGTATTTGAGAAAAGTGAGACAAAAAGAACCAATTTAAAAATTCCATTCTCTGCTCTAATCTGACAGCACCATACAAATCTTCTTAGTGCTTTTACTGAAGTAATGCAGCCATGTCAAGGCAAAAGTGTCAAGATCAAGCAGGACACTGGTTCTCGTATACTTTTAAAGCAGCCACCCCAAATGATTGCAGCTCCCATTCATTACTGCAACTTTGCCTGTCCTATCACAGGCTGTTTCCTTGGAGAACAGAGAAGACAAGAAAATAGAACTGCTTCCAGCCAGAGTTTCTTTTCAAGACCATGGCAGAAAAATTGGGCCACATGAAGAAAAAAGGAAGGATCGTCATTATTATATGGCTCTCTCCCAAAGTCCCAGGAGAGTCACACGTGCCAGGCCCTTTTTGCCTGTTCTGAGAGTTGAGGCTTGTTTTCCAGACGTAGCTGTTGCTCTCCGTTCTTCTCCAAAGTGGCTGTGGAGGCAGGCAGACAAAGCATTTGCACGTTTCCCATCCATTTTTGACAGGAAAGTCTCAGGACCCACACAACCCCAATACATTTTCTGTTAAGATCTTACCCTTTGGTAATGGATTAGGCTACAACTGAACAACCTTTTAACCTGAAAATTGTCAATGTTCATTCACAGAAAGAGGAATTTACTAGTGACCTGGGAAGTTGGACTGGCAAAAGAGAAGTACCAGTTCCCTTGAGGGAGGGGAAGATTTCTCCAATCAGACAGTATTAAGTCAAGATTTCTCTTTTTAGCACAGGGTTCGGAAGCATAACACTTCCTTTCAACTCCAGTGATATTTTGTGTTAAACCCATTGCAAATTAAGTTGATTGCTAGAGACTATAGCTACTGCTTATAGCTTGCAAGAGAGACAGGACAGTGTAATGATCTGTGGCTGCATACCGTACATGTAGACTACAGCCATCAGTCAACTGCAAAATCTTTAGCATCAAGATTCATTAAAGTCAGTGGAAGTCATGCTGTTAAAACCCTGTATGCAATTTGGAAATGTAGGGGTTAATACTATAGAAACAAGAAACTGGGTAAAGAAAAAAGTGAAAAAGAAGCTGTTAGAGCAGAAGTGGATACAGACGGAGTTTTGTGCTTGTGGCTATAGATTACTCTTGAATTTTCACCACATAAACATTTTAAAAAGAAAATAAATGACTATCTATCATTTCTTAGGAGGTGGTATTCTTTTGCCTGTTTGTTATACTAATGAAAATTACTTTTTCCGTTTGGTAAGAAATAATATTTTTTTTCAAAAATTCTTACATATATATGAGCATGTCATGGCACCTTCTTTCTTCTCAAATACCTAACTGTGATAAAGTGGGTCTTTGGGGTGTGAAAGTGACAAAAAAAAAAGTTAAACCTTAATTATGGGCTGTAAGCTGCTAAAGGGAGAATACTAGTGTCGCAATGACATCTGGACCAGTACTAGTGCACGTAATGCATATCTGTCACTGACAACTCACTGGATTACATTTAATTCACAATCATCAGTCATGTCGTCTTCTTTTCTAAGCACAAAAAGAAACCACAACAGCATCAGTAGTAGCAAGAATGCCTTCAGAGGACAGATTTTTTCACATGCCATGATTCAAGAGGACGACCTTACAGATTTTTGCATAGTAGACAATGTCAATAAACATAAAGCGACTGAGACTTTCATAAACTTTGCTAACATGTAATTTACCATATCTAATGAAGCTAATGAAGAGCATTGTAGCTCTTCTCTTGCCCATACACTCTCTTTCTGAGCTTGACTCTCCTTTCTCTTTGGCTTCAGGGGAAGTCTCTATATCTCTTTCTGTGCAACTCAGAGCAGAGCTTGGATTTACCACGGTAAAATGTGAGCAGCATTCATCAACCAAGAGGAAATAACTGCCCCTTCTTCAAAATCTGAGAATCTGAAGCAGTTACAAGTTCAGTCCAAACACTGGCTGAGCATTTACACTGCATGTTAGTCTGAGGAATAGTGAATAATGGAATAAAGAGTGTTGAATAGAAATGAGCTTGAATAAGAGCACCAAATACCAGCTTCATAAACTTGGACACAAAAACAGTAGGTTAGTCTTGCATTACAGCATTCTTCCTCCTTGAAATACGCGAGTAGCAAGCTGCAGGTGTCTAAAAATGCTGCTCTTAAAAAAATGAAACTGCTGCTTCCATGGCTCCACAACAAGAAGGCATATGGACACAGCTGATTTTCACCTAACAACTCAGTTGAGGCAAACAAAAGAGCAGAAGCTATGGTAAATGCAGACCTCTTTGATCCCAAACTAAATGACAATTTTAGCACTAACACTTGTCCAGATGCCTTTGTTACAGATCAGAAAACCTGTTTGGCAAGCTCTCACTTATTTGGCTATAAGTATTTCAGTTGCCCTCCCACTAGATGTAGTCTCACCACAGAAGTCATGTTTCAAGACAGAGTGAACAGATGAGCTTGTCTTACTCAATCACTAATATTGATTCACACATTCACACAGAAGAAAATGCAACTTAGAATTGTCTTGGCAGACAACACACCTTACACATGCACAATTAAAGATTAAGAAGTAGTAAGTGCCCTAATTAAAACTCTTCAGGGTGAGTTCTATTATTTGACCACACTTCATTTTGCTTGTCCTGTTTGTGTCTTTGTGACCTCTGACTAGGTGCACATTTTGCTATAGTTTATGGCAATTATGATTCTTGTTCATGGTAGATTGACTAGAATCTCTTTGGACTATTCAGTGTATAATCTTTTTTTATGTATTTCTACTATACTACTGTATGCATTAGCAGTGGCCCGCTGGGAATCATTTCATCTCAGCCTTCACATATACATTCTAATTATTTTACTACCATACTACCACTGGAGCTTAGTGTTGAAAATAGAATCTACTTTTCACTAGGTCCACCAACAAAATTACAATTTGTGACATCTTAGGTTAAGCTGTCACTAATAAATATGAAATAATAGGGCACTTTGTAGTGTGATGAATATTAAATTAAAAAGTTAAAAGCACATAAAATAAACAAATAAATATATACTGTTCTGAAATAACTACATATTAGAATAAACCACAGTCATAATGGCATCATATGTTTAAAACTAACATTTTATGGTATGATGAGTTCTGTGGTAAGCTATTATTACTATTTATTATTTGTATTATGGTAGCACCTAAAGGTTTGGGCCCAGCTATGCTATGCACTGTAATAATAGTTTTATATGTATTTATATTTTCTCCTGGCCTGCCTGAGCACCAGTCTATCTCTGCTTGTGCCACTTCCAAATTCCCTCTTCTAATCATCCTTAAAATTGCATGACTTCCAAATGTACCACTACCTGCCTGTCCCAATTAATATCCTTAACATTTTTTTCAACCCATTCTTCATCTTACCTTCCCCAAGTGACCAACCCTCTTCACTCCATAGTTTCTACACCTGAAAATTCTCCTGTCTTTCTGCTGTTAAATCAGTCCAAACAGCCAACTGTCCTGGCATTAGCAACAGACTTTCCCACCCCTGCTCCCACCATGCTTTTAGGTGGAGACTACTCATATACTCTCTTGCCTTCATCCCCATCACAAGGTCACCCAATCAACTCTCCTTCAGATGCTTTGGCTCCTCAATCAACTGTTCCAAGGTTGGTTCTCTTGCAGGAGTAATTATCATTTGTTGCTACTATAAATTGGCAGCTAATTCTCTCCTTCCTGACATCTCATTGAGGGCAATTGATAGGGGATTATATTTTAAGGGGACCTTTAAAGAACCTACCTCCAGCATTGTGTTTTTGTACTGCTTGTTTTGCACAACATGCGTGTGGAATGTTTTTGATGAGAAAACAGTGTAACAATATCACTGATGCATAGTCATTCATTTATTTGCATATTTGGATAGAGAGCTGTTAATTCATCAAAGAGATAAATAATGGAGGCCAAATACAACTAATTGCTAAAGAACATGCTGTTGCTTTTTAGAGTGGCAGAACGTTCTTGCGTTCAGGATACTCCCAGACAAATTAGAGAGGTACGTTTTATACTGAGGTTTGTGGCAGATCTCTTTTAGTATTCATAGGTGTGCCAGCATAATACAATTCATTTAGGAATATGACACATCTATGTAATTTGTAGGTGTTGACTGTCTAACCTTCAGACAACTTGATGGAAAAAAATAATTCATCCATAACTGAGACCTTTATTTTTCAATCCATAACATTCTATTTAATGTATTAGAAGTACATGAAAAGAATAGAAAAGCAGGAAAAGTAAAACAACAGGTAGAGATAGAAATGCTTTATGGTACAGCATTTCAGCAAATAATGTAAAGATGGATTATTCCATATTTTTGAATCCTTTACAGTTAAGTTCTATCAGTCTTTCTGCGGTCTATCTTACTTATCGTTGTGATAAAGTAAGAGAAAAGCCATTATAAGAATACATAGATACGAAATTTATTTCTCCAGCAATTCAGACAACTTGAACAGACAATATTAAAGTGTGTATTATGAACATTTCATTCACAAATAGGATCACCTTCATATATAGTGCTCTACATTCACATACCTTGTGTGATGTGATATACAATTGCATAACCTATTTACATCACAGTCATCTTTATCAAAATAAAACAGGAGTTAGAGATAGCTAAGGAAGGATAATAAAAAAGATATCCTGTTCCTGTAACTATATGATGTTCCATTTAAAATAAGCTCTATTTAATTAAAACAGAGTAGGTTTTGATTACTCTGGATAATAAGACCTCTCACTTAAAAAGGCATGGTGAGTACTTGGGAATTTTGTCACCTGTGAGCAAGCAGAGCACCAAGGTGCTATTATCTGCAACATCTGAACTACTTCACAGTGTCCCAAGACTATTGATTTTGTTCTCCAAGCAATGGAATTTATGGTCATATTATATTTTTCATCTTTGCTCTAAGAGTATCTCCCAGACATCCTTTGCAGGTTACGTTCCCACCTGGATCACGAATAGGTGGATGTGAGCCTGAATTTTCTTTTTGAACCTCTCTCTCTCTCTCTTTTTTTTTTTTTTTATTTTGTAAAGTATGCATGGCATACAATTTGCCTTCTCTTTGCTCAATGAAAGCAAATTTTGAGGGAAGAGTTTTAAGTGACAAATTACTGTCCCGTGAAAGCTGTCCTGAGGCTGATCTTCCAGCTCCTCTCAGGAGCCCACCCCCAGATTGCTGCTCACCCCAGCAAACTCCCAGCCCCGGATGCTCTGTCCAGATCTGTGCTCTGGTCTCAGGTCTCCAGTTCCGCCGGCTCCCCATGTCTTTGGCCCAAGTGGCCTTCCTCATGGCCTCAAGCTTCGTTTCCTTCTTCTCTGTGCTGGTATTTTTCTCTACAGAAGGGCTCAGATGATCCTACTGGGTACAAAAGTTCTTAAAGTGATCACTAATTTGGAGCCAATAAACCTCTTTAGTAGCAGGGGTTATTACTGAATGAAACTGCGTCTAGTTCCATTTCTAGTTTACTTCCCAGCCCCGCATGTCTCTTTGCAGGAGAGGACGGCAGAGCCTAAGCATTTGCAAGTCATGCAGTTAACAACTGCAATTGCTCTACATAAAAAGAGTTACATCATCATTATCAGCAGGGAGGAGTGAGTCTAACAAAACACACATTGCATGAACAATCAGGTAATTGGATCGCCACTGGAAATGCAGCCTGAGTGATAATTTCAGACTGCACCAATGGTGTTATAACAGAAATTATACCCCCTATTATCACATTGCAGTGGATCCAATTCTAACTAAAAGCAAATGATTTAAAGGCACTGTAGTACATCCGTACACAGCAGAACTTTTCTGGAAGGGCTAATCCACTTTGAAACAGATGCCAAACTGGCAAAATGCTCCGTTCCTTCTGAACTCAAGCTCTTGCATTCAGGCACACCGGGAATGTGAGAAAGCAACCTTTTCTGAAACACACAAAAGAAGGAAAAACCACCTCTACCATCCAGTACATTATACATCTCTTGGCTGCATGAGTGGGAAACATCCTGGAGCATGATAGCATGCACGGATGTGGTGTGCTACTTTCCTTTTTTTTTTAGTAATGAATTATATGCCTGTCTGTTACTGTTCCTTTGTCTATTTTTAATTCAAATATGTAAAAGCTTTTCTTAATACAGACTCCCAGGTGTCAGTTGCTGCCTGGAGTCCCTTTTCTTTCCTCTATTGTTCTCTTAATTGTTACTTCAAAACAATTAGCTGGGCATTCATATGCAAATGAATGCAAATGTACAGGGGATTGGGTGTGAGAGAATACCACCACTCGTTAATTTCCACTTCAAGGTCTGCTGGTAGGAACAACAAAGCTTAACAATGTATTTTTCCTGGGCCATAAAGGGTGAACTCCTGAAGATCCCAGCCATCCTGCTGGCTTGGCAATTGCTAAGATTCTGCTGTTTCTTGATAAGATTTTTGTTTATTTATTTATTGGTTCTAGAGACTGTGCTGAACTTGTCACCCTAAATTGCCCTTGCCCTTGCTCATTTATGCTCAAGGACATGCCAAATAATTTGGATACAATCCTGATTAGGACACAAGGTAAATTATTAATATTACTGCTATTAATGTGATCCATTAAGGGTAAAAACCTCTCACTTGAAGGAATTTCTCATGTCTCAGGCAAAATAAAACTTTTATAATTTATAAAAGAGTATGCTTTATTGCATTAAAGCCTTAGAAGAAAGATACACTGACTGATAGGCTGGGACTGGGGATGAATTCTAGAGAGACTTTACCAGTTGTTAAGATAAATCTGATCTCCTTCGGAGCTGTTGTATTTGTTGTATAAATCTGCATTCCCTTTCAGGCTGTATAGTAAAACTCCTTATGAAAAATAGTTGGTTATTCAGCATTCAGAACTGCTTTACAAAGATAAATACCTTAGCTTTTCAGATCCAATTAATATACAGAAACCAATTAAAAGACCAAATCTTGTAATCATTAGGCAGGAAAAATTCCTGGCACTGAGAATCTTGGAATATCCTGAACAGGAAAACCCACAGCACAGCAGGAAAACTCTGTTACTCATATGTGAATTTCCTATCGGGATCTCGCCAGGGGAAAAGTTTGCCTCTAGGAGGCGTAACGTTAGAAAGAAATTTCAGAGGCTGTGGGAAGCAATGATTAACTTTTAACCACATGATTACTTCTCTTCTACATTAGCTCAGTGTTCTCCCACTTTCATCTTTAAAAATCGTTTACACAGTAATAAGGGACCACAATACTTGTTCCTTGGGCTGGTACCATCTTTGCTATACAGTGTGATTCTCATAGCTTCCTCATTGCCAGATATCTTCCTCATAGAAAAGAAAGCTGTCTACTGGGTGGTGGACCAGCTTAATAGTAGCAAGAGATTGAATTCCCATGTCCTTTACTTACCAAGTGGTGTTGGGTGGATTGTTTAGGCCTGGGCACTCAAATATGCTTAGATGTCTAAATACCACTGAAATTGGTGAAAGACAGCTATTTACTTGACTTTATCTAGACTTTAATAGTCCTGTGTCTCAGCTTCCTAGCTCTGGGATTGCTGCCCTCACAGTGGTGTTATGAGAATAAACACATTTAAGACTGGGAGGAACTCAGACATGGCAACGATAGGGACCATATAAATACCTCAGGACAAGAGTCACTACCACAGTACAAAGATACGGTAACAAAGCAGCTCTGACTAACCTGGGAGATTTAGGCACTCCAAGGACTGGACACATGCCCCAGGCCCTGATCTGGGAGATTTAGGAGCTCCAAGGACTGGACACGTGCCCCAGCCTCTGATCTGGGAAATTTAGGAGCTCCAAGGACTGGACACATGCCCCAGCCCTTCTGTGACTCTGCCCCAGTGTGAGACCTTGCAGTGGCAAGTCTCTTCTCCACCTTCTCTCTTCTCAGTTTCACAGACACGAAAGGCAGGCACAGGAAGAAACAGGAACTGCGGTGTGCTCCAAATAGGTGTCAGATCTGCTTGACTGAACAACTAGACCATGAGGAACGCTGCGGTAGAGCCCTGCAGGTTAGTTTAGACAAGCTGGAGCTGTGCGTTATGCCAGTGGGATGCATCCTGCAGCAATTACAGCGTACCTAAAGATCTTCCTTGGGGCTGTGGTTTCCTTCACTTTGGATCTGAATTGCACACTGCCTGCTATATTTTGCATGCCCTGTATTTTGATTTCCTTGATTGAAAGGGATGCCAGATGCCTTTAGCGATGCACACCAGAGGAGGAGACCTTGCACTCACTGCAGGGGTGGCAAAGGGAAAGAGGAAGGCTACTCTGTGAACATTTGCACAAAGGAGTAGATATTACCTATGGCGACTTTTGTGGCCATCTCCAAGGCATCAGACCACATTGTGCTTCAGAAAGATGTGGGATGATGAGTCTTCTTGCCTTCATTCCTTCTCTTTCTCCTCTGTGGTCAGCGTTCTATTTAAATAAGCATTTCCCCCCCCCCCCCCCCCCCCTCCATGGGCATATCCACTTATGATGATTTAGGCCTAAGCAAAGACTTAAGGTTTGGTCCAAAACTAATACACACATGCCAGAAAGGGTCTTTAACCATAATGCTTCTACTCTTCCCTTTTTAAAACTTGGAGAAATTGAAATATCTGTCTTCATTATGGCACAAGCACGTCTGGAAACTTGGAAGGTACTGGATATAGCCCCTTATGGGAAGAATAAATGTCTCATCCCAGCAGACTGTGCCCTTACTGCAACCTATTCATACCTCATGAACCAATATATTTTATCTTCATATGGCTGAAGTAGGGCAGATTTGGGGGATTTACACAGGCAAATAAAACACATCAATCTTCCAATAAGCATGCAGGAAGTTATTATTAGCCAGTGAGCTAATAGTAAAACACACTGAAATACAAGAAAAGAAAGATTTGAACAGGTAAGGACTTTAAACATGCTTTACCCTGAAGTTTCGATTAAAGTTTTGTTCTTTACAAGTTGTCTGAGACCTTTTCCTCTTGCTTTATAAGGCTGACAGTTGAAACTTTAAAGTCCAAGGAATATTTTTAGTAGAAATAAGAGATAGGTGCTGGCGCAGTGTTTTAGCAATGGCATGTTTGTTTTGGTAACAAGATTCAAAGGATGCATTATTTATAAAGGCCTGATATGCACATGGGGCAGAATGTGCTCTTGGTGTATGTGGCAATATAACAACAGAACTGGTTTCTTATAATCCTCCTGCACGGCCCTCCCAGATGCCTGCTGTTGCTGGGGCCATAATTTCACATGCAGTTTGAACCAGCAAAGCCAGTAAAAGAAGTCTCTCCCTGGAATGCTCATTCCCAGCTTTGTGCCCTCTCTCCTCTCTTCTGTCAACATGTGCTTATGTTGTGTTTTGAACCAGAATGGGGAAATAATCTGGGTTAAAACTCACCCAGCAAGACCCCTAGGCTTTAACTGCTTATGTTCTTATGCCCATGAACCTATGGCCTGAGGATGCTTCATACTGTTTGTTACTTAAGGCACTTTATAGTTGTTCTTTGGTCCTTTAATCTAAAACTAAAAAAAAAAAAAAATCTAGTTGCTCTAGTAATACTACCACCACTCTTAGCCTTTACACATACTGGCATTGTTTTATATATTTATTTTAATATTTACCTACATATGAGTAGTAGTGTTATGTGTTATATGGTGTTATATATTACATATTTATTACATACATTATATATAATTTATATACATGCATATAGGAGTATATAAAACACACATGTATTTGACATTCAGAAATACCCTTGGCGTTTGTTGCACTTAATACAAACTTCAATATGGATAAATGAAACTATAATGGTGTGGTCCTTTGGCCCTTTTGATCTCTAATCCAACCACCTAAGCAATGGCTGATGGAATTTGGACAAAGAAAATGTCATCTTTTTTGTCTCTTTACTCTTGTAGCCATTCTGTGTTTTTGGGATGGTTAACCTAGGGCCATATTCAGATGCTCTAAATTCCAGTAAAGTCCTAATATGTAGTATTTTCCATTGGCTATCTTGAGGTCCTTAGCAATATCTAGACAACAGAAACCATGGGGACTTCTGTGAAATTGAGGCTTCCTGGGAAGTGCCCAGAAGCTGACTGAGCTCTTGATCAGCTTTAGAGATGGCCAATCCATTGAAACTTGGCGCAGCAGAGCAGGGCTTTCATGACAAGCCAGTACTGCAGCCCTCGCTGCATGTTCATTGTGTTTCACGGTTGGATGAGGAAGCTGGGACAAAGTCTCCTCATGCTCCTTTACCTTCCTCTTGTGACAGGGTCTAGAACAAGGTCTCTTTATGTTCTCTGCTCTTTTCAGCATACTCTCATAAGGTGCTCACAGGTAGATGGCCCACTTCAGCCCATATGAATTACCTGGTATATCGATATAAAGCCCAAAGGATGTTTTGCATAAATCTGGTCTCTTACAGGCAAGTAGCTGTGATGAAGCTCCTGATGAGCAAAAAGGAATGGTAATAATTTAAAAGAGAAAGTATTACTGTGTATCAAAGCCTTGGATGTAACATAATATATATCTAACAGTTTTATACAGTAAAGATAAATAGAGAGAACACAAATAGTGTAATCCCATTGCCAACATCAAAGTATGTAGATTTCAGAAAGGGAAAATATGATTAGAATGTGATTCAAGATATAAAGCTTTTCATATCTATGCAAAATGCATATATGTGTATATATATTTATATTTAAATATATATTAATCAGTTCTTTTGCATAATACAGTTTATATAGCTCAAATCTCTTGTCTTTAGTATGTTCTAAAATCCTTTCTTCTACATCTGGTTCTCATTAAGAATATATTTTTTTAACAGAAAAAATCCCCCACTAGCCTTTCTCCTTGATAAACCTTTTATGTTTTTCCTTATCTCTTCCTTTGAGTCCAGCTGGGCCTCTTACACAGGCCGTAACGCAAGGTTAGTGAAATTAAACATTAGCTTGCTTAAGAAGTAGCTGGTAACATTAGTTTATCTACCAAGATAAACTTCCAGAACTTGGATGTCTCTTCCACTTTCATTGTTTCAAGACAATGTTATTTGGGGAGTTCGTGACCCATTTCCTTGAATGTTCCTTACAAACAGTTTCCCTGTCTAAGACCCCATGATTAGTATTTCTTTGACAGGTTGCAGCTAAGGTAGTTTTAATACATTTTCTTTCTGAAGGAAAAGGGTATAGCTGTTTCAGAATATTTCATATTCTTTAACTTCTATTACCTTATATGTAATAACGGGAGATCTCATGTTTCTCCTATGTACTGCAAGACATACACTCCAAAATGGACTCTTAAGAATCAAAGCAGCAGTACAAACTTGGTCAGAGGCCTCATGGATTTGTGTAATAAAGCTGCATAGATGTTTGTGTTATTCCCCTAGATCAAAAGGCCAATTCTGATGGTACAAGAAAGAAGCTATCTTTGGGCCATATGAAAGGCAAGATGAAAGCCTAGTTGCTTCCCTTCCACACGGCAGTTTGAAGAGGAAAAGAAATGAGTTTGGTAGGAAATGGCCTTCTGAGTTATCTATTACAAAGCAAAATTATGAACTTCTAGATTTGCCTGGAATCTAAGGTTTCCACAAAGAGCAAGGCCTCAAACAGCTGTTGGCTGTGCTTGTACGTCACACTTTATCTGAAACTCTCCTTATGTGGGATTTGCCCAACAAGAGATTCACTATGTTGAAGAGCCCTACTAGGAGCTGCTGCTATGATCCCGGGCTTCCAGATCCCCGCTCTACCAGTCAGAGAAGAAAAGTAGACATGGCACCCAAGACCTAGAGAGTAGGAGGAGTGAACATAGCCTTCTTCAAAACAACAGCCTTCTGATACAGTTAGCTTGAGTATGTCTAAACCTGATTTAACTGAGTTCAATCCAGAGCTAGTACTTGGGAGAGACTGTTTTCTCTGAAACAGTCTTTTCAATTGCGCACAATCATTAAGATCGGCAGACATTATTAGGACATTAGACATCTCTGATGAGATGTGACTGGTTACACTGTGCAAGGCAGACAGTCATGATGGCCCTTTTCAAAGAGATTTTTCACAGTTCTGAGTGACCGACCTCCAGTGCCAGCAGTTCACTGCCAGCCTTATGCAGCAAAGCAATCGAATAAACAAATCTGCCTTCCATCCTCCAGCTCTTATGGCTCATAGCCCAATAAAGGGGCGGCTGGGGACTACTAGAGCTGTCACGTCATGGGACATTGGCCTCTGCAACTGACTAATGATCTTTTCTGCACTGAAGTCGGTGTTCTGCTTTGACATGTTCTATAATTATCCTCTGTAAACCTGTCCTATCTGTTGTCACTTAGCCATTACAAATGAATGTATTGAAAGTTCATCAGTGCCTTCTAGATATTTCTTCATCTTTGGGTATTTCCTAGGTCCAGGTGCCACTAAAAGATTGTTTGAATGCAGTGAGTTGAGGGCTTTCTGTATTATGGCCAGTGCGTTTTTAGAACAGAGACTTCCACCTTTTATTCCTCACCGACACAGCTGTGGTAGTCTCAGGTGATGCTAGTTTCGCTTCTAAATGATCTCCTGTGGCTTAATTCATGCAAAACCAGAATCCAACAGCTGGACCATTCTCCCATTTCAGGTAACTTTTTTTCAATATTATTTAACAGGCTGTTGTTGATCAATTCTAATTTAGTACTTTTTTTTAGTACTTTTCTCCTCACCTACATCTAATTTTCGCAAGCCATCTCCTTTCTCTTCAGCTGCCTTAAAATGTACCTCATCAGCTATAATCTTTTTCAATACCTCACCTATTTTGGGGGCCTTCTTCAATCATTGTTTCTTATTCTACTCTGTTCCTGTTAGAATTCATTTTATGTACTTTTTCTCACTATCAGCGAACACCTCAGCCCCTAGTCAGTAACCTTTTTTTCAGTGACATCTGACATATTTTGTTTGATCCATATTGTTTCCAAAAATTGGACTGCTTCTGCAGCCTATAAACTCTCTTAGAAATTAGCTACTCTTTATGCTGCCCTGTGACAAAATATACCTAACTCAAGCTTCAAAGAGCAGGGAAAAGAAGACTGGGAAAAGATAAAGGAGGGCCTTTGTTAAACAGAGTATTTCTGCATCCATCTTATTCCAGGCAAAACTCTGATAATCCACAATACTATAGCTTTCCTGTGCTGGGGCACAGTGCCAGTGTTGCAACTGCTGCAGAAGGTAAGAACAAAGAGTGAAGATAAGGAGTTATGGTGTAGAGGGGGAAGGGAGGAGTGGAATAAATCTTTTGCATTCCTGGAATGATTGCGACACAATCATAACAATTCGGAAATAATTATATTTGTTATCAGTCAATATAATTTCCTGCAGTTCTACACGCAACGTCATTTTCCTTTCCTTGCAGTCAGGCTGAACAAACGGTTCTGTTCTTGTTATTATTCTAGTACGAAGCAGAGTAATGTTGCTTGAACTAATAGTATAAACACAAGGATATCACTTAGAAATGCCAAAAGATAGACATTTAGCCTATTGTTTCTCAACATGATGCAACCATATTTGTTCATCATCACTTTTCTCTCATATTTTTGCTGTAAAATGCCATGACGCTGTTGTACTGTAAGGACAAACACTGCAATATGGTTAAAGACTAACTCCTCCTGTTTAAGTTATTATCCAGAGCCTATTACTGTAGTACTGGCGTGTACAAGAGGCTATTTAGTACATGAAAGAAAAATAATACAAAACCAGTATCACATTGTTTATTCAAATGCTGTAGGCTAGAGCTCTGTGTATGACGCATTTAAAATGACTGATAGATTTTAACCCATGGTTTAGGAGTGAGAACAGAGTCCCCCCTGCTGGGGTGTGGGGGGGTGACTTTCTTCGACCAGACAAGTCCCTTGCTCCCCAGAGAGACTGATGCATCCTTGGAGAGGCAGGTCATGTTACCTGCAGTTGTCCCCAAAGGCCTGGTTGGAGAAGGAGGGCAGCTTTAGCCTGCGTTGTTCAGTTCCCAGGAGTTTTGCCATAGGAGATCTGTTCTAGAGATGGAGCCTGTTCCCTGCCCTAACCAGGCACTCCTCAAATGAGACTTCTGCACTGCTGCTAATTCTCCCTGGCATTCTTTATTGCTAAATGTCTTGCACTTATGCTCCTAGAGGTTCACATGAACCAAGAGGAAAGTTATACCATTTATTCTCTTGTTAAAAGTCTGTAGATAATCTACTGAACTAAAAGGGAGTCCTGCTGGGCAGGAATACATAGCTCATTGATATAACTGGATTGGAATTTGGTCTTTATGCTTACCATAGTTGCTTTACAATCTGCTTTCATTGTTGCTCAGCTATTTCCCATTGTCCTGTAAAATGATTAATATATAAATATGAGAGAAACAAAGACAGACTCAAAGGATCGCCAGTGAGTTTACTGGAAACTAAGTAGAGGAAAATGGGGGCTGAAAAATGCACATAAATAAGAACTGGCTTATTTATAACAGTCAGAGAAAGAAAGGAGACAGCTTCTAGGTCTTTTGTCCCTTCCCTCCCTAAAATAGGTTAGTTAAGGTATTTGCTCATGTGCATTTCCAGATCAGTTTTCCATAGACAATATGAGAAGCATATAGCCTTTTTCTGATACGTTTTGAAAGATAACAGTGTAGGAGGTTACAAGAAGTATGATACAAGGGTCTTTGTTGGATGTAGATTCCTACAACATTTTTATTAGAGATATGGGAGAGGAAAAGTAGCATGTCAAATGAATTCACAAGTGATACTAAATTAGGAAACACTGTGAATACTAGTGAGGACAATTAAATAATGGCATCTTGAGAGGTTAAAAAGTAACAAAATAAGGTACAACTTGCTAAGAGTCATATGGGAGGAATTTATAAAAAGGCTATTTTAAGGTAAAATCCACCACATAGTATTAAAGACTTTTAGGGCTTAAATATTTTTGAGGTGAGACTTTTAAGTTTATGTTATTTTGGACACCTGACAGCTACAGGGAATCATTTGACTTCTCTGTTGACTCCTATGCCTGCAGATTCTTCTATAAAAATTCTGCTATGAAGACTTAGAATAATGTGTAAGAGAAGTTTCTGTGCCAGCCAGCTTCTTTCCCTTTAGTCTCATTTCAAAGTCACATTGATGAGAACAAAGGAAGTTTCTCAAGCAAGAAGAACTGAAAACAAGCTAATGAGAAAGAGTTTTCTGTTAGCCAAATTGGCTGCTTCCTTACAGGCAAGTAGCTGCTTCTGTGAAATAAACTCAATAGTATCCACTGCTAGATATTATTTCTTTAATAATTGTCATTACACAAACAGACACATACATAGAAAGTGCAAGAAATATCTAAAGATGTCTATCTGTGCATAGTAATGGATAAATCCTAAAAGTGTGCATTGTTTGACTGGAGAAACTGTAGCATTTCCTACAATTTATGCACTAATTACAGGCTTTTAATATTTTATCAAGCAATGGACATTCCACTTAGAGGTTGATTTACAGATAGGCTCAGCACCCCATAGCTCCCATTGAACACGGTAGGACTTGGAGATCTCCACAAATCAGAGACCTTCCTTCCTTCTCTGATTTGTAAATTGGTGAGCACTGAGTGAGAATCAATGTCAGCAAACTTAGGCAGAGTAAGAGGAAGCCCTTTTTACACAGTGGGTAGCCCGTGCGTGGAATCACTGCCATGGAAATTGCTGAGGTAAGCCACTTGGGAGGATTAAAAAGGGATTAGGTATCCATACGAACAGAAACAACATCAGTTTTGTAGCCTTGCTCCCAAAGAATTACAAGGGTAGTGAAGCCTCATGCTTCAGAGATTAAGTTGATGATCTGTGGGGGTCAGTAGGAGATTGTCATCTCTATTATAACACAGTTAACAACTGAGCTACGACACCATTGTTTTCTTATTAACGTGCTTGTGTTTATAAGCAGGACACTGGATAGGAGGAAGCAGTGCTCTCTCCTAGTGTGAAAAAACTGTGTTTCTGTGAATGCAGATTTGTTCTCCTTTCTGTAATCCTTTCAAAATACGTCCTTCCTGAGAGAACAGGCAGTGAGTCAGTTGTACACAGAGGAAGAAGAGCTGTGATGAACGTGAGTTTCCTCTTGGTCTGTTAGTTTGCTCAGTGGTACTCTGAATAAAAAACTGTTTATTACTGCATAGCAAAACATCTAAGATTTACATAGCCTAAGAGATGTTAAACAGTGTACCCCTGTGGTCATCATGTCTCTCTGCAAAACTTTTTCAGTGCTTACCCCCTGTGTTTTCCTTTATTTCTGGCTTGTACCATTATGCACCATCCCAAACTCAGCTGGTCACTATAGCCATCCCTTGCACTCATTCAGATTTCCTCTCCTGCACATGGGTGTGGGCACATGTATAACTTTTTTTCACTGCACTGAGATCAGTAAGGTCCATTCTCTTCTTGGCTTAACAACTCAATGCATTTGCTTTTCCATTGCATCTTAGGAAGATCTCAAGGATCATGCTGAGTTGGCAGGTGGAGGGCAGTGGTTCTTGCCGGGTTGAATGGCTGTTCTCCTGGGCCCTGAGGAGACCTCCAGGCTTCAGGACGAGCCTTTCCACTCTCTGAATGAAAAGGGTTTTGATGTATAGGCTCTTTCAGCATGGGAAAAAGGCAAGATAAAGCTTAAAAGAGCTGCACAGTGAAGGGACCTTTGATAGCTGGAAAAAGCACAGATCAGGTTCCTTTCAGCAATGCTAAAACTCTTCTTGGTGGCTGCTATGTTTGGTGTTATACCCTATTTGTATTAGTGATGTGTGGTAGTAGCAGAACTGCAAACATGCAGAAACATAGACACAACTCAGATGGCATGTGGTGAGGTGGCCACAAGTTTCTCCGAAAGACCACATCAGCTACCTTCTTAATCCGCTATTTTTGCTTTAAAAGCACCCAATGTAACAAGCCGCATGCTTACTAGTGAACAGTTTGCCCTGCTTCCAAAGCCAGGTGCTCATCTCAGATGGAGCAATGAACAACTAGCAGCCAAGATAAAAACCTGAAGAAGTGGAATAATCACTTGAAGGAAGATAGCAGGACCCAGCAAAGAGATGGGTAGATCTACAGTACTTTAAAGCAGTAATTTGGAATGCAATTCTCCTTTTAGCTGCGAATCCTTTGGAAGGATGTGATACAGTACACCTGTAGTTTTGAGATAGATGCAGGAAAATTTAAAACTTGCTAAGTAAGAGGTTACTGACAGTTTGCAGGAGGAGCAGTAATGGCTAAGCCTCTAGAAACCTGAAGGGATGCCACTGTGACTGGATTTTAGGAAAAGGAAGAATTGCTAAGGCAACAAAGTACATGCTCTTAAATGAGAAATCAAGAAGCACCTTCACTAGAGGCTGATCTTTGATATGTGGATACCATATCTTCACGATTGTTCCCTTTCAGGTCTTGGTAATTTAAGATTACTTTTATAATGCACCTTGCTGTAGCATGCAAATGATGTAGACTTGCATGCAATTGTACTATACAACAAAGCAAGGACCATCTGAACTAAAATTAATGCACAGTATTAAATCAGGTACTTAATCACTCATTTTAGTTTGATTTACTGAAGCTATTGTGTTCCTCTTCTATATTACAGAAGAAATTTAACAAGACACAACATGTCTCTGAATACCACGATATGTAGGCTCAATTTAGGAAACAAAATAGATCATTCTGATTCTTAAAAACCCAATAGCACCATTAGACTTGCATATTAAAATGCACCCTCCTCTCAAACTGAAAGACACCCATATACTGCCCTATCAAGTGGCAAGTGGTGCATTAGTTTCCAATCTAAAAAGGCCATTAAGAAGACAAGATAAATTAATTTCAGTTGGCTACAATTGTTTTTTAAAATGCTGAAATACTTTTTATTAAAAGACTATTTTCAAAATCAGTCTATGAAGGGGGCTGATTCATTTTGTATGTGCTACTGCTCTGTCTTCATTTGGAGATAAATTATCACATCATACTCTTTGCTCTCCCACTTGCAAATTAAGCTGTCATTCAACAGCTCATAAAGAGGCAAGCCATAACAATCCATAAGAACAAATAATGCAGTATTCTTTGTTTAAAAATGTGCTTTTATATGTATGTGGTTTTGTGATTTTTTTTTTCCTTATTCTTTGTACCTGACTGCATTTTGGTAAGCTGCTTGTAATTGCTCTTCCCTGCTAAATGGGCACCATTAAAATCCTAGTGATAGTAAATCTGATTATTATCCTGGAAGAAATTAAATTTGTTTTCTCTAAGGTTGTAGTTTAAAAAATAATTCCTTTCTGTGAGGAAGTTTTGATTTGCATTAGTTTTCTGAGGAAAAAGTGAATTCCAAAAGAAAAAAGAAAGCAACAAGAAAATGCCTTTTTCAAATCAATAATCAGAAAAAAACATCCAAAGTCAGTTAGTCTATTATGTTTGTATATCACAAAACCCTGATATTTCAAGTCCAAATGAAATGAATATTTTCAAAACAATGAAAATATAAAATAATGCAAAATAAGCATTTTTAGTGAAATTTTGTTTCTACTGAAACTGTTTTTCAGCAAGGAATCTGTATGAAAACTATCAACAATCTAAGAAACCCTACTTTGGATATTTCTGTATTAACTGGTGATATTTGTGAGTGACCTCTTGAGCTGCATCTATTAAAACTTTTTTGATATAAGAAGCTATCGGGAACATTCGTGTTTTAATGTAGTTTATTGTTTTATCAAGTAGAATTGAAGAAACAAGAGCGTTCCCAGCACTTTGAGTCGAGCCTTTCTCTAAGACATCTGCTCTCTCCCCAAAGTTAAATTTCACAAGACAAATTCTGCAAACTAGTAGAAATCAGCCAATACAACTGCAGCAGTGTCATAGTCCCCTATTTCACCTGAGTTAAACAAGGTTTTGAAACTGAAGTAGGTACAAATGATTACATCTTGCTCATGATGTCAGTGCTGGATCAAGGCTATGGCTGGCTTCTTACTGCATGTTTAGTGAGTGCAATATCTGCGAGGCTAGCAGTGCTAACTAGAACAAACACAGATGAAAGATACCCAGTACATTTGTTCTCAGCAAGCAAGTGTGTTTTAGAAATGATCTAAACCATTTTAAATGAATGGCAGCATCTCACATTTTTTTGTCTGGATCACTTCTCGCTCCAGTCTTGTATCTGCAGTGGCAGGGAAAAAGGCATCTGAGATTTTGGTGGCCTGCCATTACCCTGCACATCAGCTACTACAGCACTGGGTCTCCTCTAGCTGAGCAGATATCGTATCACAAGTGCCTTATAACTGCCTTTGGAATAGGTGCTGTTTTCATCTCTAAAGACACCAGAAAGGTCCTGAATTTTGACTTTCTGATTATTATTTTATTTTTCCACCTGTTTTTCTGCCTCTCCCACAGACTACTGACTTCCCATAGTACACATCTTAAAAGCATACACCTCTTCTCCTTTGACTTGCTTTCCACAGACAGGCAGTTTCATAGGTGTTTTTTCTGGCTTGTACTGGACATAAATGTCTGATGCTAGAAATGCTGATTCTGGTAAGACTGAGATTAAAAAAAATATCCACCAGGAGAAAAATATTAACCCCTTACTCCTATGTACACAGGGCTAGATAGACGCCCATAATGCATGACCAATAAGGGGACATAAAGCACTTTTAAATCCTTTTTTCCTCAACTGCAATAACTGGTGGGGTGGTGGGAAAGCAGCCTCATTAACGCCAACTCTTTCACTGTGCAGGCTAAAGAAGAGAGGAGAACCTGTAGAGGCTTGTTTTCATCTTGCCGAGCCACGGCTCTGTGCAGGTCTGGTGGAGATCCCTGGTGCGTGGCCAGGCAGGCAGCAGGCTGTGGGTCTCTTATGCTGCCGTCTGTGTCCTGGACCGCTCCCCGGGGCAGCGTATTGAACACTTTGCTTCTTACACCTGACTTGTGCCAAAGCCATTGTTGATCCCACAACTTGTACTGTTTTCACTGGAGTTGCTTAGAGGTTTAAAGTCCTTATCCATGGATGGAAAATAGCATACGTGCCTGCATCGTTTGTAATTCCTATTCATAGAGGAACACATCATAAAGGAGCTGCAGTCAGTGAGTGGGTGCTGGTCACCAGCAACAGCAGGCGCTGGGGAGATGAACACATCTCTTTTCAGAGAGCTACACTCAGTGTAGAATAGTGCTTGGGTTTGTATAGGCAGAACATCTGTGAAGGTAGAATATCTGATTATTTTATGTGTTGGCGGTAACAGTCCCTTGCCAACAGGCAATGGCTCTTTTGCAGGATGAACTCTGACCGTAATTTATCTGATTGTAATAGACTGACTATTCATAGACCCAGAACCTTCACAAGTGATCAGGAACTTCAGTCCTATTTAACAGATGAGAAAACTGAGGCAACCAAAGGAGGGGAACCAGCTTACCTGCTGGTCAGAATAGCAGTATCACAGCTGATACAGAACAGACATTTTGTGGGGCTCATCTGAGTGTTGCAGCTCCTGTGTGTGTCCTCTGACTCTTCAGGGGACTATGTAACTAAATTCTCTGGCTGATTTAAAAAAAAAAAAACAGTCTCGACTATTATTTATAAGGCTAATTAAACTATGTGGTCTCTACTCCTGCAAAAACCCAGAAGAGCTGTTTTTTTTTTTTTATTTCACAATACAAAAAATAAACTGATAGAGAGTGTCTGCTAGTGGACTGCTCTGCAACAGCACTGAGTAACTGATAATAACAAAAAGTTATGATAGAGAAATCGTTCAGCATGATCTTGACTCTGACCTTTCCTCACCTGCCTCAAAACAGTGCAAAAAGGAGACAGAAGACACCAGCCAAGTTGCCTCTCAAATTATCGCTGGCACCAGAAACAGTGAGCGTAGATCAGAGTATTGTCCTATGAAAAGAGCTCAAAGTTGTGGCAGATTTGCAGGTCATGTAATTTTGTAGCTGAAGCTGACAACTGGCAACCGGTTATGTCTCTGGTGACTGAAAAGCAAGCAAGAGGACTTCAGAGCTGTCCAAGAGAAATCTACAACCAAATTGCAAAGTACTTCAATACTTGGAAATTGCATATCTTTCAAAAGCTTTTTGTTGTATCAAAATAAATGTCAGTGAATGCAAGCATGGCAACATTCGCTGGTCTATCAAGTGAAACCTCCAAAGAACCTACTGAGACTCTGCTTGCCAGTGGCACAAATCATCAGCCTGTTCTTGGACACGCTTGCTTGCCTTAGTGGGTATTACTTGTGCTGGGAAGTATCTCAAGGTCCAGGACTCATGAGTTATTATTTTTATCGCAGTGCCTAAGGGTACAAAATAGGAATCGGCATAAAAGGCATTGAAGAAGGAACTTTGCACGTCGCAAAGAAGTTCTGGTAATCTGTGGCTTGAAGTAGAGAGCAGTGAGTGTGTAAGCAGAGAAACAGGGAGAAGAGGCATGAAACAAGTGAGCAGAGGTTAACTACCAGTGCTATTCGATGAAGAAATACTTATTAAAAGCAATGTCACATGGACATTATAAATATCGGTTGAAAGCAAGCCAAAAATATACGTGCTGACAATTAGTCTGTGTTTTAGGTGTGGAGGTTGGGTTTCCCTGTGCAGTGCAGTGACATTACAGATGTCTACAAATTGTGTCTTACATCCAAGTTGTTTATAATGTGACCGCAAACAGCGAGTGTATTGTTTCAACATGGTTAATGTTTATGAGATGCAATTCAGTTTATAGGTGCACACAGATTGCCTGGAAAAGTACGAGAACATTCTTTTTTTAAGTTAGTGATGAAGGAAGATGAAAGTGTAAATACTCCCTTCCAGTGTAAAATCACATTGGGGGAATGAACAAGTCCAAGAAACCCGGTACTGTTTGAGCCTTAAGTTTCTATAAATTAGCTCATGCCCTCCTTACATCTGTGAGATTATCTGAGATGCCAAACAGGGCTAGCCTAGGCCAAGAAAAGAAAAAAATTAAGACCAGGAATCCATGAGAAATCAGGACTTCAATGCCATAAATTTTTGGCCTAGACATGCAAAGACACTATCCCCAAAGGCTTTCTTCTGGCCACTGCTACTACCAGCAACATGGTCCAGCTGGTTGCTGTGCTGCTTTTGTCTCTGTGATCCATGTGTGCACTTTGGGAGGAGGGGGCTTACGCAGTGTATAATGAATTTAATGCTGCTTCAAGCCACATTAACTTTACTCAACATTTGCAGCATATGGTTCCCAGGTTTCCCAGTGGAAAGTACCTTTTAGGCCTGCTGCTCCTTAGCTCTTTCTACCTCCCCTACTATGTCTCCTATTTCCTTATGACCTAAAAGTCACCTGCATGCGTTGGAGGAGTAGGACATGCAATGAAAGGGGAAGGGCAGCATTAAATATTGCTGTTCTGGCTTTTTACTTCATTTTTCCCCACAACTGCAGTAGGGAAGAGATACAGCAGAAAAATTGAGACACTAAATGTAAAGATATTGGACAATAAATTCCCTCTGTAGTTTACATTAGGAAAAAGGAAAGAATGCAATTAAATCTTATTTATAAACAGAATGATGAATTTTTTATTTTTCCTTGTAGTTTTTCTCCAGTTTCTGCAAACTTCCTATCTGGAAGTTACTTACAGAAATACGCATGCAAGCAGCAATGCATACATGTTTAGAGTTCAACCGAAGAAGAGAGCAGTCACTGAATGGACACCTCATGTTAGCCTCGGGATCCTCCGCCTCCCCCCGCAGCAGGGGATGTGCGATCTGTGAGGGATTCTGTGTGTAACGCTCCTCGCACATCCTGAGAGCTGCACTACTTAAACTGCCAACTAGATTATACATTTTTACCTATTCAACTGTAAGAGTTAAGGACTTGGCTTTCCAGGGATGGCACAGAAAGGAGGTATATGAGGAAGGAGCAGGACACCCTTGTTAAAAGCTAAGCATCTAATTTCTCATGCAGGATTGTTTTCCCTCATTTTCCTGTTCTTCAGCACTTAATGGTTTTTCTGTCATCAATGGAGTTTTAATTGAGTGGGATTAGGGGTGGATTAAAGGATCTCATCAGAGCTCATACTCCCTGCATCTACTTCCTGTTGAGTCCTCTCAACAGAAGAGCTTTTGACATTAGAAAAGTGAAAAATACTTAAGGTAGTGACACAGTGAGGGAGAGCTCAATTAAAATGTAACCAAGGAGTTACAAGTATAAAGGCAAGTATGGCTTAAAATCGTGGAGATTAGAGAAGGACGTAATTTACGTCACTCTGCTTGCTCCCGGGTTTCACCTGGCTGTATACAAGAGGAGTTTAAACTTCAGCAGATACAAGGACATGACCTCAACCCTTCCTCAGCTGTCTATGGATTTTTTAATGAAAGACACTTTCCAGTACATAGCTGAATCAATATTAAAAATGTTCATAAAATTCACAACATGAAAAGCCAGTGGCTTTACATTTCATTCTGTATTTACATTGGATTTAGAATCAAAACTATAGTAGGAGCATAAACCCTTTCTTTCTCCTTTTATGCTAGGGAGAAATAGGATATCGAAATTATGCATTTATTTGGGTTAGTCCTCTTTTTACTTTTTTCTTGAAAATACTTCATCTTATCTAACCAGCAGAGAAGGGATAAGGAATAGAGGCTCTGAGAATGACTCTCTATTGAGTACTCAGCCAGGCACAGGGGAAAATCCTGACTCACCAAAGAGCAGAAAAAACTCTCAGTGATTTCAGTGGGCAGTTTCATATATCACTCCTCATAGAGAGTAAAAGCTCAGTTCTGTTGTTCATATCCTGCTTTAATAACCAACAGTTACACATAGAAATCCGTGCTAGGATTGTATCCAGAACATTTAAGACTAATTACAGAGCTCTGGGAACAATGACCAAATCTCATCACAAACAAATCTATATCCTTCAGACACTATGAGATCCTCTCCAGCAACAAAAATCTCCTCTTAGATATGTACAGAAGGTCTCAGCTCTGCTATTGCTGGCATGAATGCGATATAAGTGTACAGTGGAAATGCAGCACATACAAGTCAAAATTTACCACAAAATTGGGAGAGGATACTACTAGTGATGTTTTCTCTTCCGTATCAGTGCTTAAAATAAGCTGTGACAGTTTAGTCTCTTGAAGCATGTTATATACATAGTTCTGGAGCTCAGTTAAGCTAAGTCCTTCAAAGTTACAGCTATCCAAAGGTGTCTGAAATGCTCTGGGCTAAAAACATTTTGGGGATGGACATTCTTGTAAAGTGTGCTATCTGTAAATCTTATCTTAAGCATGAGTTGGTGTGGCCATTTCCCATCCTCCAGGTTGTCCAAGCTCCTCATTAGCCTGCAGAACTGAAGTGGATTGAACATAGCACTACTCTTTTGTTCATTTATTTTTAATTATTATTATTTATTTAATCAGAGTTACCGCACAAATGGGTTCCCTGGGACATGTCCTTTTCCAGATGAAAAGGAGCCTGCAAAGCATGAGAAGATAATTCTACATTTTTACAGAATACTTATTTTTCTCTCATGGTCCTATCAGATCATCCTGAACTTGTTTGCTGCTGAGCATATGCAGTAACAGGAATCCCGCTGTTGAATGCCTGTAATTCCTTACTGCTTGGCACATTTGCAGTGAACTTGTCTGGGATTTGTTGACATCTGGTAGCCTGGCTAGTTGCACTGGATATGCATAGTAGCACTCAACCTTATAGGGTTCCTAGGTGTGTGGAAATTTGCAGAGAGGCTTCTGCAAGAGCAACCATATTTGTGCTGCACAGCTGTTCTATGCATACGCAATAAAATAAATCCAACCGGTCTGGGAAACATCAGAGTTGCCTTATAATTGCACTGGGCTTATTTTACCACACATAAGAAGATATTTCTCTGTGGGAAATCCCAGACAGAGATTGGTAGACATATTTAGCAGACTGGATTTCAGATTGGTGCTTGGGGTTTGACAAATTTTGCTGTAACACTGCAAACTTATTGCTAATAATTCACATGAAAACACGTGTCAGAGGAAAAAACAGGGTTCCATGTTCTCACCAGTGCACATTCTGGTGCAGAAGGCTATTGACCACGGCTGCAAAAAGGCTGGGAATTGCTATCAAAGGATAGAAGCCACGGGAGATAGAAATAAAAAGTGTAGACAGAGGAAGCAAAACTAATTTAAAATACAACAGATAAGAAAGGAAATCTCAAATTTACAGCAGCTTTTTCAAATTTCCACCACTATAAAGAATACATGTTGGTTCTGAATTATTGTTTCCACTATTCAGAAAAATTATTAATAGAGAATACATCGCTAAAAATTTAATCTCATGTGTTACTCCATATTTGTTAAACATAACACAGGTGCTTGACTATAATGTGTTACATAATCATTTAAGTATTTTTTGAAAGATAGGATTTTAACTACAAGACTTTGAGCCAAGGGTGTTTACAAGCAAAGAGCATCATGTAAATTGTGTTAAAATGTGAAAAGAATGATTAAAATAACTCAAGAGTCAAATTCAGACATCTATTACATACTACTGAACTGCAGGTTAACTGGGTCTGTCTCACATTGATGTTAAAAATAGGGGCATTATAAATTCTTGCACATGCCATGAAAAATGAACTGGAAGCAGAGTTATGACACAGGATCCCATGAGTTAAAGCCTTTAGAGTATCAGTCTAGTGGTCAGACATAATCTAACATGGCCAATACCTTCTCCTGAAGTGCTCCTTGCCATTATGAGGCAATTACTGAAAACAGGCAGAAGAGAAAAGAAGCAGCTTTCAGCATCTCCCACAAAAAACAGACAAATGAGGAGACTGAAACATCATGAGATGCTTTGGAGTTATCTAACACAGAGGAGATCAGCTCTAAGAATGACTGAAAACTGTTAATGTCTGTGCTGTCAATCATTTGTTTTACTTTGGAAAAGAGAGATGAAAGTCTGACCAGTCCTTCAAGATACTGGGAATAAATTGTTTTCTCCTCTGAATTCCAAGAGCTGAACCAGCTACTGGTGAGAAATATGACAAAAAGAAACACGAGTGTACACACAGATCCCACTTTCTCATTCAAAAGTGTTTTCCTTTAATATTGGCTGCTTACAAGTTATATTAAAGACTCATAGTTATAAACTCAGTCCTGGATGTCTCATTAATTACTACTGAAGAACACTGAATTTAAACTTAAGTCTCAGGCAGTAAAAAGAGGTCATAGGAAAGAACTTGAATAGTTGCACCTGCTTTTCATTACTTTTAGTTTCTTGTTTGTGGTCACAGTTCATACCACTGCATGTTCTCTGGAAACTGTTTTTCTTAAATTGACTGTAGAATCAGTTCCGATCCCAAGGAGGCTATTTCAAGAATGCTGCCCAGTCTAGGCCTTTTACTAGCTTGGTTAAAGTGCTTCTAGTTCACTTGGCAGTGAGAGTTCAAGTTAAGCGCGTAAAACCACCACCATGAGCAAAGGAAATTGCCTTTCTCTGTTTCCATATGATATCCAGAACTGCATGATTTAGAAGTATGACATCTATGGGTGAATCTGACCACTGCAAGAACAGACTAAAAAGTCAGATGGAGGACAGCAATTTCTATATCCTAAGGTAGATAGAATATTTCCATAAAATTTCATAGATCTCACAACTTGTTGAAATGCTGTAAGAGACTGAGAAGCACAGTCAGAACTCTGAATAAATTAGATGATATGATTTAGATGTGTTGTAAAAACATCAGAAATCTGTATATAAAGAGGCTTTGTGGATCAAGGTTTTGAAATAAGCTGGATTTGTAATAACAAGGTTTTATAAAGCATCTAGTCTAGAGGAATGTACAGCTAAAATATTTTACGGCTAAAGTTTTCCATAACAACAGAGAAAAGAAGCATTTCCTCATCTGAATCATATTTAATTCTGTGCCCAAGGATATTTCATTGACCAAAACTCTCCATAGATGCAGGGAATTTGAGATGATGACCTAACTTTCAGGCTTCCCTTAAGATCTACTCCTCTCTGAGAAATTATGTGATATATGTCATCTTTATTAGGCACATTAATGAGTTTTTGGCACGGAGTCGGAGGCAACACTGTTTGTGCTTACCAAAATGAAAGTTTTCTATATTCAGATCCTGGGAGACAACCATGCCTTGGCATGCAGTTCCTTGTTCTTCCCTTAGTAAGGAGAATACTGGAAAAGCAGGTTAACCTGCTTCATCTAGTAACATCATCTTTTGTTTGGACAACAGTTACATCTTCAGCAGGGGAAATACAGTGAGGAAGGAGCAACATATGTTACAGAGCCATAGCCAGGAATGCACTCTTTTACTAAAATTGAAAAGCTCCCAGGGAATTCACTGGAATCTGTGTTAATCGAAAGTAGAAATAGTTACTATAGTTACTAATAGTCTCACTACATGAAGTGCATATTCTGGGATCGCATAAGTTGAAAAGATAAAAAATCTTTAATTGCATTCACCATGGTAATAAATGATTGGCTTCCTTTTACACAGTTCCACTGTAGACAGAGTATGTGCATAACACTGTGAATGTTCTGAACAATTCAGCATCAGCCAGGAGTGTTAGAGTTCTTGCTCCCTCTCCTTTTTTTATTTAAAGGTTGGCAGTAATTTTTCATGTCAAGGTCATGATTGATGTAGGTTAACTTTGCCTAAAAATCTTTTGAAACATTTTGAGTAATGTTAAAAATTATGGCATGCAATACATCAAAATATTTTTCTAGGCTTACTGCATAAGTAAATAAACACTAGGGAAATGTGGAAGGCATTCATAGTATTTTGTAAGCAAATTTCAAACTGCATGCTGCTGATTTATACACTTCATAGCTTACACTGTGATGCATGTTGCATTGTATTAAAATACAGCGTGGGTGGAGAATAGATGGTCATCTACTACATTTGTGTCTCTGCCCATGTCAATTTGAAATGGAGATCAATTCACTAAGAAACGTATCCAAGCATGGATTATGTAGCCTGTCCATCAAGTGTCAGTTTCCTGGCGAAATACTAATCAAGACTCCTCAATCTTAGGCCAAATGTCAGGGCTGTAACGTCCAGCATTCTGAGTATGGAGCGCGGGATTACACAAACATCTGCCATTGACAGGCAAATGCTAAAGCCACTGATCTGCAGCAGTCAGGTTCTGAATAGCACCGAAAATCCCTCCAAGACTTATGTCTTCCCAAAGATAAGTAAAGTAAAACAAGATCAGGAACAGGTGAAGCAGCAGTGTATTTTCTGCAGAGAAAAAGAAAAAGGGATGTCTACTGTCACTCAGCTATGTAGGCTAAAGAAAAAAAAAGTAGGCAGGTCATCGGCAGATATAGAGTGTGGAGCTCTCTTTTTTACACAGCATATTTTTTACACAGCATATTTTCATTTGCCCTTTTAATTATTAGCAGAGCATAATAAAACCTGGAAGATGACACTGTAGCCAGTAAGATTAGGAGGGTCAGGTGGTCCAAAATATTACTGTCCTTGTTAAGTGAAGAACAGTGAACTAGAGTGCTAACACATGAAGCAGAACCGAAGGCATCTGTCTTTTCTCACTGCTTTTTGATACCTAATTTAGCAGTTTATGTTAGAGATCTAGAATTGCTGGGGTAAAAGACCATCCAGAGCAGCTCAGAGCACCTGCATGAGGAGTCTGCCTTTCCTCTCTGACATACAGAGAGTACAGGCTGCTAGGCAAGGAGTTTATACACTTGGGGATGCAGCTTGTACTCTAAGGGCATAGAAAATACCAACTACAGGAACTAGCTTTGAGGTGAGATTCTCAGAAGACCACAGCATAGTTGAGGGAAAGGTCCTAAGTTGCTATCGAAGTATTGTTTAGTATTAGGACATCGCAGCAATAAAACCTTAACTCTTGTGTAGAGCAAATACTCCCTCAGGATTTTTCTTTCCACTTCCTACATGTTGGCCAAGCATGAGGGATGAACTGTTCTCTGAAAGTGCTTATCTTTCTCCTTAGATGATTGCAATAGACAACTAGTTTTGATTAGACATTACATAGTTTTATATAGCTAAACTTAGGAGAGACAAGTCCCACATGCAATGCATACAGATGAATGCTAATAGTTAAAAAAACATTTTAAGATCCTTTCAAATGCAGAGGAAGCCATCTTGGAAAGATATGCTTCAATGTTTCTATGTATTCAAAATTAACTAAGCTATCTGAGAATGCTGGAAGTCATTAGGAAGATGGTAGAAAGTGACTGAAAGTGTTTGAAGTGCTATATTCAAGGTCACATATACCATACTTTGCTGAGATATGCGGTACAGGAGCTAGACAATCAGCTGCCTGTAAGTATTTATTCTTCTTTCCAAGAAGTATCTACTGCAACTGCCAAAGTTCAAACTATGTGACTTCAGTTCAGTTTTTACTTTCCAAATACTCCTAATGTATTTTCATTGCTGTCTTGAAAATAATCAAACAGACAATGGTTTATTTACCTTTCAACTACAAGAAATATTCTGTATCTCCATGGCTTAAGGCCCAAGTGGCCAGAGAGGTACACCATATCAACCAAAACTTGAACTCTTTCCTAAACTGAAAGAAGACAAATATACTGCTGGCAATATAAGAAAATGTTTTGTCCTACCAAGTTATAGTTGTGCATAAATCTTAGAAAACTGTATTATTTGGTTTCTTGCAGATACACAAAAGTGTATGAATAATACAATATGCACTTTTTTTACTTTTCTAGAAAAGACCTTGTTTTCTGTATGCCCACATTTCTTAGCAATAAAGAAAAGTTCTGAGAGTTTTGTTCTTAGAATCTAGGCTAGAAATTATTTTTGTGATCTGCTTCATTTGCATGCTGTCTCACATTTGACAGTCCACTATAGGCTACTGGGAAACTTATTCTGCATAGATTACAGTAAGCCCTATAGTAATTATCGCTATCTTTACCGATCCATGCAAAATCATTTCTCCTCTCATGCCAGGAAGTGCAAAGCATCTCCTTTTTAGGGGGTTGTTGACCATACTAAGGTTTTTAGCAATATAGCAGTGCAAGTAGAAGTTAACCAGGCCCCTGAGAGGCTTAGTTAATTAGAAGTTTTGCTACTTAGCATAAGCAAATGAATTATGGGTAAGATGATACATGTAGATTTCTACCCAGAAAGGCTAATTTTACCATGTATTAATTGGAGAACAGACTACAAAGATATGGTTATCTGTTAGATTGGAATGTGTGCAGGCTAAGTCCCAGGGTTGTTCTGATACTGGACATTTTGTTAAGACACCCACAAGGTTAAGCTACTATAACGATAATGAATCACGTAATGATGTTAATGTAGAAGTAAAGCAAACAAATAAGTTATGGTTCACCAGTAGAATGTAAGGCACATATTCAAGTTTAGCAAAAAGAATATGTGACATAATGAATGTATGTGATGACACGTTTTAAAGATAATCTTTTTGGTCTGCTTTCTGAAGATGGCATCTTTACTTCCTCGTATTCCTTCCGTCCTCCCAAGCTAAGGATTTTATGATATCAACCTGTTAAGAGGTTTTCCTCACTCATGTTTTTCTTTTAATTTTAGCAATGGAAAAGTTAACTTAGGTCTTATTTGGCTTCTGCTGTGCAGATCTACAAAAAGGGAGTAATAACATTTTTATAATAATGTCTTCAGAAGCATGACATGAATAAAGGAGTAAGTAGCCCTATCTTTATGAGACAGTTAGCAGGTTGTATCTTGATTTGTTGAATGAATGTTCCTTCGCAATTGCTGTCATGGTCATAAGCCGGGTTGGACTGTAACTCAGCCAATTAGAAACACATAAATAACCTTTAAATGCTACTTAAGACCATGTTCACTGTCTGCTTTGTATCTGTAATGGAGCAGGCCAGTGAACCCTAGATACTCACATATCTAGTATTTAGCCTATGATAAAAACATGACAAAATCATGTTTAGATACTAAATAGTTGACTGTTCAGGCTGCTAGCTGCGGTTCTGGAAAAATGTCTCAAAACTATCTTCTTGCATTTCTGGCATACGATATCATATTTATACAATGTCTGTAAATACACCTTTTAGGATCTTAAAAAGTGAACTCTCTCATAAATGCCTCAGCTTCCCAGAACATCACCATCACACTACAGCTAAGGCTCTTCAAGGGGTGGCTTATGGTCCAAAGCCATAAGACATATGATCTAGTGGCCTAATGAATGAACTGATATGAGATGACTGTGGACACTTTCTAGCCTTGTACCTACTCCCTGCATGTAGACTTTTGCTGAAGTGAGGAAGAAATTAGCAAGAATTGTAGACTAAGATCTGTGTTTTGTATTTTGGTTGTTTAATTCATCAGTACAACTCAGAAAGGGAGTTTTTGTTCTTGTTATGTTTTGATTTATTTTGTGAAAAAATAAAGCAAATAAAGGTTTCTTCATGCTGAATTATTTCACTGAAAGTAAGCAACATCTGCAAAGTTTTGATTAACTCATTCAGCCTTTGCTTTATCCCTACCACAAATGAATGAATTAAGGAATATCTCTTAAAATAAGTGATAGGTAACAACTAAGAGGAAAATAACAGTGGTAAGGGATGCTTGCTTAAAATAAGAGATAGATGATCATCCTAATTTCTCTTGTTCATCATCCAGACGTGATGAGCCTTTATGCTTGTCGTTCACCCAGGACTGATGTAGTTAGCCTTGAAAGCCTGACCACTGTGGCAGAGTGCAATCCCCCTCCACTTATCTCAGGCCCAGCTGACCACAAATAACTCACAGAGCCCAGTGCTGACCAGGAGGAACTACGTGATACTGGTTGTGACTGGTGAGGCCAGAAACAGGCATGAGATCAGCAAAAAGAGTTTATTTTCCCCAACAGGGCATGAGGTCACCAAAAAAGGTCTATCTCCACACCAAATATTGTATGACCATGAGTCAAACTCTATGCCCATAAATAGTGCTACAGCCCACAGAACTGTCCTGCACGGCAGCGGGCTGCACGGTAGTGAATCTCCCCTTGAGCTGGGACGCCTCAAGGAGTTAAGGGAACCTCTGACAAGAAACTGTTGGAGAGGTAAGGAACTGAGGCTTGGGCAATAACAAATGTGCAGTAAGATTTGTTTGCTATGACTACACTATATTGCTGTCTTCAATAAATCTGTTTGCAATAAACCCAGAGTTAATATTCCCCCCCTCCATGACAACCACTTAGTTCTGAATGCCTGCTTTTGCATTTCTGCGTGACATATGTTATGAACCAAAGGAAACAATTGTGACGAGACTTCCAGTCATTGTTTTCGATCCCTTTCAATTTCTATCCAACTGAAGGAAAGAAGGTATATTCACATTTCAGTGATTAAGGAACAATCAGTATTATAATTTATTCACAAAGCAGTAATGTGTGCATTAGTATAGTATGGACATAGTGAATATACTATGTACATATGCAGTCAGGCAGTATGTGATATACTAATAAGGCTCTGATCCAAAACATACTTTTACTTGATGAATGTGTTTATGTCCTGTTGAAGTCAATGGGTTATAAGCACTTTTTAAGTGTAAGCGTATGTTTCACTGCTTTTGTAAGCAGGACTACAGCAGACGAATGGAATCAAACTTGAAAATTTCTTTTGTCAGGTCTGCATTTTTGACTATCCAACTTGAAAACCCTATTGCCTGATGTTCAAAGGGACTGAGCAATTTCAAGTCAAAAACCAATCTTGCAGTTCTGAGGGGTGCCTTGTTTCACAGCTTTACAAGTAAAGTATGAAACACCTTTGCTAGTGAAGCATGAAAAGAATTAATTGTGTAATGTTTGTAATAAACTTTGGGGTACCAGTGTAAAAAGAACTTTGTAAGAATAATGACTAATTTTATTTGTGACAACTCAAAACTAAAATTTTCTGTATCCTTTATCTGCAAACCAGAAGCAATTTAAAAAAGAATATAAAACATATTCAGGGAGTAGCCAATATGTTTAATAAGGAAAATTTCAGGGATATATATGGCCAACTTATTAGAAAGAGTTGAGTGTTTGAGATTCATCTATTAGTATCTGTAAAGGATAGAAATAAATTGTTTATTAAAATGCAAGAAGGTAAAACTAAGTGTAATAGAGTGAAGCTGAGCAGAGAAAAGCTTAAGTTGGACTTCAGAACAAGTGTGCTAATGATATTATTCATTAAATTGTTGGAAGGCTTCCCAAGGAAAATATTGGAAGTCCCATTACTGACTGTACAGAAGAGTGCTCTGTATGAAATGTGGCAAAGGCTAATTTAGCTAATATAATGTTTTTTTCCAGTCCTATTTGTGGTTTCCTGAATGGAGAAAATATTAGTAAAAACCTCTGATTTGTCTGAGTTACATCTGCACATGAATGAAGATGATGTTAAGAAGAAAACAAGGTGGGTACTGCATGTAGTTTTTGAAACTAATCTATATGGCTCAGCTCACAGTTTGGGGCACTCTGCTTACCCACTGTCCCAAGCTTTCCGTACATTGCTCCAGCAAAAAGGATCATCTGGCACTTGGAGCACTTGAGCAACATTTCTAATAATGAAAGTGATGGAGATGATTGGGCCTGTAGCATGTTAATGTCATTAGATCAGGATGAAGGATTAGATCTAACTTTGAAAATGCAGGTCCTAAAATATTGGCATTAATTAGGAATTTATGAATTCTTACATCAGTGAAATAACATAAAGGACAGTTATCAGCCTGATATATGTGCAGTCTTCTGCTCATCTTGAAGTTAGAGGGAGATATGGTTTACAACAGCTCTGAGAATCAAAGATCAGAAGGAAACTAAGCCACACTCAACTTCCAAACAGGGCAGTGACTACCTTTGGACTGGCATCACATTTTTTTCTTTTAGTTTGCTGGTAATATGTCACTAGCCAAGGCCTTAAATCTCTCTGGCACAAATTGCAGGATTTAAATAAATAATTGGCAACAAACTCCACATATACCAAACAAAACTCTACCTCCACCTCCAAGAGCACAATGAACAGGACTGTAATGTAATTCCCAGCATACACAGCTCTGCAGAGACTCATTTTCCCCTCCCAATTTTGAAAAGAGTAGAGAGAACATAGGCAGCACACAGTGAGGAACATTTGTGCTAAAAGTTCTAGCAGGTCCCCAAGAGATCTGGTGAAATACTTCATAGCATCAAGTATACTATACATCATCATAGAAAACACTTAACTAATCTTGGGAAGTATATTTAAAAAACCAAAAGGCCCAAAGAACATGCGTTTTTCAAATATATCAATATCACAAGTATATCACTCTTATTCCAGTGACAACATCAAAGTTTACTGACAGATAAATGGACCCCAAACAATTTTGTTTCATTTGCTGTGGAACTGCTTAGCAACTGTCAAGATGTTTCCTGGCCATAACCTAATTCATCTTCTAAAGTGAATTAAAAAATGTGTTTAAAAGCTAACAAAATTTTGTAAATTGAAGCTTGCGCTCAAATGTAAAAAAAAGAAGAACCCTGGTTTGGTTAACCTCTCAAGTTCCAGCAAGGTCCAGCTAAACCCTTGGGACAGAATCAAGAATGCAAATGGGCTATTTTAAAAATGTGAATAAAGTGGTAAAATACAGAGCTCTTAAGTGATATAATTGCATATGCAGCTATATACAGCATACAACTAACAAATGATTAATAATAAATTTTCATTTATTTATCCTAACTCTATGCACCTGTAATAGTTACATTAAAACTTTGTATAGCACAGTTACATCATTAATTAGCATGTGAAGAAGAAGAAATGCCAGTTAGATTAGGAGCAGGTGCCCATGTGTGACATATGTGATGCCATCATAGAATTTGGCAAGCGATACTTAGGAAACTGCATAATGGATTAATGTACTTTAGCCTAAGTCTTTAAACACTGTAAGCTGACCTTCCCTGTACAGAGCTTGGAGGGTGAGACACAGCAGAGATTGACAGCTGCCAGGGCTCCCAGCACAAAGATACCTTCTGTCAGCACATTCATTACGCAGCTGGCTGGAGTGAGCTAATAGGAAACACCGAAAAAGGACAGCGTGCCTCGCCAGGGCAGCACGGAGGCACCTCGCCCTCCCTGAAGGTTGCTTGCCCTCTCCTTTCTTTGGAAGGAGGGGACCCAGCCTCCATTCATGGTTGTGCCTGTCTCCACTGATAGCCTCATTGCTGGATGTCTCCTAGGGCTTCAGGAGATCCCCAGTTTCTTCCCTTTGCCTTCCTAAGAAGATTGCCACGGTCACCATATGAAAGGCTTCTGGTGTACTCTATTCTCAGCTGCTTTTGCCAAATCTGTACTGCTCTGTAAGAAAACAAATACTTCAGCATTGACTGGCTTAGGGAAGGAACGTGCACAGGATAATATCTCCAGATCAAATCCCCCATCTTCAGCCTTTTAAAGACAGCTCATGCCAGGTCTACACAGAGGTTCAGGTTCTCTCTGTAGTCATCAGAGGAAGGCAGGCACGAGTGTGGTGGAGTCTGCCCAAGGACTGGTACGAATGGTTCCTTGGGCTGCCTGGCACCCCTATGGGGAACCAAGGCAACGAGGGTAGACCAACATATACACTGGCAGCTAGCTGAAATGCTTTCTGCAATCAGCAACAGGGGCGTTGAAGTGAATTTTAGCCTCTATTCCTAGCATTACTGAATGGAAATGTACCTCTTTTCTGGACACTGACAGAAAGCATTTATCTTTTTATTCGCAGTAATAGCTAGTGTGACCTGGACGCCATTCACTAACAAAAAGAATACAACCTCATAGCCAAATTACTAATACGTTCCCTCAGTAACATCTCCAATTATGACGTATTAATTTCCTGAAATGCAACACTGCAGACATTTAAACAAATATTTTTGCATTCTGTTGCAGCACCTGGATGTGCATATATAATGATCCCTTACACGTGGTACTTGGTTATTTGTCATCTTATACCAAAACTATTGAAAATGTCCCATTTTTGCACTTGTATGTGCACACAAGCTTTCCTCCACTAGTCTGTAAGGTTTCCTTGAATTTTTGCAGACAAGGCCTCTATTTTCTAATACAAAGGATGAGATTTGATGCTGTTTCCCCATTTTTCCTTTCTCATCTTTGTTCCTACTCACAATGTGGATGATAACCCACAGTAATATAAAGAAAACGAAGTAACTGAAGAAGCAGAATATTCTACCTCTCTCACAGCTGTGTTCATGTAGAGAGTATGCAATTGCAGGCAGTTCAGGATGGCCAACCCAAACTCTTCCGAAAATATAAGGCAACCTGCAAGCACCATGAAATAGATGAAAAATAATGGACCTCTGTGTGTGATTATAAATACATACAGACAGATTTCAAATTCTATAAAAATATATTTGTATACATGCACACATTTAATTTGCTGTTTATGCCTGTCTACATATGTATATATGTATTTGCAGTTCCTTACATTTGTCTTTCAATTCTTGAATCTTTAGGCCACATTTACTACTACTACACTATCTAAGACTTGTAGACCTAAAAATATACTGGGGTGAAAAAGTGTGGCTGCAGAACAATAGTTGCAGAACTATGGAGGAAAGAGTCTTTTATGTGGAAGCAACTAGACTGCAGATTTTCATGTTTTGGAGAGTTTAGGTGTTTTTTTCCCCCCATATACAAAAAAATCACAGATAGAAAAGTTAGAAAACAATCCCTAAACTCAAAAAAAACCCCTACGTTATTACGGTTATCTGTTCAGCTCTGTCTATTACTATATTAGAATGAAAAAATATTTCTTTTCCTGAGAGAAAACCCATTAATATTTGTGAAAAGCTTGAATATTATAATGAGAGGGATCCTGTTAGTAGACAGATGTATCTGGAACATCTGGCAGTAGATTTCACAGCCCAGTTAGAGGTCTGGCCTTGATGACTCTGTTTAATTATCTCTTGGCTAAGGAGGTTGTATGTGTTCCCCCCCTTCTCTCTCATAAACCTACCAAGATCCCGTCTGGGGTAAGTGAAAACTTAGCCTAGGGAGTTGATAAGGTGAGTTAAATCTCAAGCTGCCATATTCATGAATACTCAAAGTTTTAGCACATTTTTACAGGCTTTGGCAGAAGGGCATCATTAATGTTTCAGAAGTTCTCCTGGTCTCTCTTTATTGCTTTTTGGCCAGTGTCCCTGTAGTTTTCCAGTGTAACATTCTTTTATTACTGGGAGGAACACAATACTTCTTGCTGGTAGGATGCTCTTTTTCTTCTTTAATGAGTTGCAAAATAAAGCAGAAAATAACTGTGTAAGTAGCCTTAAACTTGGACATCAAAGTAGTACAACAATCAATCCTAGCAGTCGTTCAGCTCTCTTGAGCATTATCTTTATCATATTTCTAAATGTTCTGCTTTGCTAATAGAGCATTTGTTACTATTAACTGTAGGTAGAATATTATACCTTAGCTAAATCTATCAAGGAGTAACATTTAGGTTCTGACATGAGAGTCCTGTAGAAAGTTAATTACCATGACTCATTTCTTCCTAATTTCTACTGGTTTGATAATCCTCTTGCAGTGTTATTTTTTAGAATTGAACAAAGATCTCTCAAAAAACTCTAACCTAATCCAACTAATGTGTTTGATTCCACTGAGAAGCATTCAAACTATAGAAAGATATTTTACAAAATATAGTTATATTAGATAGAACATATTTTTTAACCAAAAGGGATGTAAATCTTGGTGCTTCAGGCATATACTTGATCTAAGTAGTGTTTATATAAAGAGTTTTCTAGAGTGGGCACATTTGTCGTCTGCTGTCCTCTCTGATTTCTTGCACTTTCCTTTGAGCACCTGGTATTAGTTTCTAGTCATGCAAAATTTCAAGCGAAAAGTGTTATTTTTTGTTGAAAAGCAAACATTGAAATCAACCATTATTTTTGGCAAATGCATAAGAAATGCTCTGATCCAATGCGATTGGGTTGATCTTTGTTCCAAAGGTACCAGCTTGATGCATTTTTTGTAATACAATGTTGATAGTACAAAAATAATAAACCTTGCTTAATTTTATTGTATGCATCATTTAAATGCAGAAATTTGAAAAATTAGAGAAAGTCCTTTTGTGAAATATATTGTCTTTTAAAAAAAAGGACTCAAATTTGCATAGCTAAACAAGGGACAGCCTGCTTTTGGTTTAATGAAGCAAGATACAATCACTGCATATAAGAACACTGATTACTCCCAAAACAGATTGGATTTCAGTAAAGGAAAATAAGGTTAAATCTATTCCTAAATGAAGATATGACCATTCCCTTGTAACTGAGGGCTAAAATACTAAGTTGCAAAAAATTAGTGTTAGTGTTACCGAGACCTTGATCTGACTGAATCTGTTTCGTAGATGTTTCAGACCAGTCATGCTATCCTTACCATTTAGAGTCCACTCCTTGTTTTCAGTGGGTCATTGGCCACAAGTAAAGAAGTAAAGAAGATTTGCCCACAAGTAAACTTCATTGAGAGTTCAGTAAGAAGTTGAAGGCTACATTCTTCTCTGGTATAAATCAAAACTCAGTCTTTTTACATCCATTTACACCTCCCAGCATTTTTTAAAATGTGCACTGTTATCAGAAACTAGTGAATGTATAATTCAGGAAATAAAAACATGATTCTATTTAGATAGAGAAGACTCATTTTAACTCAATATGGGCTGCCTTTATGGGGCAGGCTGCACATACTGCCCTTAAAGAACCATTCGTATCTAAGAGCTTCCCCCTGTGTAGAGAACCCAGCCAGAACACTAGAAAAAAATCAAGGCCTTTACACCTAAGGCCCACAGAGTGAAAGACGACTTAATGATCTGCTAGATCAGTGACTAAAGAAATGACATAATGGCTCTTTTACTGTATGGATTCAGTGAAGGCACAGAAGATCATATACCATACTAAATCAAGTCAAGAAATATTTAAATACTGTTCAGTTCATAGATCAATGATCTGGCAAACTGTAATGGAGCTTTTTGAGCCATTATGATCTAATGGAAAAATGGAAGTTAAGTTCTGTTCATCTATTAGAAAGCAAGAACCATAGTGAAGCTGCAATGGTCTACTGTGTCAAAGCTTGTGTGGAGCATTTTTAATTAACTATTCATCTGCTCATTAGTCAGGATTAATGCAGAAGGATCTATTAAGATCTACTGTGTCAAAGAGTATGTCATGCCAAGAGTCTGCAAAGCCTGAAGATATATTACCCAGTCACAGTACCACATTATAGACTGACAGAAAAATTACATCCTTAAAAATAAAACTGGCTCTGAGTAATGCTTGTGCAAGCAAATATCTTAAATCTTTTTTAAACTGCTATTTTTTCCAGTTCTGCAATTAATCAAAGAGCATAATCTAACATTTTTTTCCCCAAATATCCTAACACAACCATGTTTTTCAGTAACAACATTTAAGAAATCCCAGTTATACCACCCTGAAATCATACTTCATCATATTTTGTCCTCATAACCCTGAAAAGAAGAATTCTAAAATTGAATTATTTAGTGAGCGGACTTTCTTGATACAAACACTGGGCACTTGGTTTGTTCAACCTTAAGAAGAAAAGGTGAAGGGGAGACATTATTGTTGTGTTCAGCTACCTAAGGAATGGAGGATGGTGTAGAGAAGATGGAGCCAGACTCTTCTTGGACATGCACAGTGCCACAAGAGGCAACAGACACAAACTGCAAGAAGGGAAATTTCAATTATATACAAAGATTTTTTTTTTTTAATGAGGATGGTCAAATACTGGAACAAGTTGCCCAGAGCAGCTGAGGAATCTCCATCCCCATAGGTGTTCGAGACACAGCAGGACATGGCCCTGAGCAATCCGATCTAGCTGGACTTGCTCTGAGCAGGGGCTGGGCTGTGTGACCTCTGGAGGCCCCTTCTGGCCACCACTGTTCTATGATTCCGTGATTCGATAATTACAAATCCAGAAAATCTCTACACTGAAGTTTTCAAATTTCATACTTATGTAAAAAATGCCTGAAATCTTAAATAGACAAAATATAAAAATGTGGATGTATTTGTAAAAATGCCATTTTTTTCTCTTCCAACCCCTTAAAAGCTCTCTTTTTCCAGCAACTGACTTCTCATTTTTAAAAATATTTGTTCCTTTAACTGCTACCAAGATCCTATTTCTTTTTACCTCAACACTTTGCATATGAAGAAAGGCTGCAGGGACTGTCCTTAATTTGTGCACATTAGGCAGTGAACCTGCTTCAGGAATACTTATTGCTGCATAGGAAAAGTGCTTAACTTGTACAATAATCTGCAAAGAAACGGGGATCAGTTACTTCATAGGAATGTATGTACTTTCATGAGTGTACCTCCCCCCTATGCCTCTCCAGAGACTTTAAAACTATGCTACTTTATTTTATGGTCTTAGATTTATTCTCTAAAATGTACACATAATAATTTTCTTAAGAGGAGGCCTATTCATGTGTTCAAGCTGATGATCTTCTTTCAAGGAAAAGGTGTTGTGCCATGGAAAAAAAAGGAGCTAGTGTGCTCTCTGCAATAATCTGTGATGTACCTAAATACAGACTTTCTGAGAAGAAACTGAATATTTCATTCCATGTTTTTCTGTATTTGTATTTTGGGACAAATTTTGAGAAGAAGCTTATTTAGAATGCTCTGCAAAAGATTTGCATATTAAGTAAGTCAGTATGTTCTGGATGCACATTAGTGCTGCAAAAAGGCATGTCTGAGATTTTATCATTTTTGCCAAAGGTAGAAAATACATTTATGTATTACAGTAAGTAGGAGGAGAGAGAGAGAAGAATCCATGTTCAAAAAGTGAAGTTTCACTGCCTATAGTGCATTTTGAGTCAATTAATGATCATAAGCAACTAGAGAACTTGATCCAAAATTGCCAGGCTGTTTTGACTGATCTCAGCAAACTTTGGATCATTTAGTCTTAGTAGACTAATAATCAGGAAACATTTAAGTTTATTTATTCACTCTACTTGAAGAGGGAAGAATAATTTTGAAACAGCCTGTGTAGGTAGCAAGCAGAGAAAGTCTCTTCATTTCAGTATGTCACCTGTCCAGATTTAACAACCTTTACTGATGGAGCTGCAAACTTTGTATATACTACTCAACTTTTTGCTGAATCATAGAAAAGAATACCTATTGCATTAAAGGTATGTCATTACACATTTACAAATGTTCTAGCTACATTTGGAAGTGATACCTAGGTAAATAGCACTGTAAAGCATGTGATGAATTACAGATGTGATAAGTTATCTTCCACCTTTGAACATAATAAACCACGTTCTACTTTTCTCACACTGTTAAATAGTCTTACTTGCCATATTAGGAAGTAGAAAGTGCTTCTGTTTTCTTTTTTCCCCCAAAGGACACATACCAGCTTTCTCTTTCAGATCTGACTTTATAATTCTTCTTAATTCTAATATTTTCTCACATTTAAATAAAACCTCCCAAATCTGATATCTGATACTAGTTCAAAGTGAAGCTAAGAATAACTGAAAATAATTACTCAAAGAGCAAGAAAAAAATCAATAACATTAAAAATCAGATTGAAATTTCTTCTGAAAAGAGCAACTGATCAAACCTTGCAATCAATATTTTGATTTTTTTGCTTACGTTGCAAAGGTTTTTATAAAGCTCATGCTGTAAGCATGATGTATCTGCAGCCTCAGTCTCACCTGAGTATCTCTGAGTACATATTTGTTCACATTTCTTTAGTACCACTGAAATAAATAGTTTCTCAGGATGACAGCTAATAGACTCTGAGGCAGGAATTTTGCCTAACGCTTCTTATTTGTGCTGTCTGCCAAGGTGCATGGCAAAAAGGGGCCTTCGGACTTCTCCAACATTCAGAGTGGGAGCAAAAGCCAAATCTGGCAAGATGTTCCCAGTGAGATGAGCCATGATTTTCCTACTGCAATTAATATCTACTGAGGCGGGTAGGAGATAGCTGCAGTCAGCATTTCAGAGGAAGCATGCTTGCTTTTTCAAAGCGATTAACTACACTGGTCAAGTTTTCACAGGACAAAGATCTTTTTATTAGCTGAACCATTAGCATCTGGTAATTCATGTTAACCAAAGTATACTATAATTTAGCATAGATCAGGTGAACTGTAGTTTTAAGATTTCTTTAGCAAACAAGAAAAACTAGCAATTGTAACATGGTAACGTGGTTGTGATCCTATCTTTGATCTTTAACCCTGTTTTTTTCTCAGATTTGCTGCCTGACCTTTGGTAAGTTTGCTTGTCCCAGTGAGCCTTTCTCCTCCACCTTTAAACACGAATGCTAATAGTTAATTTTTCCAATTTAGTGTCTGTTTTGTTTTCTTGTACATCATGCTCAAGCTGGCAGGAACTGCCTTTTGCCGTGCGTTTGTGTGACACATAGCATGCCAGCATGTCTGGCAACTTTCTGAAATGTTAATAAGATACAACTTCAGAAGCCTGGGTCACAGTCTAAGAAAGACTAACTGACAATGTGGAGACTAGATGGGCTCAGACACCGAAACACTGTAATGACAGACATACGCAGTTTATGAATTACATGACTGTCCTGCCCCATGAAGGAGATGATGTTGTCTAGGAGAAACGTCAGGACAGTCAGCATAGTGGTTGCAGCCCCACAGCGCGTGGTCCTGGGGCCGGGCCAGGGGTCCCCTGCATGGTGGGGACCCATGCAGAGTCTCCCCAAGTGACTCTGGACACTGTCGGGTGCAGGATTGGGTAGAGAACACTCGATTTTCCATTGGCTTGTTCAAATTCCCGCGGCACCAAACAGCTGGCTGTCGCCAGGGCTGGCACTCACCATCTGCCCCTCTCGGCAGCTCTCGGCGGGGTTGCAGCTTTCACAGTGCCTGACAGGTTGTTTGCACCTACGGCGCAATCCTGCTCCTGTAACTAAGCTAATCCCCTATGCTTTAGGGTTTGCTGGACTTCCAATGCCAACGCTAGGCTAGGCCAGACTCCATAGTCTCACAGCATACTTTATGTACACCAGTTTCAGAATTTGGCCATCTTACCCATTTCCTATGGGAGCAGGGGATAAATCTGGCAGCCTCAGAGGGCAATGCTGGTATGAAGGCCTGAGGCGTGGGCAGGGAGTGTTGGCCTCAGAGGCAGAGCTGACACCCAACATCAGAGGCCACAATAGAAGGAAACAGAAATTTGTTTTCTCTAATACAAGATTGTAAAGGAGCTCGGAGCTCAGTGAACAGGAACTGATAGTCCAAAAGACGGGCAGGATATTTCACACATAAAACAGTCTCACTACTAAGGAAATGAGAAACGAGAAGTATTTCTGAAAGGAGAGGAGAAATCTAGACATTTATTCTATTCATCAAAGGAAAGGAAGAAGCAAATGAATCAGAAATCAAAGACTGAATATCATTGGTCTTGCTGACAAAGCAATCAGCAATCCCCTCACAGCAAGTACAGGCGTTTGTTGAACAAAGCAAAGGAATTTAAAAGTCTTGAGCAAAATAGGGTCTTTCCATTTATAAAATTAGACATAATTTTAGAACAGCGTTTTGATTTAGGAGCTGTAAAGAATGTCTGCATTAAAAATATATAAATCCCAATTTTGTGATGTACAATTAATAATGACTTTGTCAAAACCCTCTCCAGCCTCCTTTCTAATTCTCTTAAGAAAGCATTAAATGAGGGCATTTTCACTTTAGTTGAAAATCAATGACACTTCAATGAAGCATGCATTTCCAAAATATCATGCAACTGAGAGGCATGCAGTTCTGCAGCTAAGTCAAGCGGCCAGGACTTCCTAAGTAACACTACTGATTTAATAGCAGAGATCTTGGAAAAAAATCACAATCAACAGCTTCAAAATTATAGATGCCATTGTTACTGCCCTGCAAGTCTCAGGATAAACCCCTGGCATTCTTATGGAGTAACTTCAAACTGAATAATGCAGTGTTCAGTCAATATGAAGCAAAGCAGAATGGTATTTAAAGTGTCTTTTTCTGGGATGTTTTGTGAAAATATAAGTTCTTTTTCTCCAGCTGCTTTGTAAGGATGGGAAGAATCACAGCAAGAGAAAAGCAGAGAAGAAGCAAGAAACTGGAGTTTTATTTCTGACTATGCCACAGGTGACTGTACAACTGCGGACTGGCACTTCCACCTATCACAAACATCCTGCCCTTATTTCTGTTTAGTCTATACAGACCGAAACTTCTCTGCTTCTCCAGTGTGCTTTTGTACAGGGCTGAGCTGGGGTAGGGCTAGGTGTTGCAAATAATCAGTAAGGGTGTGCCTGCACTGGGCAAAAAGAGGTCAGAAAGGTGGAGAAAAGGTAATACAAGTATCTGAGTTAGCAGTTGAGGAATATCTCACTTCCACCATAGGGCAGAAAAGAAACAAAACCAGAAACTGTGAAAATAGAAACCAGAAAATCATGTCCCATAGCACCACAAAGTGGCTATTCAAATCAGTGGCTAGCCCGTCCTTTCCTCTTTCAGCTCTTCCTTGCTGCTCACCAGCTCTGTATTATGAAAACATATGAACTAATGTGCATCTTCTTCTTCTTCTTCCTCCTCTATTCTTTGAATTTTGGCTGTAGCTGTGAAAAAAAGAAGTCAGCTGCAATTGCTTCCATGAAGTGGCATATTATCCAGTGGCTAAAGCCAAGTTTCTGTTAAACATCTCATGTTATCGTAGGTACCAGTTATATAATCCCTTATTGACAAAACTTTTTTGTGTGTGTGTGCGTGTTTGTGTATGTGTGTAATAATAAGGAACTCGTATTAAAAAGGCCGAAAAGGAATTTCTAATGAGAAAGGATGTGCCTGCTTTTGGAGAAATTAACTGCTCCAGTGAATTGAAAAGATAAAGCAGAAGAAATTATCCAATAATTTGTCTGTTGTAATTAGAGATGGGCCTGAGCTCCTAAATTCTCAGCCAGATCCAAATTATGGGGGCATCTGGAGCAGGGGTTATAGTTTGGGCTCATAGACTTTCAGGCAGGCCAACATGGAGAGCAGGTAAAAGCTAAGGGGCCTGGTCCCCTGCCACAGCATACAAACAACTGCCATGGACTTTCATAGCCGTTACTCAAATCCTATGGCAGAAGATTAGGAGCCAATTACAGTAAGTTACTGCATCCTATTCAAGATATTTTCCCTTTGGTCATAACACTGAAAACTATCCTATGACATTGAGACAATGGTAATTAATTACTTGCCTCCTGTAGCGGGAGAGCTGTGAGACCCACAGGTTTTCAAAACTAAATTTTAACACAGATGCCTGCAAAGCACTCATTTTTCAGTAAAATGAAGCTTTTGCTCCCAAACTTTATACTTTAAAACTTCTCTTTACCTGTTCCAAATGGGTGGTGATTTTTAGAGTAAGGGAGAGAACAGGTAGTGTAACCACAGGCTGCCAAGACTCAAAGCTTTTCAGGAACCCTTCTACACAGCCAGCCAGACATTTAGTGATCAAAGAACAGGACTACAGGAAATTACTGAAGACAAAGTACAGCATGTAAGTATACAGACACTTTCCACAAGTTTTACTGGCAGGGTCTACCACAGAGGCCCAATACAGATCATGCAGCCCAGGAGATGTACAGGAACACACCACACCTCCTCTTCTGGCTCACATGCTCCATTTCAGAGGAAAGCAGTGCCCACAGAAACGTGCACCCACATTAAGGATGCAGCCAGGGTAAACTGCATTGTAGGCACAGCTGTTTGTGATGGAACTTGACCTGCTGCCTAACAGCAGCCTAAAGTTCATCAGTAGGTTCTGCTCAGTCACACCTATGACTAGAGGTGACCAGATACAGCAGCCCAAATAATCTTCTCCTGGTGTTTGTCCTAATATTAAAGACAGCAGCTGGAAGGCACAAAGAACGAGAAGATTCTGCATGCAGATAATCTGTTAGGCAAGCAAAAAATAGCAGCAGTAGAAATGATGTCTAAGATGAGCGTATGTATGTTTGAGGAGGAGCCCAGGAAGCAGAAATCATCAGCAGCATTTGGGCAGTGATTCAGAGGATGGGCTCAGGGAAACAGCCATTTGAATGAGAGGTTCCTCATTGCTCTAGCAGCAAACAAAAAGTGATATTGAGAAAGACGCTATGCAAGGGAGAGAGCTATCAACAGGTGAGAAATATCAGTCCAGTAGTGCCAACAAATTGGTACTGACCTTCCAGGAAAGCTGTTGCCATCATCAAAGCATCTGGTCTGTGCCAGTCCCACACAAACAACAGAAGGTATAGCTCATTCTGGTTACCACAAGTTCAAAAAGAGTGAATAAAGCACACTATAAACATGAACATATTCCTGCTAATTAAGTAAAAACTAAAACAAAAAACAAAACAATTATCGAGCAAATGAAGGAAGCTAAAATCAGCCCAAACCCTATAAAATCTGCAGAAAAAAGCAGCTGAAAACATGACTAAAGCAGACCTCAAAGCGCAGCAGCCATCTGTGCCAGCCAGGATCTAGTAATAATGCAACTCCTAATAGCAACATGAATAAACAAAGTAAAACTCTCATGAGTTGCTACAGTTTTTTGCAGCAACAGTAATGGATTTTTCTCCAAGGTCTCTGATCTTTATGTATGGATCATTATAACTGTGCTTAAGGTTTGCAAGGAGGCTCTTCCTTTTCAGAAGTAACTTAAGGGCATATTTGCATTCACTGGACTAAATCCAGCTATGGGAACACAACACTGTGCTCCAAGGATTTTTGGGAAGAATTCGTCTCCCTGCAGCTGTGAAGCCAAAAGTCCCACTGTTGTGCCTTCTTTGTCAGCGATTCAGATCACGGGTGTTTCTAAGCAGATATTAAGCTAAGAGACAGCATGAGTATACATGGCTTCTCCACTCCATCAAAGGAAGAACAGCTCTTCTTCCCTTTCTTTGCATTCCCAAATGCTTCAGAGATCCTCTTGCTCTTCTTTGCAGAACTGAAAGTTCATGAAACAAGCAATTGCAATGGAAGCAGCAGGAAAGTTAGTGCTTGACGGTGGAGTTTCAGTGGCTTCTGGCCTTATTGATAGTAGTTGGAGCAAGAGCAGCAAAATGGAAAGGCTGTCTCAGCTGAAGCCTTCTGAGAAGTTTGCATTTTCAAAAGGATGATTAGAACTGGGTGAGGATTCAGAATGAGTACTACAGAAAATGCTTCCTAGTGCAAAAAATACTACCTACTTAGAGTGAATTACAATACTCATTTTACCATCTTAGTAAAGAAAAAGCCAAAGGACAAGTTGATTAGCAATGCCTGTAGAAGATATCTGATACAAGATCTTTTAAATCCAGAGATAAAGGTACAGAAGGAACCAAATGTCAAGAGGCAGAGGTTGGCAGTAGTTAAGACATCTCTGTGCTGTCTCTGTGTTATGAATCTCCTATAAATTTGTGAAAGCTGAGAGAGGAGATCCCACAGAAGGGCTGTGATGTTGGTAAAGGCTGCTTTGGCAATTGACACATGACCAAGTCCTACAGAGCCTAAATAACACCTGTAAACACCCCATCTATAAACATAATTCAATCAGAACTTTGTAAAACACACACTATACTTATTCCAGGTCTTAATAAGACAAGTGCTGCAGAAGGTAGACTAGCTAATCAGAAAGGTCTTTTCTATGATTTTCCTTTCCTCTCCATCCTTGGAAAGTGATCCGTCATGGTACTAGTCTTCTCTCTTCTCTGTGAGAAGGAGGGGATGGATGACAGAAAACACCTGTTTCCAGGAAAGGAGAAATAGAGACAGACAGTAAGGCTGCATACTGTGGAAGAGATAAAATAAAGTTTATAATAAGGGACATGATTATTCAGGAGAAAGGCATTTTGAAAGTTCTTTTTTTTCTTTTTTTTTTCTTTTCTTTTCTTTTTTTTTTTTTTTTTTTTTTTTTTTTTTGTGATTGCATCCTGTGCTCTCTCTGTTTCAACAGGCAGAACCTCCATCAAACAAATCTCTCATTTGACATCTATGACATTTTAACTTTTGTCTTTTGAGAACGCGGATGTCTTTGGGTCTGTTTGGTGCAGCAGAGAGCTGTTCTGCATGCAATTTGTACCTTGATCCCCCCGTGGGAGAAGTATTGCTAATTTGAGGCAACAGCTTCCCAACCGAGATTGCCCAAGAATGAATTCCTTGTGCCCCCATTATGTCTGTTCCCAGCTGGACTGTCTTTCAGCAGAGACACTGGGCCTCCACAACTCTCTGCTAGGTGAATTTTCTGCCACCATGTTAAGCGTTGTGCAATGTCCCCTGTGTAACATTGACTGAAATGTAGAAACGATCAAGTCATCTGAAAGGATACGAGGAGGTTTTAATTTCCTGAAATAGACCTGCTGTTCAGGCAGTATTGCCTTCTCTATAATAGGAAGTTCAGGAATATCAATTTCTAAATTTGTCTATTCAAATTAGCCCATTATCATTAATGCCAACTCCCTTGAAAAACCATGAGTCAGGCCCCCCCCAAAACCATGAGAGTTTAATGGTGTAGAAACACTGGGCCTTTTTCTTTGTCATCTGATTTTTTAAGCCATTTGGATTCAGATTTTCAAGTTTTTCTTCACAAAGATAAGATTAGAAATTTACTTTTTTTCTCTCTTTATGAGAACAAAGATTTTCTTGTCACCATATGAGTTCAGGAGCTGAACCAATGTAAAACTGCAGGCGCTGACAACACTGATGGCTTTTTTAGGTGCATCTGTCACCAGCAAATGCTACATACCATCATGACCAAGATAATTGGACCTGTGCAAGTGTCTGTGCAGACACACCTAAGTGCACAGTCATCATTTCATATAAAAACAGAGCTGGAAAGAACTTCATCTAATCCATCTCTTTGGTTAGAGATAAGCACAGCAAATCTATGTTGTTCTTGTTTAGCCTGTTCTTAAAGATCTCCAACACTGAAGGCTCTCTGGCACTGAAAGCATGTCCTCAGAGCTTCACTATCTTAAATTTAAAAAATCATTCCTAAGTTGTAACTTGAATCTTCTATGCTCCAATTAGAGATCATCACTTTTTATCTTGTGAGCTAAGGACGTGGAGAATGTATTGTTCCCTTCTGCTGTGAAACAGCCTCTTCAGGTCTCCTGAAAGTTTTTCTCTTTCTTAAACTAAATAACTCAATCTTTCAATCTTATCTCTTAGATTGTGTTTGCTAGTCCCCTGCTTATTCTGGTTGCTCTGCTCTGGAAGTGTCTTTCCAAGTGGTTCAATTCTTGCTGAAGTGCAGCACTTGAATTTGGACATGTTATTTTAACTAAGCCTAACCAGGACTAAGTAGAAAAGAAAGATTGTGCCACATATTTTGCATTTAAACTTCTATTTATGCATCCTAATATGGCATTAACCTCTTTGGCATCGTGCTGCTCATGTTCAGGTTGTAGGCCCTTATGCCCTCCCGATTCACTGCTGATCAACTGCTCTGTTTCTTGCATCATGCAACTGCTCATTCCTGCGTGTGTTGTTAATACTTCATACTTATTAAATAGCACTATACATTTTTCAGACTATTTCTTCAATCTGTGAAGACCATTCTGATTTCTAATTTTGTCCTTAACTCTATCCACAGGCTCTCCCAGCTTTGTGTAAGCTATAAATTTAATAAGCATATTCTTCATTCCATTGTCGAAATAGTTAGTGACTGAACTGAACAAGATCCAGAAAAAGCTGTTGCAGAACCCCATCTGATACCCCCACTTTCTGAATTAAGTTCCCTAACCAGTTTTGACCCATGGCATTATAATTTCATCTAGACTGTCTCCTTAGCATATGTAACAGAATATCAGGTGACGCAACAACAAAAGCCTTTCTATATCAAAACCTGACACTCCTATTTTTCCATATGCACCAGAAAAAGCACATTTTAAGATTAATGAACAAATCCCATTTTAAGAGTGTAGGTCACTACCATATTCATTTTCAAAGTTTAATAAATATTTATGGCCATCTGTAATTACCTTCAGAAGATTCCTGTGCATTTCCACAGAAAATGCCTTTGCTGCATCCCAAATACATGTGCCTAGCTATTACTACTGCCACATGCTTCTCTGGCACCTATTTCTAAGATAACCCCAGGAAACAACATCTGCTATTTGAGTGTATCTGGGCTTTTTCTCTCTTTCTGGTTCCTAAAAGAATCTCTGAAAGTAAGCTTATGTACATTCACTTCAGTATTTCGAACTTGTCTAAAAGAGCTACGGAAGTCCAACCCTGGAACAGACACAGTATCACACACTGGTCTGAGTGTTCACAGATAAGCAACACATTTCAAATAGCAAACCAACAGCTAAACACCATTCACAGAAAATGCTGTCAGATAATTAAAAACAATGATTATATTACAGAGGTTCTTATTTCTTTACAGCACACTTCTGCTTTGTAAAGTACTGTTCTTAAAAGTTTTGTTCAGATTCACTTGTACAATATTGCACAGAAGGTCTCACTTTTTTCGGGAGGCAATACAAATTGCTCCGTGATTCCATGTGCAGCCTCGGTACCCTGCAGGATCTAGGAGTCAGAGTAATGTCATGCGGCTCCATGCAAGTATAAAGTCCTGGCTGCCCATTTCAGTCTAGATTCAGGGATTTTGTCTATATCCCCTGAAATAATTTACTTGTGGATCTGATCAGGGGAATGATCTGTAGTCTATCACTTGGGTGGGCCATTCATTTTGTGGGAACCACATTGAGGGAGTCCAACAGAAAATTATGTTAAAGACATTCTGTAGTGAGGGCTTGTAATTTGTATACAAGTCTTGGGAAGAGCACTGAATCAAAAAACCTTAATTTTGACAGCCCTGATATGTAGTCTATTTTGGTTAACCAAAAGGAACACATACATTTTCTACATTAGAGAAATTTCCATTATTTTTCTCTCAGCCATGAAAATCGATTTTGATGTGATTACACTCGGAGGCTGCTTGATGTGCTTCTGACAGTACAAAATGGATAGAAACGGTGGGTGGTGTTGAACTGAGGATACTGTGGTTAGCTGAACTCTGTCACAAACTGAAAATGGTAAGATTAAAGCACACGCCATTAAGGTATAGCACAGGAGAGTCAGTCTTAGGAAAAATGGTGATTACAGTATTTTGATGTTGATTCAAAGAGCTTTCATCATCTTCTGTTTACTATAAACACTGAAATTTGTAGAAGTAGAAGGAGGTCACCAAAACTCATCAGATAAAAGCAGCCCTTAATAGTAAGCAATGGCGTAACGCCTATACCTAGGTGGACATATGTAAGAAGAGGAATGATGGTATTTGGAAGTGCACAATGCATTGAAGGCTACACTCTCTTCAGATTCATTACATCATGCTAATGAATCCCTTCATGAGCATGGCTTCGCTTTCTGAGACCAGAATTTGACCCTATATTTCCACATTTCGGATAAGATGTCATTTTTCAGGAAACGCTTACTGTTAGCCTGCCATTTAGTAGGCCTCTCCCGCGTTGAGAATTTTCACTGTTTCAAAAACAGCAACTCAGAGCAAATATAAAGAAATGAGCAATAGGTGAATGTTAGAAAACCTGAGATTTCAAATTATTTAGACATCCAGAAGTGTGGATAATCTTCTGAAAACACTTGGTTCTGGGGAGACTGGGACTTGCTAGTTGGCTGTTTAAGCACAGTGGTTGCAAACAACTCTGACCATGTTTACCGCTAGCATGACTAAAGGTATATTGTTCCTCTACCAGCTGCTATAATCAGTAGTGGATATTTTCTTACAGATAAGTAAAAACAGAAGAAATATATGTAATACATTTTCAACAAGGTTATATAAAGCAAGTTGCTATCCAAGCTGTAAGGTGACTCCTACCCTCTGAAAAATGGTGTTAGCAAGTTCCTGTATTATGTCACGGGAACAGAGAATTTGGAAGAGGAGCTTCATAAAATTTCCTTGGCTTTTTGCTCTGTCAGAAGTATCATGATGACTGACTTCCATTGTTCCTTCTGTCCCGGGTGACAACAGATAACAATGGGCCTGTTAGAAAGTGTATTTTTAAATATTTATCTCTTATTTTATAAGCCTCAAAAAAATTCTATCTTGGTGGGGATTTTAAATGTAAGAGTGAGTTTGTTCTTAATTCATTCATTCTCAGTAGCATTCTAATGGAGTTAAATAAAGATGCAATCAATAGGGTTATATACATAATAAATCAGGTCCTATGGAAATGCTATAAAATGTACACAATTAAATAGCAATTTATACCCATCTTAGTTTTTAACTACTTGGAAGAATTGAAAAGAGAATTATGGTCTGGATTGAGCAAAGCTCCAAGCACGTGTTAAGCTTACAGTTCTCATTGACATTAAAGTCTAGCACTTCCATGAATGCTTTTCTGACTCAAGTCTTTAATCTCTCTGGACCTCAGTTTTCTCCATATAAATAATAGGGTTTTTTTACCTCAGAATAAAACTGTGAAGATATACTTGTTCATTTTGCAGAGACATTCAGATATAACAGTTAAGCCAATATGCACATGTAAATATTTCTCTCTCTGTCAGTGGCAGGCATCCTTCCTCTACACTTCTCTCTGCAGTAAAACAATTTTGTCTGGCCTTCTGTCTCCCATCACTTGCCTGCTCCAGTTCATGATACTTATTTTTCACATATTCAAGAAACATGCCCCTGAAACTACAGTCCCACTACATATAGTTCTCACTGCCTTCAAAGGGAAGTGAGAAGTCCTTCTTACAACTCAGGGTAACAGGACTAGGTTGTACTCTCTCTTTAGAGTAATAGTCACATATATGGACACTAACACTGGTGAAAATAAATGTGCTAATATTTTTCCATTAACATAAAACAATAAAGAGTCATGACCTGTTTTCTTTCCATAGCAAGTACCAGTTCTCATTCTCATTTAATAGTTTTTATAAATAGCAGAGATTACATCATCTAAAATGACTAGACGATTTAAGAGCACTAATGTCCCATCTGAAGTAGCTTAAGGGCCACACATACTTATAGTATTGAAATAATCGGCAGTTTGGAGATTGTGAAAATTATACTTGAGGGGAGCTTCATCTAACTTCATTTCAGGTATGTAAAGGTTAGGAGTCTGGTCTGAGGTGGTCATCTACATGACTTCAGTGTTAAAGATGAGAAATAAACATCTCCAGAGGATGACACAGCCTACCTTTTCTAGACTCCTCTTTTAGGATGGATGAGTTATTTGCTGGAGGCATCCTATTGCTCTCCATTGACTGCAGAAACCTAGACAGAAACCTAGACAGCTAGACTAGATTAAATGACGAGATTAAATTGTCCTTTGAAGAGGTAAAATTAGGAGAGATGAATACCACTCCTACACTCCTAAAAACAAACCCAGCTCTGAGTGTCTTAGTTGCTTCTGAAAATGGAACTTCATTACTTTTGAGAATGCTATTCTCTCTATGTTTCTGCAGTGTGACTGATGGAAAAGCATAAGACAGTAGTTATATCTTAACAAAAAGTGCTTAACAAGCAAGAAGTATTTATGCAGTATCCTATTAATCTAAATTAAACTCAGTTAAGTCCTTTTGGGATACTTACATGGTATATTCTATCCTTAATGTGTTCATGTTTCTCCCTTTACTATTACATTGAAGCACGTGTATGTATCAAGAGAAAATGACTTCCATGGAGTTTCATTTTAAAACTGGACATGCAAATCCTATTATTAGGTCAAATCACAAAGGCCTTACTGAGTATTTTCTCAGTCATCACTCAGTCAAGATTTCCATAGACTACATTTTACTGTTCAGGGTTTGATCTATGGTTACTATGAGTTTCACATCTAATTTTCCTTGTATGCAAATGTATCTCTTAATATAAAGTTTTATTTGCAATGCAATTTGGATTGCTTAGGGGTATTTTAGTTTTATTTTGTTTTGTTTGCACTCTATGTTTTTGTAGATACAAATATATTGACTTACTGTGCAATTTTTCCCTCTGGCTTTGTAGTAACTATAATCCAGTGACTTCCTTTTTTTCTTTCCTGGAAAACTTTTGTGATCTGTAAAGATGAAATGAACTAATTTGTGAATTTCAGGTAATTCTTCACCTTGGGAATTGGACAGGGAGATCTGTCTGATATTATAATATCTTTACATAATCTTCCCTTACAGGTCCCATGTCTCCCTAGCAGGTCACATATATTGCAAGTCCTGAGAAGACATGGGTGTGTTTAGTGCAGCTATGGTGCTTTTAAGTGATCCCCTTCGAATTCTCTCCTGCTTTAGCCTGTTCCACAATAAGCAATAGGAGGAGAGAGAATGCTGTTGCCTAATTTCTTATCCTCAGCTACAGCCTGTAGCTCACTCGAGCTTTGCCCTGGTTACTGCTCTTTTGCAAAGGGCGCAGTAAGGGATGTGGAGGTTATGAGCCCCTTCTCAGATCTTTCCACTTTTTATATGTGCTCCCTCTACCTGTCTCACAGCACCAGCTCTTGTTCTTTCATATTGTAATGGAGTTGACACAGTCAAGCTGTAATTAATGTGAGCTTTTCTCTCCCTCCTCCACCATCTCTCCAGTGACCCTATAGCTGAGAAGTGGAAAGAGGTTTTGTGTGAAAAACGGAGAGTTCAGCTCGATCACTGCTATGTTTAAATTGCTGGCAGCACATTCAAGAAGAGTTTATCAGAGAGGTATTCTCCTCACTGCTTTTTCTAAAGGTGCCAGCCAAGCATACTCTTTCCTTCACTTCCAAATGCTATGTTTTTTCTCATGCCATCTTACTGCTCACTGTCTTTGTTCCTGGCATGACTGCAATGCAAATAAATAATAAAGAAATTCAAGTTATTGACCTGAACGCCCAAAGTCCCTGACAATCTTGCCTTACCCCACATCTTCATTTTTACTTTCCATGCATCTTTTCCTTCTCCCTATCATTCACTTCATATTTTCACTTTAATGCTCCCTTTGTCTCCTTTACTTCTCTGATTACCTCTGTCATGTTTTATTCATTTGCTCCGCTGGTGTTTCTTCAAATCCCTCTTTTAAAATACACTTCTCTGAACAATCCTTCCTGGCTTTTCCTACATAGTTACTAATTCCCATAATAGTGATCAAGTATCCCTGACACAGCAAGATTTGACGTGGTGAAAAGCCAACATAGGAGCCACTAGCCTTCCTCTTGCCTCACTTAGTGAGCCTGTGACATGTCCTTCAATGTCACAGTATGGGGGAGAATGAGTACTACTGCTCTGATTTAGATTAGCCCGTTGGCTGTTCTTCATTTGTGCTATGGATAAACCCAGGTGAAGAAAGATTAAAGCTTGCACTGAAATTATAGGGGCCTGAATGCTCAGCCTGCATCCAACTCCCCTGCAGTCTCACTGGAGACCACACATGACCTAGGCAGAACCAGAATGGGTAAAACTCCTGCTACAAAACCAAGAACCCAGTCTGTGTATGATGAAAGATGTCCTTGGGATAAGATACATGTTATTTAATGTTTTAAAACATTGCATACATATGTGGTTCTATTTATCTTACTTTTTGAAATCACATTTTATTAGAAATATTATTTTGGACCAAATTCCAGAGCCCTCACTTGAAGTCAATGAAAGGTTAACTTGAGTACGGACCAAATAAAAATCGAGAAGTTGTTTGTCTTTTGGCACAGTGACAGTGCTTTGCCTGGAATTCTGACCTTGTAATGTCTAAGATCTACAGCCCTGAAATAGCATCCAAGAGGAGATTTGGTCAGGACACAACAGAAAGCAGATGGCATATATAACAGAGATCATTGAAAACTAAAAGCCCTGCTGAGAGCGATATATGACATTCTGAAGAAAATCTGCCTTTGACACATTGTATTATCATTTTAAAAATTTAAGATCTCTTTTATGAATTGGTAAAAACCACACTCCAGGTCCTGCTGGTCTGTAAGTGAGAACTGCATTTGCATTGCAGAGTGAGGCACGAACCATGTGGCCAGCTCCCATCAGTAACACGCCTCATTGTGCCTCCATCACTTTACATTAAGGTTGCAGCAAGGGGTAATAGCAGTTCCTTTTCCTGTCCACTTCCCAAGCTGGGAGACTGCTGCTCAGAAAAGAGGATCCACCAAGAAAAGACATGTGAAGAGGAAGCAGCAGAAGGAGGTGGTATTCAGGAGATGTGTCTATGGGTCCTTCGCTTGCTAGGAAGGGTTACAGGAACTGCAGAGTGTGGTCCAGCTAACAGGACACTGTCTGCTGTATTTCCTCCACAGGTAGAAGATTTTCACTTTCCCAGCAGTGTAGATGCTAAATATTACTCACCCTTGACTAGCCCTATAAAGTACATACAGGAATAAGAAAAGTGTCCTTACAACAACAAGCCTAAACAAAGTCACTCACTGTTTTTTTGCCTGGAAATAAAAATTCATAAAGTCATGCAAAATGCTGTTTTAATCTTGATTTGATAATTATGTCCGAAACCTATGTAAACTAACATACTTAAGTGATGTACAATACATGATGATGTTATTTGTAAGATGTATATTATATTTATGGATGCAGTTCTTTAAGCCAAAGAAATGCAAAGAGCGTTTGTAAAATGTTAGTTACTCAAATGTAAATATTAAACCATGATATCTGCATGAAGCTAATCAACCCAAGCATTCTGTCAAAGCCCACATGACAGGCTCACTCATCCTTGACAGCCTAATTGACACTATTAATCTCATGAGGAAAGCAGCTTTCACAATAATGTACAGTACATACGGATGCAAAGAATTTATATACACCAGTCTATCTTTCACTGAGATGTTTCAGAAATAATGTTTAGCCTGTGTAACAATGTTTTTCATAATCTTAAATTATATGGGGAACCAGCCATGATGCATACTACTGCTTCCTGCAAGCAGTAGTCCTGGGGAAAAGAAGAGATCTTGAACTAATTAAAACTTGTATCATAATGCATGTATCCAAGACAGTTAAGTTAAGGTTGCAACCTTAAATGTGACATTTTCTAACTTTGGAAGGTCTGACTTTGCAACCTTAATAATGTTCCTTCCCCATAGGTTTAGTTAATATTCACATTCTGTGGTGCACACAGGATCATTTGTATGGCTATGATATGCAACAAATCTCTCCAGTCCATGTTGAAGTTCACTTTAAAATACCAGAATATGAAAAGGATAACTCTAAAGATTTCTAGGAACTAACCCTGCCATGTCCATGTTGTGGCACACTTTTCTTTGCAGGACAGAGGTGGAGCATAGGATCTGCATGAACTGTAATGGCACAGAACTGGGTCAAATAATACTTTGACTTTTCCTGGGCACAACTTCTCAGTGGTGAGAATTTCTCTATTTTTATGCATTCGATCACATAATTTTAAGTATAGCCATGTTTAAGGACATTTGCATTAGTCTGTGGAGAAAATAAAAAATTTTGTCTTTGGATTCTATGTATTTTATACACAACCATGACTAAGGTGAATTTTGGAAAATGTTATAGGGGGAGAAAATATTAATTGCTTTGATGAAGAGAGTTCCTTACGTACTTTTCTATGTATGTGGAGTTCCCTAGGACTATAAAAAACATAAAAGATATTATAACTTCTTTTCATATTATGTGCTATGCATAGACTACCTACATCTCAGGTATGCTTCTACAGAATTAGAGTATCTCATCTCAATGCAAAATATAAATTCTCTGAGCAGGAAGTGTTATTGCATGTTTCCATGCAAGACAGAATAAATAAACCCACAGCAAATTCATACTTCTTATTATAAACAAACACAGGCAGTAATGGTGATAATAGTGATTCAACCCTGAAGTTCCCTTATCTTTATCAATCAGAATCTCACCATCTAAATAAGGCAACTAAGGAAAAAGGGTCTGGAAAACTGGGACAAATGTAGATTATTTTGCACGTCTTGTTTCTGTTATGTTGCTTGACAGAGAAATAGACCAGAAAATTTTAAGAAACTATTCAGGAAAGTTAAAATACTGGCTTGGGTAAAGAGAATCCCAGCAACCACCCCAAAAAAACCATCTAGTGTGGAGCTGTTCATATTTCTACCCCCTCCCTGTACAGGCATTGGCATTCATCTGATACCACAGCGACTTGGTTCAGACAGCTAAGCCAGCAGAAAAAGGACCCGGCAAAGAAAGTTTTTGCTAGTTCAGCTCCCTGAAACAGCTCCCTACAGGGTCAGAGAAGCAGCGATGCTGATGCAAGGGGCCAGGAAGGCAAAACTTGGTGGTGGGAGTGAGGGCTGACAGAGGAAGCCTCAACTTTGATTGATTTATGTTGTCATGGAGCTGCACTTTGACTTGTTAAGAAAGAGGGAGATCAGCTTTGTTTTCAGTGGAAAAGGTCTTTCTAGGGCTCCAGGAGAAGCACCAAATGAGTCCTTTCCCCTCTATTGGCTTGAGCAAAATGCCAAGTTTAGGAATGGGTTTTTCTGGTTTTTTGTTTTTGGTAAGGGTTGACCTGTTGTTCTAAATCTCTTTATCCAGCTGCAGCACCTGTCCTGGCAAAAAAATATCCTTGGTTTTGAGGAGGTACTTCTGCATCACTAGTGGATCACTAGGACTATTCATGTGTGTGGAACAAAAATTGCCAGGGTGGCCATGCCCACCGGGCTGCCAGCTGGCATGATTATTCACCAGGGACCAGAGACTGCAGTCACCGAAAGGGTGACTACACCAAGGGTGCCTCCCCTCCTCTCTTCCCGTGCCCCCAGAAAAAGAAGCTTACACAGACCTGTTACTTGTAACAGAGCTACTGGAAGACCACAGAAGGACTCAAAAAGTTATAAACTTGATCTTCCTAATTTAAAGATTTTACACAATTTATAAAACTTCTGGCAATTATGGAATGCATACAAACTTCTTTTCTAGGAGGGCATGCTGCCGCTATATTTCATGCTCTCTTCCTCTCTCATACTTAAAATATTTCCATTTCTATTTTGATTTGCTCTCTCCTTCTCTCCCCATTTCTCCAGCCATCTCTCAAAAATATGGCACCATCATCCGACCTTTAATGATGACTTAGGCCACTCAAATATAAAGTTAGGAATATAACCTAATGTTGCTTTCATTTTAATTAGCAACCACAGAAATAGTCTTTTCATGCAAGAGCTTTGACTTACTAAAAATAAACGAAGAAATTCTTAATTTCAAACAGAATTGTGTCTATATGGAGTTAGTTTTAATGTTAGCTATAACTATTATTTTTAGTAAATATTACATATTTCATTGTTACATATTAATTGCTGTATTTCTGAGGTGCTTGCAAGTTTTGATGGTATTATGTATACATACAGTGAACGATATATCTCTGTTGATTCTGGCTGGGCCCTTTTTTCCTTCTGTATGCTTACACAAGGTACGTGGCCATGGTATTTTTCCTTCATTACCAAATACCTGCGTTTGCGTTCATTTGGTTGCAAAGCTGTTTACTTTTGAAATTACTTTATTAATTGAAAAACTTGTAAATATTAGTAATGTCTCCTCTTACTGTAATTGCCACCACATTTTATCCACATTCCCTTTACATTTGTTGCATATCAAGCCGGTTCAACTACTTCAATAAGAAGAAATAAGATAGGATAAAATAGTATTAGCTAGACTTATCTGCTCCTGGATTTCAAATGTTGATAGAAATATTAATGGACTGAGCCTCTGACGGCATTTTCACATAGGACTGCTTTACCCTGACAGAGACACTTAGATATTGCAAAGTTAAGGGAGCTGCATTATGACTCTGATTTAGGCAGTTTTCATCTAGCAAGTCCAGTGTGGGTCCTACTGCTGTGACAGAACTAAAATAAAATACAAGACACTTGTTTCCTAACCATGTTCTTTAGTTCATTAATCTGCAAACTGTATTTTCCACTCTGATTTGGGCATTCTCTTTTTTTTTTCTTTTTTTTTTCTCTTTACAAAGAAAGAGGTGGTCCCAAGGCATAAGGCATTTCTTTTTTCTTTGGTGGAAGAAACACATTTGATGTCCTGCATAAAGTACAGCCCCCATTCTGCAAGCCCTCAGTTCTTTCTGGAAGCTCTGTTTGGAGGGCTGCAGGATGGGTTCAGAGCATATGTGAGGAAGATAAGACAGAAAAAAAGGAGAAGAAGAGAGAGATTGAAAGGGATTTTGCAGAGACAGAGATATGTTAAACCAGACTATGCTTTCTCTTTTCAGCAGTCTAAGGGAAGTTCAGCTCTGACTTCAGAACACGGATTCAAAAGAAAACATGCAGCTAGGATTAGTGTTTGCTAGTACTCTTTGCTATTAAATTCAGTTAATGTGCTGTTTCAAAAGTCAGCTCAAAGAGAACTTTCTGGAATAAAAGCATATGCCTTGTTTCTTCCTCTCTCCCCTTCTCTCATCTTTCACACAAACATACACAGACACACTGACAGAGCTCAACAGTTTTCACACTGGCTTGAAGGGGTGCAGTGTTAACCACAAACCTTTCGGTCAGCTTAATGAGTCCCTTTTCTCTTAAACATTACTAAGCTGACTAGTAATCTGTTAAAAACTGAACTTCTTCGTAAGGCATGAAAAGGAAAAAAAAACAAACAGTCTTTATAAATAAATTAAAATTCTAACTAAAAAGCTAATTATAAGGGTATTTGTTTTGTTTGAGGTAAGGCACATCTATTATCATAAAGATAATTAACTCAGTCTGACAGATCTAATAAAAGGACAAGTTTAGCATTGGCTTAGCCAGAAGCCCAAGGCAAGCAATTTTTATAATTACTAGTTATTGTAACTGGGCTCAGAGAAAATGGTCTGTGATATTTAAACAGTAATGTTAATTTGCATTTAGACCCATTTTTTTTTCTTTCCCAGGCAAGATCTATTTAACTGGAATGAGTAAAAGAAACTAGAATAACTTAAAAAATCAGAATGGCTCTCTCCTTCCAGAAAAACTTGGTCTCTTTATATCTGGATAATTGATATCCTCACAAGGTAAGTGCTCTGGTAATCACAAAACAATTAAACAGCTTAACACAGTTTTAACACACAGAAAATGTTGAATTTTCAGCTTGAAATGATGTCTGTAGACAGCGTTTATCTGGGGCAAGTGTATTTACTGATCGACGGACCTGCTATGTGTACCTCTACTGCCCATGCCCTCAACATGGTCTTGCTGTTGAGCGGATGAAGAAAGGGCTGGGGAGGGGGGAGCAAGGCACTCTGACTTCTGTAAGGAAGTGGTTCCCATTCACAAAGAGAAAGGGAACAAAATAGTGTTCAGGAATATATGCATAAACAGTAAATTGCTCCTGCTGGCATGGTGGAGTAGTCCTTTAACTAATGCTTACCTCGACATTTCACAGCACATTCTCTGCTAGAAAAACAAATCAACATTTTAAAAGGAGAAAGTTATTTTTTAACTGCTTCTGTAATGACGGTTTTAGAAATAAGTAATAACTAGAGTCAGAAAATACATTGGTGATATAGTACGAAAAAGCAGTTAAAGTACTTGGCATTCAAGTATGAATTTCATTATGTACTACATGCAGATAATGCTAACCCACTGCGTTTTGCTAAGGTAGGGCCAAACCTGGGGAATGCTTTAAGGACATATAAGCCTGAGACCCCATATTTTCCAAATGCTGGGGGGCTGATATTGAGATGCTGTGAACTGCCCTAAATCTTTTGAAGTCAGCTAGAGACCTACAGCACTGTAGGATTTTCTCATGAAAAAGTGAGCAAAAGGGGCATGAAGCTTTTGTTCGCAAGATGGTGGAAGGCAGATCTGAGGCACTCATCAACTAAATGGACCAAACCAACGCGTGTCCCAGCCCAAGAGCAATAGTTTTAGCCTAGCTGCATGCTCAGGCTGGATGATTAGTGTGCATTTGTCTGCCTGTTAACTCACAGCCTCTTTCATGGCAAGATATTTTTAATCCAGTTGCCCAGGTTTGGGCCCCAAGAGTACAATATGTGTTATCATTTATCCAGTCCGTATTATATTAAGGATTTTGTTTTGTCATCAGTCCTGCTAACTTCACTGGTTAGCTTTTTTTCTTCTTCTTTGTTTTTTTAATTGCAATGTGTGGCATTGGCAACTGGCTGTTCCTACCACATGCTATCCATGCAATGATATGGAAGAAGGTATTGCTTGCTAGCCCTTTTGCTGCCTGGTCGTCTGCAACCGAAGACCCTGTCCTAGCTTTTTGAGCTTCACCCTTATTAGGTTTGATGTGTTTTCAAACAGCTTGGCCAAGATATTTTTTTAATGGGAGGCTAAATTTAGGATCATAAATGCCTATTTGAACTCTGAAATTAGCATACACTCTATCTTATGTTTGGCTATTGGCTGTATATTAATAATTCAGTTTTTGTCTTCAATGAAATGTATTTTTCACTAGATAAGAAAAATGAGATTTTTATCTATTTTGACTGAAGATTTTGATGGTTTTTTAAAAATTTATTTTTTCAGTCTTCTCATGCTTTGAGGATTTGTGAATTTATTTATTTCTGAAGGCCCCCAGCCCATTCAAATCCCAATGTGACTTTGTGAAGCCTTACTGAAATCATCAAGATTACTCACCAGCTGAGTAGCTATACCTGCGCTTCGCTGGAGGAGAGCTCAAGGGTCTGATTCCTAAAGATACAAAGTGCTGTCTCATCTACTGACTAAACCTCATCTGCAAGGAATTGTCCCTTTCAGAACAAAGGCCCCAGAAGACCAGCAATACATTGAACTTCAACTAATGTGGAAGAGGGAAGGTTCAAGGCTGATTTTCTTAAATGTAACCTAACATGTAACCTTTAAGCTTCTGCAAGCTTATAGACATCCAGGTTATCTCATCAGTTCTAGAGAAATGTTCTCACTTCTCGTCTTGCCAGGTCTGTATTTATGGTCCTGGAAGTCAGAAGATAGGCAGAACATTTCCTGGAAGATCTGATCTGGGTGGGGAAAAAAGCCCTTCTCTTTCTGAATTGCTGTACTCACAAAAAATTAGCAGCAGGATATCTTGCAGTTCCCACCTACCACATGATTTGGAGATTTTTAAACTGTTTTCTCTAGAGCCCTAAGATTTTATTCGAAGAGCATTAGTGCTACATTTCTACCAAATATTCTGGGAGTTCTTCACTATGATACTCAGTTTTCTGGGTTGAGGAAATTATTGGTAGCAATTCTGTGGCTTTGATTTTTTTCTTTAAGTTTCAAAAAATTGTTGGAGCGTTTCTTATCATATTTTATGAATTTAAAGTAGGTCAGCTTTTGGTCTAAATAGATTGATGGAGCCCTTTAAATATACTCTAGCTATAGCATGTTATTAATCACAACAGCAGACATAAAATACATTGTTTCCTTGCTGAGAATAGCATGTTTTCCTTTGCTTATGAATTGATCCCTGAAAGGTTTCCCATGGGAATATGTCTGTTCGTTCTTTCTCTCCTTCTCTCTTTCTCTTTCTTTCTCTTTCTTTCTCTTCCTTTTTCTTTCTTTCTTTCTCTCCCTCCCTCCCTCCCTTCCTTCCTTCCTTCTAATGCAAAGTGGCTTTAAACTACAGATGTGCTAATCTGTAGGAGACTCCAGAACTCATTGATTTGTGGGCAGTGCAGGTATTAATCTACCTGGGCTGGGAGACTAAAAGAATGAACAATTAATTAAATAGCCTTGAGGTTATTTTTCAAAACAGCAATGTAAGCAGTGATAGGCAAACCTCAAAAGGTTTATATACTGGGTTCAGTTTAGATCAGCTCCCTAAATTTCATAGACTGATCTGATCACTGGAGGCCTACATAAGAGGGAAACATAATTTGAGGTAATATTTTAAGTTAGACTCATCAGCCCAGTGGGAAAAGGAGAATATATTTAGAATATGCATTTTAAACTGGGGCCTGAAAGTCAATACACACTCTAAATACATTTAAATGCAGCTTTAAGGGATAGCATGGGTGTTTAGAAAGTTTTCACGATCTTTATTCACGGGCAAATGCAGACTTTACTATCATATTTTATTGATTCCAGAATGACTTAATATTTTGTAAAATTAGTAGCAACAGTTCCAACCCATTACACTTTTGTACGTTTCTCCTAGCTTTTCTTTCTCGTTGCTCCCACTGAATGAAAAGACCTTCCTAAACTGATGATACATATTGTTACTGCCAAATCCCTCAAGATCATTTCTTCTATGACACCAATAAAATAAAAGGGTGATGGAGAGATGTCTGAGTACAGGTTTCATGCATCAGCCCCCATAATGCTGTATAAATTGACCCATAAATTGACCCACTGAGTTCCTCCCCGCTCTCTTTTTTCTTTGCTTATCGTAAGTTCTGCCAGCACAGTAAACAGCTGGCTGATACAGACTTATTCTACCAGGCTTTCAGCTGACCGAGAGCCATGTAACCACACTACAGTACAGAGCCGTATTTAATTTGCTTTGCCTCTAACTGGAGTTTGGCATTGTGTTAACAGTAGCTGTGCCTACATAGTCCATTGCTTTTGATGAGCTCAGAGGGCAGGAAAGACCAAGTCTTCTTAAGAGTAGGCACAAAAACTTGTCTTTCTCCAATGCATGATGGAGACATAAATTCGAATGTGAAGCTCTTTGGGGCTGTGCAACATTTTAATGTGGAGCAACGGAGCTCCTTCCTAGGCAGTGACCCTGGACGTGATGGCACCAGAGATAATGTGATATTACTTGAGTAAATGGGTGGATAAAACAATTGCAATGATTTCTATTGGGAGTTTAAAGAGAGCCTATGTGCACTTCTGTCATGCAATTTCTGCTGCAGTTTGGCAATGTTCTAGCTCTAACATTAATAGGTCCTTCTTAGATCTAACAGCCAGATGGTCAGTGGTTGTGAACTACTTACTGAACTGCTCTTGAAGCTATGCCAAGATAGCTGTATATGCATATTCTTTCTGCAAGCCACAGCTATAAGGTCACAGGAAGAACAAGGTCAGAAGTGATTCGTTTTATGTTTTTAGGAGTTTGCTGCCTTGACTGGCCCCTGTTTGCTAAGCTGCAAACAGAAGAGGCAGAGACAATAATTTGTAACAAGCCAGTTTTTCATTGAATTTTTTAATCTTCTTATGTTTGCAATTTGTCGATGAACAGATCCTGATTTTCCTGAATGTATTTGTTACTCAGAGTTATTTGCTGACACAGGAAACAGAAGCTGCAGAAATGCTAGCTGGGGCTTATCCTTCTTTCTCAAAGGCTGAGTTGAACAGCCCTCAGCTAGGCCCCTACCATGTGGGCTGGTGAAAGAAAAACAGAGCAGAAGTCCAAAACATGGGAAGCTGAGAGACAGAGATAACCATCATAAGGGGGTTTGCAGCCTCTTGACCCCGGCAGTGTTACCAGCTACATGCCATAGCTTGATCTTTGGCTTCGGACACTGCTGATTAAGTGTTTGCTTTGTCATCATCTTCCTGGCTTTTTTTTTTTTTTTTTTTCTTTCAAAGCTGCCTTAACCCTTGGGCTGCTGGCTTTGCTCCTCTTGCCTCACCCTTTCATCTCTTCTTCTTGACACATCCTCCCAACTCTTAATATCAGTTTTGGTTAAATAAAACCCTGAGGCAATACCTGCAGCTCCTTTCCGAACATTTTATGAGTAATCTGAACAGAAGAATACGTTCATGATTTTACTTGTTCAACCATTTTTCTCAGTTATTTTCACCACACACTACAATTTTTGCCTGCCTTTGCTGTTTTTATCTAGAAATGTGCATATTTGGAGACATGCCCTGAAGCACTTAGAGTCTAAAGAGACAAAAGATGGAAGACAACAGGAATACAACTTCTGTCCTTACTTTTTGGCATGCCTTTAGTTTGTCCTAGAATTTCAAGCCTTTATCTAACCCTATCCTTAACTGGCACATACTGGATGTCCTCAGATGCTGTTTGGGACCAGTTTCCTAGTACATGCAGGGATGCCCCTACTTCAGCGTTATGCATAGGATAGGGCCACTCTGGCAGTCTCTACCTGTTAGAGACCCATTAGAGACTTGCTATTGCCACAAATTGAAACTCATTTTCAATTTTTACTTTCCACTCTTTCTTCTTCATAACTGTGAATGCACTCAAACTTTTCCACTTCCTTTTCCCTTTTTTTTAAATGTTGAAATGGAAATCGTTTTGAGCAGCTCCCTTTTCAGAACACACTCCTGGCCTAGCATAAAACAAATGAATAGCCCATTTGTGAGAATTGTAGGCAGAAGGAATGCGATTGCAGGCAAATTTGACTAGGAATTGAAACAAACGTTCACAGAGGGTATTTTGCAGTGTTCAGTCACGCTGACTAGCCATTAACTGATGGCACTAAATATCTCTACTTAAAAGCAATGTGTAGCTAACCAAACTGTACGATACATATTGTGGTTTTGCATTTATCATCTTGCTTCCACATGTGTGCAGTAGGGCTGCGTGAAAAGTAGCTTCTCAAAATGCAGTGTGGCTCAATAGAGGCAAGGAGCTTCTGAAACCTCCTGTCCATCTTCTCCTCCCCCTCTCCACCAAAGCTCTTAAGAAGAAGAGGAAATATTTGGTTTGGAAAAGCACAATTATGGTGAATGGTTCAATTCCTAGGCTTCGCTCTTTGACAGTGTGTAAGCTTTTAATCTTTAATTCCCTTACTCAAGCCCAGCAGTGTGGGTTACACATCCTCTCTGCCAAATGTTAGGTGGTATCTTCTCTAGATATATAGAAAAAATACTGTCCTAGGTAAATAGGTTGTTTCCTGTGCAGCAGGGAGAAATGATGCTAGGAAATCTGTTCAATGGATTTATTTCTATATTCATTTGGACTGAGGGAAACAGTCTTGATTCTGCTTGAAGATGATCTGGAAACAATTTTTCTTCCTACTGCTTTGACCACAAAATGAGTTACAAGACTCCTGGACATATGTTGCTATATGATGCTTGATACTAATTGATGCAAAGCTTTATTTCCTTTCCTTTCACCTGACAACAATTCTACCATGATGAAGAAATCTGAAAAAGCTCACTGAGCAAATAGAAATGAGTTCCCACACTCAGGGGAGCACATGGTGGTAACTATAGGCAGTATACTGTAGCAATCTGTCTTTGCTTCCTTTGTGCTTTTGAAACAGACCTAGACTCATCCTCATGCCAGCTACTAATGTTCTCTGAAGGCAGAGCTAGCAGAGCATGCTGCTCCCGTGCCTCAAGTTATCTTATCAGCTTCCACTCCTGATCCCTAGGATGCAAGGGAATTTCTAGCATAAACCTTAAGCATTCCCACAAGCCACCGAGTCAGCTTAAATGCAGAAACTATTAAGTTTCTTAATTTAGTCATTTTATTTCTTAAGCCTGAATCTCTCTCCAGAAAGTGGGGGAGAAAAGTCAAACATTTATTAGAATAGTCACTTATCAGACTAAGTCCAGCTTCTCTGTAAATAACTTTTCTCCTTTCTCATGATGTTTGCCCACTCTCCAGTCTTTTCGCCTTTGGAAAAACTTTCCTGGAATGAGAAACTTTAGGAAAGACAAAATAAGAATGTGGGCAAATGAAGAAAGTCTGGCTTTCCAGTAAAATACACATCTTTCATGAACACAGGCAGGATGATCCCAAGGTCCATTTACCTTGCAAAACTTTGATGTCCTCACCTTGGCTCATTAAGTGTAACATTAGGCTATTTTCTATCACCTCAGCTTGCCGAGTGAAACACAGTGCGTGAAATACTTGGAGCTGTATCAAGGAATATGGAATCAGTAATCCTGATTTCTTTGTCCATTTTATGGATTCTACAAAAACGGTGTCATGACCTTTGTATTAGAATGTGATCTGAAACTGGTATAGAAAACATCAAACCATGAACATTAAAATATAATATTTTTTAATTAATTACATTAAAAATCCCTCTATCACCTTCTGGAATCTTTTCCTTGAGTTTACGTTCACATACAAAGCACCACAAACTAACCTTCCAGCGCTTCATGCACGTGTTTTGCTGCTTAGGCCCAGTACAATGTTTTGTGTTTGCCTTGCTCTTTCACCTTATCTTTCATTGATTCCTTCCTTTCTTATTTGTTGTAGTTGTTCTTCATTTAATCCTTACCTGCTTAGATAGACATCTGACCTAGTTTTATGATATGGATTAAAGTAAATCCTATAGTATAAATATGCTTGCATTTCTATATTCTGCCTTGTCATCTGTGTTTTTTCTGGGATTTTGGTTACTGGGGCTGAAATTTGGTTAAGGGAGCCTTTGTATCTCCGTAACTTGCCCCTAAGTGATTCAGATCATGCTGTAAGCCGCTTTGTCCACTGGTGTTCTTGGCTTCCTGTTATTTCATTGCTTCAAAGGAGCACTTGATTCCTCAAATTTTAAAGCTAACTTTGTCCTTAATTATTTAGTCAGAAACTCCCACTGAGGTAAATAAGGGAGGAAAAAAGTCCATGTATATTTTAAATCAGAAATATCTGTTTTATAGATAGTTTCCTGGTTTTGCAATGTCAACTCACTGTGGGTAAATAAGTACTTTGGATGGGCAAGTAGCAATCTCTTAACATTGTTGTCCTAAAAAGCCAGCAGAGATTTGTTCTGGTATTGTATCTGGTATTCTGGTCTCTGCCAGTTTTGCAAGATTGGCAATGTGCAAGAACATTAATAAATAAAAGCAAATATGAACATCAAGGAAAAAGAGAATTGATTCTTCCTTCCTTTTTCCACGCTGTGCTGATTCCCGCAAATTAGAGCTGAAGGAAATCAACAGAAAGCTCCATCTGACTTCAATAAAGAGTTACAGCCCACAAAACGTGTTAGACTGTAGGATGTCTGGGATCCAGCCCTCTATTTGTGCTTTTCTTTGTTTAAGAAGCTCATAGCTTACTTTTGCTTAATGGTTGATAATCAAGTACTACATATGATGTTGGCTGCGCAGTGCTATGGCTGATTTTCATGCCCTGTCTTGCCCCAAGACTTGCTCAATGATCAATGCATTCCTGTGCAGGAATTCACCTGGATTTCATCTCTCATTTTCACACTTGCATAGTTTTTCCTTTTGGATGATAATGGCTGTTATAATTGCTACGTGACATACAGTCTGGGAGGTCTATCCCAGTGTGAAAGTTTATACACATTGCATTTTCAGGTATGAGTTTCTATTTCTGCTACACAAGGATAGTAATGAGGCATAACTACTGTTACTGTAGAATTTAATCAAAACCTTGTGGAAACCAGTGAGTAAGTGTATTGTTCTTCATTTAAAATAACTGTAAAAAACAGTCATATTTTATGGAACCAGCTAGCTGAAACTACAGCAACCTCTGCCCAAAGTACAACTGTGAACCACACAGTTAAAGAGATTTTTTTTGACATCTCTAATTAACAATCCAAAAGGTTGGGGAATTGAGAAGACACACTGTATTTGTCTATATATGCAAAATAACCAGCAAAACCAAGGGCTATTCACATATAGCTCGCAGCTATATGGCAGCTTGATGCAGGAAATCACTAAAAGGAAGGAGCTACTGGATGGTCTTGCCTGAAAGTAGAACCAAAGTCAAATAAACTACTTGTGGTTGCTTGATTTCTATCATGATCAGAGAAACAGGACTTCTCACATTCTTTATATCCACAATCATATGAAAAAAAGACCCAACAGCATCTTGCCCCTTCAACTGTTTCTTCTCTAGTGAAAATAATAAGTGACTAAATGTCCAAAATTTGATAGCTACCTGAGTCAGTAATAGGAAACTGTATAAATGCTTCATGTACTTCACATAGGCATCATGATCAGTCTTCACAAAATTATCATGAGAGTTCAAGATTTTATGGCTTTTTAAAGTCACAGCTCTTGGAAACATGAAAATCTCAGCTTCTACTACTGAATTCAATATGTTTCTAATTTTCACAATTTAGGGAAGATCCTGGAAAGCAATGATGTAAACGTAGTTTAAAAATCTGAGATGCAGAGACCATAAAAAAGAGAGCACCCAGCATCTTTTTTTCTCCCTCAAGAATTTCAGAGTTTGGGATTAGTGACTCTGCCTGTTTAGGGAACTACATTGTAACTTCAATAATTACTTGTTGCTTCTTTAATTCAGGATTCAATACCTGTCTATGTATAGTTTAATTGCTGTGTGTAATACTTGGGGGACATTTGCAGCGCAGCATACAGGGATTTGACTTTGCGAATCCTACTAAAGCTAATGGAGGCTGTACATCTCATGTACATTGCACTGGAAATTTGTCCCCAAACGTCCTTTGTGTGCACGTCGTTTCCTCTTGAAGTCCCCAAAATCGCACGGTGCGTGCCTGCCTGAGTTCAGATCGCCCTGAATGCTGCACTGCCGCTTTGTCCCATTGTGGCACGGGCTGTTCCCCTGCCATCCAGAAACTGCTTTAGTGCTGTGCTGGTGCTTTTAATTGTCAGTCTCCCGGTGCTTGTGAATAGAGCATATATACAGATGCGCTGCCACAGTCAATGCAGCTCTGACAGACAAAGTGTGCTATTGTGATATAGGACAGGTGGCAGGTACAAAATCTGTGAATACAGGATTTCTCCTCTGTACACATCCTCGCACAGAAAAAGAGAGAGACCGGGCAGCACATTTCCCTCCAACAACCCCGTGAAGATAAAAAAAATCATAGTTTCTATCAAGGGGTCGTAATTCCAACTAAATACACAGGAGCAAAATAAACAACGCATGCCTAAAATACTCAGTTCCAGTGTAAACAGTACAAATGGGCAGGATATGTGTCTCTGAAGAACAAACGTGCAAGAACCAGGCCAGACCTCCCGTGTTTTAATCTGAACCCCGGAGCAGAAGGGCTACGTGGCGGTAAGCACACCGCGGTGGGATAAGCTGCGGCTGCTCCCTCGCCCGCGGCGCCGGGAGCGGGGTGCGAGGGCAGGGAGCCGGGGCCACGGCAGAGCGGCGGTGCCATGGCGCACCAGCGGGCAGGGGCGTTCTGCTGCCTGCAGGTCAGCGCCCGCAGGGCTCCCAGTCTTCACAGGGCTAATAAAGGATTGCTGTACCAGCCTTACTGCTTCTATGCCTTTTATTTCCACGTATATCTTTTGATGCTGTGAATTAAAATTAATCCCATGAATAATATGCATACAGTACTTTGAAACAGTTACATACGCTATCCTGTATCTGTGTTGTCCTACTATCTAAGGCTATCCAGATACTTTATTGCCCCCCAATTTTATTTCAGAGGATACCAGGAAATCTTAGCTTTGTGGTTAAAGAAAGCCTTTCCACGGGAAGTCTGAGTGCCCTCAGAGGGCTTGTATTTTCAGTAATTTCAAGTTACAGCATTCCTGCCTAGCATTTACTATTTCAAACCACTTTTACTAAAAGTTAATATGTATAGTAGTCCCAATATTACTGCAATCAGCTTTTTTTTATTTCAGAAAGAATATTGTAATTTATATTTGAAGAATGTTATTGATACCTAAACAGTTCTACCGATGTTGGTAGGGTCCCTGACCTAAAGTGCATGTCTAACTACTCATACAATTTTTGCTTAAGCAAATATTTTTTTCACAGTCAGGCAACACTTAATCTAACCGACATTTACTCAGATCAATATATTTTAATTGAAACTAATGGCAGATAGCTTAAACCAACAGATTTTTCACTGAACTAAGTACATTAAATCAATACATTGCTAAAAATTGCTATATCTTGTATAAAAGGTATTTTTTTCTTAGCTAAATTCATTTTATTGAAACACATGCATATTAACAGTAATCAAAATACTGATATTTAGACACTGCACTGATGACATCAGTACATTTAGAAAATTATAGACAAGTGTACACAAACAAGCTATATAACAGAAAGGGCTAATTTGCTGAAAGTTAAAGAAAAAGGAGGCTGTGGGTTGATTTCTTCTCTCTGCTACAAGCTATTCATTGAATCTTGGGCAAAGCACTTAGATGAGTAATTTAGGCCTGGATTCCTCCCAGCTAACATCACAAATGTAAGTGAGCACCTCTCTGTTTAGTCCTGCTCTCTGTACAATAGCCTGTTAGAGGTGATTCTCTTTACATTGATTATTCAGGGAGCTTACAACAACTAATGTGGCTATTTCAATGAAGTATTTAAAACTAGGTGAAACCTATCATTCGTGGCTGCACCTGCAAAGTCCGTGGATATAAGAGAGAATCAGACGCCTAGCTATCTGTTGAACTCAGCACACCTCTATCTCTTCATAGTTCAGGTTGTCTCAGGTGGAATGAGGGCAGTAGTACTTTTACAACTCTTATTCTCTTTGACTGTAAGCTTTTGGGCCAGGGGCTCTGTGCTGGGACAACACATCACAACAGGGCCTCAGTCACATATATCATAATAGCAAGCTGACTGCAAAGACACAATTGGAAGAACTGGTGGCTTAGTGAGAAATCAGTGGCATTTACACATCTGGTACATCCATATTTTCAGCAGGAGATACACAAGAGCTGAGATACCACTGTGTATATAAGTTAAAGCACAAAGACAACTGGGTGGGGTGGAGGCTGGTACACGGTCATCCTTTTCCTTATTCAGTCACAATTACAGCATATTTGGACAACTAATTGCATGCCCAAGTTTAGTGGATGAATTTGTAGGTGTAATTATGATTTATTGAAATGCATTGTGTTTGCAGTGTTTGGCTCTGTGTTTCCATCTGACAGAGAAATTTTCTTTCTCACTCCCCTTGTGTTAACTTCACATGCAAAATGCAAAAGATAACCATAACCAATACAAGCAAGTATGTTAGAGCATTGCAGAAATAGCAGCTGAACTGCAATATTCGTCCTGCAACCACATCTAAGAGAGTCCCTGGGCTGGGGTGGGACCCTGGTGACCTCAGTCAAAACCCAGGCAGTCCCAAGGGCTACCCTTGGTTACAGAATCACATTATGGGAGGCAGATCTGCTGCTAAAATATCATTTGTTGGAAATGTTATTTGCCTTTGAAAAAGCAACCTCCATTTTTCAATGAGGCACTTTCCAGAAGACAAAGAATCCTCTGCAACTGCTCCAAATACTTTGCAAAATTGTTCCCTCATCTTTTCACATGAAGAGAGAGCAGAAGCTGCTGAGCCAATGTCATTTCTTAAACAGGAGCAACACCATGCCTACATACCACAGAGAAAATGTTTCTTCCTTTGCTTCCCGTAGTTCCCTAGTATCCAGCTGAAAGACCTGAGCTAAGCACCAAGGAGAGGATTTATCCTTTAAGAAGAATCTTAGAGGATGCTTTAGACAATATAAGGCTTTGTTTTTATTTGATAAACCTTCTAAAAGGAAGCTCTTTCAACTTCTGAAGTGGTTGCCAGGACTCCCTGTCCCATGAGAAGGCAAGGTGGCAGGCACATGACATATGGGCAGGATTTTATGAATCCTGCAAAGAGGTTAGAGAGTCTGTCTCACTTTCAAAGAGATGCCACTGTGTTTATAAGATGGCCTGTACCAAGGGAGAATCGAACTGCAACATGCAGCCCTTACATTCTGTAGTAGTTTGCTTTAATTAAAAGTAGAGATGTTCCTAAATAGAACTCCACATCAGGACATTGTCTTTTGTGATCCAGCCTTTCCTGATACACTGTTCAGATTTCTGCACACTTTAGAGCCCTCATTATTTAGCAAGACCTTAGACCGTATCCTTTAAACAAGTAGCAATATCCATTTAACAAACAGGTTCCTTCTCAACTCAACAGTCAAGTGCCATTACCTATTTAACGAGTAAGTTAATTGAGATGTTGCACACAGCACATTCCTCTTATATGTTCAATTAATTCCTCACAACTGGCCCAGACTTGCTGCCCTTCAAATAATTGTGTAGAGATTTAGAAAAGGTAGTATATTTAGCCAGAAGATGAAAGGGAGGGAGAGATGACTAGTCTCTTTCTCATTAGTCTTTGTAAAATACTTTTCATATAGGACAATTCTATACGTTACCTTGTATAACATACCCCCTCTGTCTGAGCATGTGGGTATCTCATTCACCCACATGCAATTTGCAACTACTTGTCAACTGTAACAATTAATTACAGCTGTGGCATGTCGATATTTGTACAAAGCCTTGGGGTATAACATAATTTCAGAGTTTATTAATTATTACTAACAGATAGCAGTGCTTTTGCTGACCTGATATTGTGGGATTGTACGGTATCTTTTACTTTTAAGGCAGTCTGTAAGATACAAACTCACAACCCCGCATATAACTTACTCTGGCTCATTGGCTGGCCCCAAACAAGGGTTGAAAAGGGAAAAGTCTTGCTAGCACAGAACATCAGGGCTTTTTAATTACACTATTATGTGGTATAAGGTGGGCTGGTGAGATGACCTACAGGGGGAAGTCAGCAATTTTGAGTGAGTACCAGCATATTTTTACGTTTGCTTCCTTCAGCCTTCTATTCTCTTTCAAATGGATCAAGCTCCCTTTCTTTGGATCTTTAGCTTTTGTCCATTAGTACATCCCCAAAGACTATTTTGTCAAACAAAGGAAAACACTTTAAAGACGATTTTAAGTTCTTTTGAGAGTTAAAGCCAATGCTTTGTTTATGTATAGTGATTATTTACTGAGTTAGCACTCCCAAAAGGCAAATCTGGGTAGATACCAGAAAAATGCTTTAGATAATTGCTACTTGGTTTGATCTCCTGGTATTTTGTGGTATTTTATGCAGTCTTAATGGCATCCACCTGAGATTCTCTGGGTACAAAAATGTTTTAAACCATGGTCCCTAATAAATTGTGAGGGAGTGATTTTCAAATCCCCATAGTAAGGAGCTCTGCTGAAAATATGCTTATGTCCAGGCTGCAGTTCTTGATAACATAATAAGAAATGGCTACACAAAACTCACAGCCATAAGAAAGATTAGGCAAAGAGATCATGATCAGGGTAAGCCTAGATCCTACAATGAGCAAATGTTTCCATTTAGTCTCTTTTCTACTTATTGTATTTTGAAAATTAGTAGATAACTTGCTGTGTGATACTTATCAAAATTTTCTTAGTTTATGTTCTCAGATTTTTACTAAGAACTGATTCTCTCTCTAAATATTGTTACCTTTAAAAACTGTAAGAAGATCACCTTGGTTGACCTTCTTTAGCACCTCTATTTGAAGGACACCTTTTAAAGGGTATTTGTTGATAGACCTTTTTTTTTTTTCTCTTGGATTTATAAAATGTTGATGAGGATAAAGCCACATCTAAAAACTCAAAGGTCCAATAAGAAGTAACTCTTTTATTTTGAACAGATAAGTATCAACCAAGAAAACGTCAAGGGCCACAACTCCAATCATTAAAAAATGTATAATTTTCATTTTTTTTCTGTCCAAGACATTAAAATATTGTCAGCTCCTGCAAGATGCAGAAAAACTGCAGGGTAACCGGTATTTTGAGATCTGATGGACAAGGAAGAGTAACTACACTTCTGAGATGTTTTTAATATGAACAATGCTGGGATAGCGCATTAGACTGTTTTGACACCAAACTGATGCTATCGGTGATTTTTCATTACTCCACACTCTACACGCCTCTTTCTGAAACAGTGCTGACCACACAGCTTGGTATAATCGAGAAGCTGAGCTCTATTTCCATTTGATATTTTCCCTGCCAATTCAATGTTAATATTCACATACAATAGACTGAGATAATAATACAAAAACTATATTACTCTCTAAAATATCCTTTGCTGTCTAAATCCATTGTACTGCTTGGGAGCTAGTTGGTTAATTATTAAAACAATATCTAAAAATAATCAACTTCCAGAAAATCAGCAGGCCAAATTCTCCTCTCATTCATCCCCACACAGCACCACAACATATTCCAGTGTGTGAGGGCAGATTATAGAAAACAGTGTCAAATTATTACTTTTCAATAGTGGATAATTCATGTATGGGTTGTAGGAAGCAGCCTAACTGCTTTACAGATAGCCATTACATCCCTTACCCTCTCTTTATCTCGTCCTTTACCTGCCAGCTACAAGCACAGTATTTGTTATAGGAAGACCAAGGTATCCTTGCAAGATCTCTTTCATCTCTCATTGTAGATAGGTCTGGCAAAGAAAGAGTAACACATTATTTTTACACAAAGACAACTGTCAGATTATTTCCCCAGTGGCCAATCACCCTGCAGGGGACAGCTTCATCTATATTGTACCTGCTTAACATACTTCATTAACTCTGTCAATTACCAGCTACCTCAGCACCTTTGGTGTTGGCATTACACAATTTATTCTTTCCATGTCCCAAGCAGTACCATTCCAAGAGCCCCCTTCGCAATGCAAGCAGGGGGATATTAATCTTAAAAATGTATATTAGGGACAATTAAAATAGATTTTCAAGGTGGTTTATGGCTTGTTTTTCAATGGTGCTCAGCACCTACTACTATCATTGAATCTAGAATATATGGGAAAGCCGTTCTAAAAAACAGACATATGTCTATTAGGGGTGACTATATTTTTCTGTGACAGAGACTTTTTGGAGAAGCTTTCAGTGTCAAAGTACAGCAGACAACTTTTCTAACTTACCATTTTCTTTTAAGCTAAACTTGAAAGCTAAAGAAATAGAGCCTTAACTTTAGTCATTTTATTGAGGCTTCCAGGTTAGCAGCATGGTGTATTTACTCTGGGGTCCTTCTAGAGGCGTTACAGAAAGACGTGCCCTTCCAAAGAGAAATGCAGCTGGCCTAAGCACTGAGTGGGAGGTTGCTTAGATCCACTGACTGTGTGAGACATGCTACATCTATCTGCAGAGCCTCCATTAAGTGCCTTTTCTGTAAGTGCAGCACTTGGAATATCCTTGTCAGAAGCAGGACTTTTGGTTTTATGGGAAGAGCTAGCGAGTGGCTGCAGGTGGCCAACAGGTAGCTTCAGGTGGCTGCAATGGCCAACAGAAAGGTGGGTTTGGGTGAGGAGCTGAAATTTGGGGCTGGAAGTGAGGTGACATTAAGGCTGGGACCCCAAACTCAGGACTAGGTGCTCGGTGGGGAAAAAGGACTTCGGAGTGCTAGGGCAGCAAAGAGGCAAGGAGGCTATGGAGGGAGAAGGGGGAAAACCAGGAGGAGCGTTTGGCTGTGCTAGCACATGTCAGCGCAAGTAATTCTCTGCTTCAGTATTAATCTCTGTTTATGCAGTTGATGTCTGTGAATGAGCTTGGTTCACAAGAGGAAGGAACTTGGGGGAGCACCAGTGGGTAAGAAGGCCCCTCTAACAACAGGGTAATTGTGGGGAAAGAACAGATTTACAGGACTGCTGCCTGCCTCCCTGCCTGATCCTCTTTTTTTGCTGCCTGGAATGCCATGGGCTTCTTCAAAGGATACTTTTGCAACTGAGAAACCTGTATTTTCATAAAAAAAACCCTCAAACAGTAAATGACCTAATGCCTGTTACAAAGACACCTGATTAAAGCAAATTCAACAGACAGTTTAGAGCAGACTAGCATCAAACATTCTGAAAGGGAATAGATGAACCAAGAAAATTGAAAGTCAATAGAAATCATAAATACCTCCTGATTACGTGGCGTTTTCCCAGTCACTTTTCAAAAGAAGCCAGGAACATGTGATCTCTCTGCCCCTGCTCTAATTAGGCTGAAAGGCGAATCCTTCAAAAGAGGGAGGTATTGCTTGCAGTTACCCACTCCAGTTGTAGAGTCTGTTGCTAAGTTGCAGGTTTTTGCATGCTTCAGCTTTCTAAATAAATGCTCCTTACAACTGATTATATTATTGCTTCTGCTGTTCTCTTCATGAGTGTGTTTCTTTTTTTTTTCCTACCCACATCAGTGTATTTCCTTTGACTGTAGATGCTGCGTACTTCTGCAGGTATTGATCAGAGTAGTTTCTCTGATCAGTCTGAGAGCAAATGGCATTACCTGTAATCTTTCCCCATGCTATGGCACTGTAGAATATATTTCAGTACACCAGTTAGCTTTACAATACCATAATCCCATATTAAGAAACAGCAGATACCTATTGCCATATGCTACATTTGTACCTGCACTACCATTCAATACACCCCGGGGGGCATTATGGCATTCCAAGTACAGCTAAAATGCGAATATAGCTTAAACACATGAGGAAAAGAGTCTACATAGATGGGATCATCTCTGCAATAACTGTACATTCCTGAACACATCCTTACTTAATAATACTGCTCAGATTTCTTTTGGTATTAGTAGGACAATCATTTAAAGAGAACTCTCTAATTGCAATAAAAATAAAAGCTTGTAATTCTCTGATGTGCCTATAACTTGAATTTTTGAATTAGTCCAGGGGGGCTTCGGGAATTGCAGTACCCTGTGAACTAGTTCCACTTCTGAAAAAGCTGTTTGTTCATAGCCAGGTGTGGTACTATTTTTTTCCTTAAATAAAAATGAACACTGTGCAAACACCGGCTGACTCCTTTTTAATCTGTCAGCACATTCTTTACATCTGTGCATAAACATTATTATCACAAACTCAGAGTGTTACTGCAAAAATTATCGGAGTCCTCAAAATGTACTCTCTGCAGCTTCCATTGGAATACAACTTTAATGCATTAATGTGAAAACAAGCAAGCTTTAGGAGGGAAAAATAGGCTTTTCATTTTCACAGAAGATTAGCCAAGATTTCCTTCATATGTATGCGCTGGGTAAATATTTCATATTTAATACAATTTTGTCTTCTGACATATAGTTGGCCTTGATAACATTTTCCACTGTATTCACTTAAAATATTAACTGTTGATGAAAAGACCCAGTCTGATGGAGAAGAATACAGGATATGGCATATCTTCAAAGATTTTTAAAGATTAGCTTGTAATAATGGAACCTCTAGTTGAGGCTCTATCTGTGCGTCTGTTTGCAGGAAAAAAATACAGTCATCTTTTTCACGTTTATAGAGATGACCTTTTATGTTACAGTACAATGCTTGGAAGCACAGTTATTTTTAATTGTCTTATATGCCTGCTGAGACCATTCTGCACGTCAGTTCGTTATGTGTAGCACTGAGTCACATAGGTTTGGTCAATGAATCTTTTGGTGATTTGGTATTTATGTTAAAGTCTGAACAGGAGTTGTGGAAGCATTGTGTTTTGGGTTTTGCTGGGGTTTTTTCCCCCCCTTTTTTTTACTGTCAGTCTAGCTGTATACCTAATGAGGTGACAGAAAGAATTAAAAATGACAGACTGTTTTGGCTGCAGTGGGGCCATCTGAGATATATTTTCCTATAATACAGCTCAATAAACCCAGCTTGTGCAAAGCCCTCTCTCCGCATGTGATTCATTGCTGCAGTGAGGGTACTGGTGGCGGTTTAAAGAAGAGATGGTGGTGGGCTGGGCAGCAGGGAGCACGGACTGCTGTCAGGCGGCAGCACTGGCGGCTGCCCAGGGCTGGCCCGGCCACAAAGCCCCGCTCCCTAAAATACCTAATTAGAAGTTGCATGTGTTGGCTAACGCACATGTATTCCTGGCCAAACACCTTGTAAAACTGTAGCTTTCCATCCTCAATGCTCATGGAAGTGTGGCTGCACCTTCTCCAAGCCTGGAGGCAGAGGAGGCATGGTGGCAGGAGCAGCGGTCGCGGGGACTGGCGTTCGGCTCCCCGTCTGCAGTAATAAACGTCTCAACATCCACGTGCCATTTCGCTGCTGCATGTCTGGTGCAACAATAAAACATATCAGAAGAGATTCCTCAGGACAGGCTGGCTAACTACAGGTGTTAGATTGATAGCTGGTATAATTAAGAAAAAAGATCTGTCATTTCACAGACCGTGCAGAATAAATTCCAGATATCTGTGCGTAATCTTTCAAAGTACCTTTATCTCCAGAGCCAGTGAGGGTGACCACAGAATACCCCAAACTCAATTATGTACTTTCTGATTATCATATTTTTATTTCTCAAGACACAGGGCTAATAAGAAAGATCAAAAAATGTTTGAACCAGAGTAATTTCAAATGTCAAGAACTACTTATTCTTACAACAAGCTCCCAGGTCTTGACAATGTAAGCTGTTGTCTGTTTGGTTTGATTTCTCTTGGGGAGTAGAAATGAGGGACTGGGGGATTTAAAGTGACTTTGTACTGTGGAATCAACATATGCTTTTGAGACCTGCATTTGACACTGGCTTTGAGGTGGTTTGTTATGTTTCTTTTTCTTTTTTTTTTGGAGTGTGTTGAGGTTTTTTTTCCTTTTCTTTTTCCAGAGAGGAACCTGCAGAGGCATTGCAGTCTATTACCACTGAGTTTCTATTTAGTCCTTTGGATCAGAAGAATTTAAACAGGTAAGAGTCTGCAGGAAGGAGGAATCCAAAAGACAAAATTCACCTCAGAAATTTACTTTAGGAGAGAAAGTAATTTTGCCAACAATATGAGTAATGAAAAGGGAGGGAGAAGAAATGGATTTCTCTGCAACAGAAAATAAAAGATAAACTTCCATTTTCCAAAATGATTCTTTGAAAAAGGATTCAGAGGGTGCCCGTTTTTGTTCTTTTTACATTTCTTTGTGTTCAAGGAGCAGTACATGTATGGATGTTGAGGAAAAAATCGTGCTTCTCCACAGATGTTGTTCTGCATGTATAACTTCCTACAAGGGAGGAAACAGCTTGAGCCTGAAGGTCTCTAGTTTTTGACTACGAGGCATAAGGCTACCATTGTGGTCTGCTTTTTCAAGATGCTGAGAAGCCATAAATACAGTTGAAGTCAGGGGGAGCCACGTGTAGTAAGCGCTGTCAAAAATCAGATGCTACATCTGAGGCGGGATGAGGGCAGTGGTTCAGTTCCTCGCTCTCCTGCTGGCTAATCAAGGGAAGAAGTGGGAAGAAGCTGAGCGCTCCATCCTCCCACCCAGGGCAAAGTACTGCAGCAGTCAGCAAGAGGAAGGAGCTAATTAAAAGTCAAAACTCTGTAATGAGAAAGGTAGCCTTGTTCCCATTAGGACTTTGATGGAAAAGAGAAAGTGAAAATAATTTCTTTTAGATCTTATCCCTAGGCTGATAGTTCAACCTGCTAGTTATTTGGGTCTTGGACAAACTCGCCAAGTAAAAAAGATGGAAAAATATTGCAAGTAATCATGCAAAGTACAATTCTGAGGATAGCTTCAAGAGAACAAAACAAAACTCTTTTCACCGAGATCACTCATGTTAGTTTTCTGTGTGGGTTTTTTTTTTTTTTTTTTTTTTTTTTGTCCTAATTATCAGCGCCAAGCAGGAATCACAGATTAGACACTATTGCAGCTATTTTAAAGTTTAGCTTATTGAAACCTGTTCTTTTCAATGAAGCTGTTCAGAACAAACTCAGCTTTTAGATTCTCCAGTATATTGCTTGTAGTAGCCTAAAAGGAATGAAGCAGATGTGGATAATTCCTCCTGGGACCAAGACCATTGCAAGGAGTTTAGAGACTCACATGCGCACATTAAATTAGTCCAGCATTTGAAGGTGGGATGGAAGGGCTCTGTTTCTTGATTAGGCAAAAAATTGCTGTTCAGGTTTTTTTCCTAAAACTCTTTCTGGATTTAAGAGTCCTTTTCTCATTGTGAAAATGTCATTTGGATTGCCTTATGTCATTTGAAAATCGCTATGCTTTTAGGCAATTACAATCCTGGGCATTTAGATTAAACTTTCATCAAGAAAGACAAAGGCTGCATGAAGGCAAGCAGGGAGTCTGGGCTGTGCCTCCCAGCAGGGTGGCGTCCCAGGAAAAGTATTTCGTGACAGGTGACCATAGTCTGCCTGGCAGTTTGTAAGGGATGGAGAGATGGAAGGATCAAAAAAAGAGGGGCATATACTTTGAGAGCTCTTTGTTTTAATCTAAGTCTAGCCTACATTAGGTTTAGTAAGAAGGGCCTAGGAAAGAAAAGAAGTTAAAAGAGGAGAAGAGAAAGACAGGCAGAGAGAAAAATACACTGAGACATGTTGGAAAAGAGCAGAAAATATGAGGATGGCAACTAGACCTTATCCAAAAAAAGAAAGCAAGCATAGCAAGTTGTGAAGTGCTACAAAATAGGATACAAGGAAGGCAGACAGCAAAAATGTGAATTACCAGAATTTTTACGTGATTCAATGTGCACCCATGCATGTATATGTGTGTAATCTCTTCACAAACATAAAATGCCTACATTTAGTCCAAAAATGCAAATACATATCTTCAAGAAGCTATAGTAAACTGAATGCTAATCTCATCTGCGCTTGTGCTGTGAGAGAGTAATGCTTAGTCTATATTAGCAATTACAGCAGACAAAACAGACAAAAGAGTGGATCTGTAGAGCAAACCGGTAGGCATTTGAGAGCCATTGACAGCATTATACGCATTTCAGGCAGTTTGGTTTGGGAAAAGTGCCAGTCTAGCCCTGTGGACCAAATGCCCATTAGGGGCTGCAGCCCGTGAGGTGTGCTTATGGGGTGCATCTTCCTGCTTGGTTTACTACAAAGGAGGCCAGATTGCGTGATCCAGGCCCCCTCCGTGTTGTAAACAGAGGCACAGTGAGTGGGAGTGACAGAAAGACTCAAATGCTAATGCAGACTAGCTGCAAGAAGTCGAACAAGCATTCTGCATCCTTTCCCTGGTGCAGCTTGTATAGCTGTCAGTAAAACCAAAATCTGATGGTTTTGTACAGAGCTATTTTATGTATAAACAGGGCAGATTTTGAAACCTAGTCAGGATCCTACATTATGCTTGTATAGCGAACTAAGAGTCCGAAAGGTTAGTGCATTATTAATGACATAGTGGAAGTGCTCTAGAATCAGCTTTCATCTAAATAAAGGTGGAGATGTTTATCTGTACCCTTTGCATTCATTGTTGTCTGAGTGCACAGTGCTTCCTGTTGGTATGTATGTTATTGATTTGCTGACTAATCTTTTTATCTGATCATTATAGATTGTAACTCTCAGTCCGTAACCTTTAGACATAGTGATATTGTGGCTAAATAAAACCCAGATGCAAAATAATTAACAAGTTCCCATACTGATATATCCTTTCTGCAAATAGTTTAAGCAAATCTCATATTTGACAACTAGAAGCAGTATTTTTAGAGGAAAGTGTAAATAGAAGATGAATATACAATCTTTAGTTCCTTAATATAAATTACTCAAGAAGAAATAGTAAGTTGCCTTGGGGAAATCAACAGCTTCTTCAATTGGATTGCTTCTGTCACTGCATGGACACAGTCTTGTTTGATGTCCTCCTACCATTTGTCTTGTATGGAGTCTTTTATCTAAATCCAAAGCAATGCAGTCATCACTACTGCAATTCAATAATGGCTCCACAGGAGCTGTCATCCACAGTTTGCTATTCATCTTGTAAAGCCTTTGAGTTTTCAAAGTACCCACTAAGGTTGGTATTTCAATGCTGTGGACAGATCACTTAAGGTTCTTTTGTATTTTCAAAACAGGTCTAAATTGAGGATGAGCAGATATTGAAATGCCCCACTTATTGTGCCTGGGTGCCAAAGGAGGCCATGGAAGTGTCAAAAGGTAATTAGATAGTCAGACCCACGTCCCAGCCGAAAATGTGTAACTTTGTGGGCTTGAATCGCACTTTGACTCAATACTGGCATTGCCTGTGGGAATGAGCCCCCTGAAACAAGGGGAAAATACGCAAAGGGATGGAAAAAAAAAAGGGAATTATCCACAAGCAGCCCCAGGAAGTGAAAAATTACTATGTGATAACAACATGAAGTCTAAAGCATAGAGAGAACTTACATCATTTCTACTCAAATCTAAGATGCTCTTTATTCCGTTTGATATAGATTTAGAAAGCAGAGGTCATTTTGGATTTGTAGGTTAGTGGCAATCCTGAAGGAGTTCACATTTATCATGAGTCAAGAGTGTGGACATAGGCAACTGCTTAACAAGGTGATTTTTTTTTCTTTCATTTTTTTGAGGTAAATCCCTATGAACATTCTTACTATGTTATTTTACCTTGCCCAGCCTGAACATGTGTTTTAGTTGTTTGCTTTTGGGCACCCACCTGTGATAACTTAATAGTGACAGCTAGCCTGGGTAGGGAAGCAATATTCTTACCTGAGCTCAACTTTGGCCAGGGTACTTAATTTATATGTATAATTTTCTTATGGGGTGTACCATGCTTTCCTCAGTCTACCCTAGTTTGGAGTGTTACCTGAAAAAAATGGCCTCTGCGGGGATGCTTCATTTCGGTATGCTGGGATCTTTGCTTCCTCTGCCAGCACCAATGCAACATCAAATCCATCTTTATCAAAAAGCAAACAAAAATATTTTAGCTTTTAAAATTTCCTAAATTCAACCCTATGAATTTACGAGACTGCCTTAGATTCAGGGTTCTTTGGCACAACTACTGTTTGTCTTTCCATGTTGCCTTTTTAGGGACAAGTAGCACAAATTACTTCATGGTTTCTTAGAATACGTACTGGCCTGAAGTAGTCTGCATGAGGGAACATGGTCATATAGAAGACTTGCATTTTCCATACTCTTTGGTACAGAACAGATGCACAGATGGATGGCTCAGAGGTAGCATCGTGAGCTATTGAACAGGTCCGACCTTTGCAGTCCTATTTAAAAGGCTTCAGCAGCCTCATGCTGTCACAGAAATCTTCATACTCTTGTCAGAGTCCTATATTGATCTGGATGGATCCTGCGTGGCTCTGTAGATGTTGCTCAGAGCGGGGAGGATTTCTTAACACAATGGAAATACAGCTCTGCTCTGCGTCTGTATTTTGTTGTCTTTCCTTCCTGAGCTAAATTGTACCAATTTCCCTGCCCAGAGCTCGTTGCAGTGGCAGAGCTATGACTCACCTGGTAGTTTCTAAGACATCCAGGCATTCCCCTCTAAATCTCTTCATCCCCTTCAGCCTATTTTTAAATGCTTGGCCTCTGTTCTTAAGTGCTAGTATTGAACGAAATGTAAATATAGTGCAACCTCCGGTTTTAACCTTGGCCCTTTCTTATTCTAGTTAAATGTAATAAAAAGAGAGGTAACATGAAGATGTATATTCTTTTTTTTTTAAAGATGTTTATAATTCTTTAAAATACATGAGTCAGCTAAGCATTTGAAAGTAAAATATAGATATAAAATTATTCAGACGGGGTGATATAGAATTTAAATTGAGCATATTTTAGCAGCACTGGGAAACCTTACCCCAGAGCTAATAATGTAATAGATCTATCTCACCAACAACTTGGAAGTTGCAACAGAGTTTTATCCACAAAGGAGAGTTCTCTGGCCTACTTTATTAAATACCTTAGAGGACTTTGCCTGTAAGACTACATTTGAACAATGCAATTTATTAAAATCTCTGTTCTTATTTTTCATGCTTAAATTTTAGGCATTTTCTAAGAAAAAACATATAAACAAATGCAAGAGGATAAATAAACATCATTCAATAAATGTGTAGTGAAACAGGCATACAGGGAAAACATCCTATAGCTTATTTCCAACATCTCTTGTTTAGTCATACATACGCATCTGTCTCTATTGCCTGGGTGCTTCAGAGAAGCTGTGTTCTTGATTAAGAGTTTTTTTCAAGTAGAGCTGAGAAAATAATCGAAAAATGACCCATTAAATACAGTCCTAATAAAAAAAAAAGACTGAAGCAAATAGAAAAACTCTTATTTCTTTATAAATGGAATTCATTTCAACTTTAACAAATCTTAATGCACTGAGTACAGATTACAAATCATAGCAAAAAGATACAGACACAGGTTGAAGCTACATCATCTCGCAATTCACTTGGGATGAACACTTCCATATTTTGGTGACCCTCATACAACAATACTCTACAGTAACATACCATTGTTGTATGTAAAAGTATTTAAATATATCCACCGAATAGGATTTTCCATGATGTAAAAATAGCAGAATTCAATATAATGATAATATTAATTACCAGTTATAGCTGGAGTTTCTGCTTAGATTCAGTTATGTGTTCTAGAGTTTGACTTGGAGTTTTAATGTAATTCTTTTTGATCTGAGAAGTTTAAGTTCATTCCATTCAGTGGGAGCTATCAGATATCCAACAACAATAACTATTATTAATACTTTTAAACTAGGCCATTTATGTAAGTACTACTGTGTGGTGTTAGAGCCTAACTGTAGGCAGCCATTTTTGCAAAGGGTGTTAAGAATATCACAAAAACATTTTATTTACAGACACATGCCCTTCCCAAATGCTGCTGGCCTGCAAAGTTCAAAGAAAGCAAATTGACACAACTAAAAAATGTAGCAGGCTAATCGCAGGGAATGAGAGGAGGAAATTCATACCACTTATTAGGCAATACCAAAATCAAGGTACAGACATCTAAATTGTCACAACGAAAATATCTAATTAACCTGTAACTCATTCCCAGTATATGGAGAGGTGCTAATGTGATAAAGGACTCTGCCATGAAAAAGAAATGAAACAGATGAAATTTCCACAAGCCTATTGTCATAAGCAATCCAATTTAGAAAAAGAGAGAAAGGTATTTGCTCTGACATTAATAACATTCATTTACCAATAGCTGATGGAAAAAAACAAACCAGAACAAATCCTCCAGTAACTCAAGACACGAAGGAATGACTGGAGGTAAGGTGTGTGCGTGTTTGTGTGTGTGAGGGGGTCAGACAGGTGGGATTAATTATTAAGCAGGAAGACATGTAATGGAAAAGTGAGTGCTGCTTAAAACCCCACATAAATGATTATCTCATAGAAAACCAGAGAATACTTGATGTGGGAAACAATTAAAAATGCTGGAATTCCTTGTAAGTATCAGATGATAAACATTATTTTTAAACAATAAAGTTACAAATCTGTGTAGAAGAATATCACCAAATGAGAAACTATTGTGCAGGGAGAAGATTAAGGACAAAATCTAGGGACTTTTTAGTTTGATTGGGGGAAACTTTTCCTAGTCTGGACAGGCAAAAAGAAAGACCATAGGGATAGACGAGGGGTGTGCATATGCGTTTTTCAGGAACTAAAACCTTGACGAGGGCTGCTCACGTGTCTCCTCCACAGAGAGGGATTGCCAGCAGTGTGCCTACATGGGGAACCTGCCGGTGCTGGGTGCCTCGTGGGGTGGGAAACCGCTGAAGAGATGCTGCGGGAGCTGATTCCCCAAACACAGCTCACAGAGGAACGAATGAAACTAGGTAGTCTGAAGGCTTTGAAAGGGAAAAATGTGAATTTCCTCAAAGGTAATTCAGAATATTTCACAATTATAACCTCATAACAAAAGGAAGGTGTTTATGATATAGAAAATAATGTGGTGACCTTACATGAAGTTTGCAATGCATGAGAGCTTTGCAGAGGCAAAGCATAGGCAATATCGGAGCACTGGATAGTTTCAATGTGTTTTAGTCCAGATTGTTATCGTTTGTAAAACTTCTTAAATACAAAACAAATGTCCAAAACTAGAATATAGGTTGTTGGGTTTTTTTTTAAGAACTTCTAATGTATGTTTTTACATTAAAAAAAGAAAAAAGTTTGAAACTGGTCCTCTATTTTATCACAGACTGATTTGCACTGGAACAATTCCTCTTTGGATGCTGTTCTGATCTATAGGTCCAGTCAGTTCTGGGAACTCTTTGGGGGACAGTCAAAGAAACGAAGCCCAGAGCAGAGAGGGCAAGGAGTCAAAGCAGGAGGTAATGAGCCATGGTGGCAGCTCTGAGGCCAGATGCAGTGTCTTATATGTCTTCTCCTATGCAGTAATGGAAAAACCCCACACAAGCAGGAGAGAAGGGATCAGTAACGACATGCCCTTCCACAATCCTATATTGGCAGATCTTGGGCCAGGTGACTAAATATGTTTCCTCCCCATATTTACACTTTCTACAGCTAATGCCTTCCTTGTCTTTTTATTTCCTGTAGTTGGTAGAGTTGAGTTATAGGATTTAAAACTGGAACAAGACTGTTTTAAAATAATATTCCAGTGTAATTAAATGGAATGGTTTAATAGCTTACATTTACACAGGAACATGTGCACACACTCACACACATGTACTGTAAAGTGGTGCAATCAAAATTATTTTGTAACTACATATTTGTTCTCTCTCTCCTCCCTGTGTTTTCAGTGCCATGGTACCCAAACCAGGGGCTTCCTTGCCTCCTTCAGAAAGAGAGCAGTTCCTTAATTATAGCTCAGGTTTCAGATTCTTGTAGGTGCTAAAGCCAGCATGTGCTTTTCAGTTTTGGCACTAGCACCGTGCACAGGGACACCTTGAAATAACTGAAATTTCTGAAGTCAACAGAACCATCAGCTCTGAGGGCAACTCCTTTGGTTGCTCCCTTTTCTATACGTAATGCGCTGTCAGTACAACACCATCATCTCTCGCACTCTGTGCCAAGTGCGAAAGGTCAGATATACTTAATATGTTGGGTTTTGGAGCAGGAGCATTGCGTCACTGCACTGTACCTAGGAAAAGTATCTCTTAACTGGGATTGAAGCTGAAAGAAGTCCCACTACAAAGCAAATTCCTCTGCTGCAGTTTTTGCAGCCTGGCTTCTTGTTCCTGAGGTCATCCTCTCTGCAAGGCCTAGAGCTCCCTGCAAGGAGGAGGATCCATCTCGAAAGCAGGTTGCAGGACTTTGCCATTGCTTTCTGAAACTACACAGAAGCCAAGGAAAATATTCACAAAATATTAATGAATTTTATTATTTGGATATATTACATCCATCTCATGGTCTGACACTGGCCATTGTCAGGGAGTGGAAAACAGACATGAAATAAAGAGAACTTGACTGGGATGTTTGATCTCTAGATGTTATGTCTCTAAATGCTGCTAAGACATGGAAGTATAAAAAATATCACATTTATGAACCAGCACTTGATTCATAAAAATTAAATACAAGCTAGAGTGTCTGTGAGGCACAATACTGCAGAAGCAGCAAAGGTCAAGAGTAAAAGATTATGTAATGAATGCCATTTAGACATGATTTTGCTTTGTTTCTTTACCCTCTAAACTGTCTGCGACAGCACTGATCACGTTAGCAGTTTCCCATTGCCCTTCCAAGGGTTCCATTGCGTGTACGACTGCACACGCAGAGGCTGACTCCTACGTTTATCATTTCATACTATACGCACACATATTCTCTCTCAGCCCCAGCTGTAATATTTACACAACAGATTGGATTAGAACATTTGCAGGGAGCCTGTTATGAATACCCCTTCGGATAATTTTTGTGGGAAAACTTTTGTTTGCTGATTAGCTAGATATTAGCCTTCAGTGCAATATTTTTGGCTGAGGTTGTTTGGAGGCTGAAAGGCAGAAAAGGGAGTGCAAAAATTCAGATACTTGCAAGATTATGTCTACATGGTGGAACATTCCTTCTGCTCTCTGTACTGCAGAGGCAGAAGCCAGCTTCAGGGCAGAACCTACGTAACTGTGCTAGTGCAGTGCTGAGCATGAGACAAAAGGTCCTGCTAAGGATATTGTAAGGTAATGAATTCATTTGGTATCATTTTGGATTTAAAACATAACTTTTAAATAATACAAGCCAAAGGAGAAAGTGAAAATGATAGACCTGCCCTTCAGTAGTGTTGTAAATTTTATACATGATTGAACTGGGAGTGTTCCTTGCAGTTCCTCCTATTTCCTGCCAGTGTGTTTCTCGCCTCTTAAAGGTCTGCTCCCAGTCTCATGTCACACATTTAATTGTTTGTAATTATAATTAGAATGTAAGATCCTCATCTTCCTGTGTGTTCCTGAAGCCAGGAACACCTCTGATCACAGTGAACTTCTACAAAAGCATAATTACCTTTTTAAGGAAATGGATAAAGAAGAAAACTTACTTCCAGAGCGAAACCTTGTACAGTCTTGAGTAAACAATAAATGGGGGGAAATCACCTCAGATTTTAATAAGACTGGTGAAGTACAAATAGTTTAATCCAGGAAGACTAACTACAACAAAAAGCCTGATTTATGTGAGACAATGGTCCTGACGTACTGCCAGGGTGAAGCTCACCTCTGTGCAGAGGGTCTCACACAGAGCCTCTACAAATCCCATCCAAAACTTATTTTAAAAGCTTATGCATGATTCAGGCAGTGCCCAGCCTTTATGATGTCCTTATGCACGTGTATAGATTTCACTTCAATGAGAGAACTATGGAGGTTTGCAATTGGCTTCAGTGGCAGCAGAGCAGTGACATTTCTTAAACCTTTTTTTTTCCCCTGCAAAAATCTCTCTGTAGATTGTAGCATTTGGTTCAAACCATTCCCCTTTTTCTCTCCTCATGCAGATTTTGCAGGGGAACTGTACTGAGAATCATGTTTCCAGCACATAGAAAATTAAAAAAATACTTGAGGTGCTTTCTAAAGATTGATTTTAGTTATCAGGCAGCTTCAGGCTATTTGATCCACTACATCAGAATCCTGTGAATGTGAAAATTTAAACAAATGTTTTTGTCAGCAGAGATGAACACCTCCAGTAATAAAAGGCATGTTTGATGCCGGCATGTGACTCTTTTCCTCTGCGATCCATTTTTCTGTGGCAGATCCACACAGTCAGAAGGGCTGGATATCCTTTCTTCAGATTTTCAGCTTGCTGCATTGTGTAAAATAATGCCATGCCAAGATTATCTGTAGTGAAGATATGGTATGATGAAGTCCGATTCTGCAAAAAGATTCCTTAGGAAATGGTGCTCTGTAAAGTTTACAGAGCTTTAAAGCAGCCTGTGTCAAAAAAAAGAGTGCTGAGATTTTGTCCCGTTCCCCCCACCCCCAATGAAGTGGCTAATGTGAACTGCCTGAGTGTTAATTTTGATTTCTTTTCTTCTCTTTCATCAACTGCATGTCAAGATGATGTCTATATTTCATGCACATAAAGCAAATGTGGAAAGTTTCTCTGTGGATATCTCTTCTGCTTTTTAATAAATTCTTTCTTTTGCCTGAAGAGAATTAGAAGCTGGCTTTTGACCTCCATTAATTTTTTTAATTTAATAGTTCTCTGCATGCATTAATAAATATTATTAACCACACTCTGTACTGCAGCATTTCCATTTCCTCTTCCTCCAGTGCTTTCTCATCTGCTGCAGCTGGTACCCAGCTGGAGAACAGATTAGGAAAAGCAGAGGGAAGAGAGAGAGGAGACCCAGGCCCATTTTCCACCTCTTCCTCAGAAGCGAACATGCGGCATCAGCAAGTCTCTGCCTGCCCAGGCCGTTCCAGAACTGACCGCTTCTCAAAGCAAAGCTGTAACTATAAACTAACAGCTATTTAACAGCTTCCTGATGGCAAATAATGCCATTTAAAATCCCGTCAGTTAAAAATGGTGAGAAGTGTTTTCAGAGTATGATATTGTGCATGTTTTTGGCCAGACTCTGCTCACTTCCTTCACCTCAAGCAGTCACCTTGGTTTCGGTGGGGCTGCTCCTAGTGCCAGGTAAACACCATTCGGAGTAGCAGCCTCCAAATCTTGCCCTTAATATCCCAGTTCTTTCAGCAGATCTTCCAATTTACCTCAGTGATAAATAATGCAGGTCCCAAGCAGGAAGAGACTGCAAGCATATGTCCTGCAGTCAAGCTGCAGTTGCCACCTCTGAATGGCAGTATAACCCACAAGATTTAAAACATTTCTACAGGCTTTGTGAAGCAAGTGGGGTAAAAAAGGGCAGTAGCTCTCTGTTCATTTTCTAGTAAGGCGAATAATTTTTTGTTTGTAGAGACGGGAAAAAAGGGTGTCAACTAACAGGCATTGCCAAGAGGCTATGCACCTCCCAGTGCTGCGGCGAGGCATTTATCACGCAGGAACAATTGGCCCCTCTAGTGGAATCAACAACGTACTGCAATTGTGTGTTTATGGTTCCTTAAAATTAGCAATGCAAATAGAGCCACAGGTTTTAGCAAGATCCATAACACGGTGAATCGCTCGCACAGTGTCACAACATGAAGCGATCTTTTCGAAAATGTCCTATAGTGAATCCTTGAAATGAAGTCTTACTTTTTTGATGATGTCCAGAAAAGATAAAAAGCGGAGAAAAATGTCAACCCTCCTATTTATGACTTCCTTTGTGCTTCTCAAGGTACAGTGTCTATTTTGCAACTGTCTCCTTTTCAATACATGTTCTTTTTTCTGGAGGCTGTATGAATTTTGTACAATACCAAGTACAGCTACTGGCACTTCACAAGGACCCTGGGATAATAAATAAAAAGGATATGCCCCTAACCATCCAAAACGACTAATTCTTTTTCTACTGTCATTTACATCAATGATTTTCATTTTTTTTCTGAATGCAGATCCCTAAATATTTTCAAGTGCAGCTTGCCATATGACAAATTTGAACCCTTTGGCAATAAGCTGGCCTTTTTTACTTACCTTTTCTGAGCCCTTTAGAAGCAGTCTGCGGATTGAAACTCCTTTATTTACATTTTACCACATAACTTGTTTGGATTCAGACAGTTAGTGACTGGGAAATAATTAAAAAGTATTTAATGGAATTTAACAATAATAAAGGATAATTTTGCACCAAAGTTTTTACAAAGGTTATTGTCTGAGGCAACGGTTCAGGGTACTTTTCCATAAAAGAAATGGGAAATGTAGAAATGAATAGAATGAAGTAAGGAAGGGCAAATCACAGGCACAGTGCACACACCCCCTCTCCTATTTCAAAAAGCTCTTTCATGCAGCTCCTTCCTGGAACTCCTCCTTTGTTTATCTGTCACCACTGGCTTTGCCCACATCCTTCTGCATTTGAACTGCTGCCCCATGTTTTTCACTCTGCCTTCTTGCAACATCTGCTTTGGCATTTTGCAAAGCTAGACACACTAACAGCACTATCTAAAAAGGTAAAAGGTAAAAAAGAGGAGATAACTTTACTCACTCCAGAGAAACTTGCATCAACACAAACTGACGCACGTGCACGCACACACACGCGCGCACGCACACACACGCGCGCACACACCCATCCTTCTCCAAATACAAAGCCTTATTTTAGCTGACCATTAAAATAGTCCAAGGTTTCTAAGGCACCTTTGGTGGCTAACTAAAGAGCACATCTTGGTCAGGCAGCCAAGTTTTATTGGTCTTCTCTGTGCTCCTTAAGCCTGTAACATTTCTGGAGGAATATGATGTATGTCAAAAAAGGGCTGTGACACCTTTGCCCTTATGTGAAACACTTGCCTTATGACTAATTATAACATCAATTATTGCTTAAGAGTCAATATTAAAACCAGTTTAGTGTGCCACAAAATGAAGGCAGGCAGTGCTCATTAAAGTGGCTGCCTCAGTCTTGCACCATGCAGGTAGTGAACAAACTTCTGTGTTTCCCTTCACTGACCTCAGAGAAGGACATGGTGAAGTTGGAGGCACCAGAAGCCCACAGGATGGCTAAAATTTATAGATTTTTATAAACATATATTGATCAATTAATTCATTATTCACCCATCTAAGATACAAATGTCCACAATCCTCTTAGGAGGCGTGCTACCTGGGCACCTCTTCAAGAGCAACAGCACATGGTATTAGCTTTAACCACAGTCACCTTTGCAAGGGGAAAAAGTTGGAAAAAGGAGTACTAAAGCTGAAGTCACTTGTTAAATTATCCTTAGAAAACTCTCAGACTGCAGGACAATGAATGTGAAATAAGAATAAGGAGAATTTACAGGTTACTTGAATGCAGAAAGGGTTGTGGCTTGACGAACAGATGATTAAACATCTTGACAGGGGAATGGAAGAAGTTCAGAGATCCACGAGGTCTGGTTCAGCTGAGACTTCTGTGATCCATTTCACTGCATCTATCCCAGATCTTTGAGAACATGCGTGCATTGTAAAGAGTCCTCACATGGCCTTTAGTCAGAAGGGTGTTATAAAAAATTTCAATTCTGAATGAAGGCTTATATCTTAGTCAGTTTAGCCAACCATTTATTTTTGTCCCCATCTTATTTTGTCCTTAAGTTTTGTTTATGCCTGAGAAAGGTCTGTGATTTTCCCACTGACACTAAGGTCATTATGAACTCAATAGAAATGTCTGTCACATACTATTTTTCTACAAATCACAACATGATAGACCATAATGATGCCTTTTAAGATGTCAAATATGAGATGTTAACGAGTATTTTGGGAGATCTAAATGGCAGTGTCATTGGCAGGATGCTCCAGAACAGCACCCCGATACTATTAGAAAGGATCATGTCAATTTTTTTCTTTTTCTTTTTCTTTTTTCTTTTTCTATTTTTATTTTTTCTTTTTCTTTTTCTTTTCCTTTTTTCTTTCTTTTTCTTTTTTCCTTCCCTCCCTTCCTTCCTTTCCTTCCTTCCTTTTTCTTTCTTATCTCCTTCCCTTCCCTTCCCTTCCTCTTCTCTTCTCTTCTCTTCTCTTCTCTTCTCTTCTCTTCTCTTCTCTTCTCTTCTCTTCTCTCTTCACTTCTCTTCTTTTTTCTCCCTTTTGTTTTCTTTTGTTTTGTTTTCTTTTCTTTTTTCTCTTTTCTCTTTTCTCTTTTCTTTTCTTTTCTTTTCTTTTCTTTTCTTTTCAGTAAGTCATAAAGCTTTGCATTGCAGTTATTCTCATATTGGCTTTCTTCCTACAGTAACATCTGCCAAGGTACAGCATTAATACTCACATAAAATTCCAGTGCAGGTAAGTCCCAGTACAGGTGCAGGTCTCCGATAGGGAACGCTTTAAACAAAGACCTGTAAGTATGTGGCAACCCATAGTATTTGAAAGAAAAACGGAAACACATAGAAAAAGAGAAGGTTTAAAATATGTTTGTCTGATACTGGCTACATTGTGGATTCCAGCCAGATGATGCATTGTCTCCATTTTTGCTTCTGTAATTCCCACAACAACTACACCAAACATTCAAACACTACTGCAGTCTGGTTTTATACACATAAAAGGGATTGTCTCTCTAAGGAATGCATTTTGTTTCAAGAAATCACACTAAAGCTAAATATTGGTAGTTTTTGAAACACTCCTGAGTCCGGTCAAAGCACAGAGCTAAAGAATTCAATGTCTTATCTTTAAGAGATAGCTCTGAACTGTAACGACTGTATATATATTCTACAGCTGTCGAGAAAAGATCCGACATCAGTCCAAGATCAAATTAGAGATAACACCAAATCTGTATCAGGAAATAAAAGAAATACAAATCCTTGAAGGGCAGGTGTAAATTGGATAAGCCCAAATCCTATAAGACTTAGAGAATGCAAGAGGTATTCAAAGGCAAGAGCTAAAATTTAGGGTTTTGTATACCAGAAAAGCATTATATATATCATAACCACATGTAAGACTACATTTAAGCAGAAAGATTTGACTTCAGTGTGTATTCAAAGAGCCGAGGTATTTAAAAAAGTGAAAAGCAAGAAGAAATTCAAGCATAGCACTGAATTAGACTTATAAGAGTAGAAACATAGAAATTATAGGTAGGGCAAAATACTATTGTAAATCATGTTTATGAAAATGAAACTAGGAAATCCATCTGTTCTGCACAAATCAAAGCCAATGTTTGACATCAAATGTAGCTGTACATTTTAGACATATGTGTCTACAGTACTGTTACTTGTGTGTTTAGAAGCAGAAAATTCATCTATAAATTGGAACAGTAAGCTAGAGAAGTCAGTAGGATAGAAGTCTGAAACTCAGAATAAAAACAAATCAGTTTTGTTAGCCTCTAACAGATTGAAATCCTGGCAGGGTAGGAGAAATGCAAGGGCCCTGCTGTGAGACTGAGGCAGGCACCATAGTTTTCTCATGAAGGTAAATGCTAGTATACTAACCATTTGTGCCTGAAGGACTGATGCTGGAAAAGTTGAAGTTGTTTATAATGTTTAGCAGACCTCTACAAGGCCTGTAAGGGTTCTGCTGGGCACAAGGAGTGGAACTCAGCATCTTTACTCCATTCATAAACCCATGACTGAAACTAATACAAATCATATAGCTGAAAAAGACTTCATGAGACTATTTTCCCACTGGATGGGAGGATCACTGGTCTCTACCTGTCATTCTGGACAGGTGTTAGTCTAATCTGTTCATAAGAACTTACAGTGTTGGCCACTCCAGAACTTGCTCCTGCCACCTACTCCAATGTTCCACTATTTTTACCTCTTAAAAACCTTTCTTCTAAGGCTTACTTGGGATCTTTCTAGCTGAATTAGCTTTCTGTCATGTCTACCATGGATATTGAAATACATTGTTCCCTTACTCCATGCAAGGATACATATCTGAAGACTGGTGTCACAACCCCACACTGCCTTCCAATCTTTCCTTAAAGATCTTGTTTTCCTCTGGGCTCTGTGCAATTGCTCCACATCTGTTTTGGAGCAGGGATCAATATTGCAGCCATATATGCCTGCTGTGCCAACAGAAAATCTCCTTTAAGGATACAATGGGGTACATAGGCTGAAAATATACATCACACATACCTCACATTCCCCTTGTGATCTGCTATATCCTCCCAGATATCTTTTCTAAAAGGCAGTGGCCTAGGCAGAGCCCTTCATATTGTATTTGTATGGCTGATGTTTTATGTCTTTGCATTGTGTTATTTCATCATTTTATGGAATGTATCACTTTTCATTTCACAAAAATTTGAAATTTGCCTAGCACATTTTGGATTCTAAGCAGGTCACCAGCATGTTAGAAGTCTTTCCGCATTTGTTGTCATACAAATATGATAATCATTTTTTCTAGACTTCCAGTCACTCGTAATAGAAATATTCAGTGATACTATGCTGAGAACAAACCCTTGAGGAAGCATAACACAAATATGACAATAAGCCACTGAGATTTCCTCCCTCTAGTACAGCTTTCAAATCATTTCATCTTGACTGCATTTCCTTGATTTGTTTATGAGAAACTTGTGATGTAGTGTCTCACAAAACATTTTTCAAAGGACCCAGTGAAATTAAGTTATATGGTTTCTGTCTTCTTGCAGATGGAAACATGGCTCATTTGGTATGACTTCTTGTAAAATCTGTGTCAGATAAAATAAATTTCTGTTTTTCACCTAGGTGCTTACAAATTGATTATTTATTCTATTCTTTTTGGGGCCTGATCCTCTTTTCCCCCTTTTTGAGGCAGGCCTAAATTCTCTTCTTGTTTGCTTTACTTTCAAGTTTGAAGTCTCATGTCTGAATTCATGTTTTAGTCAAGTTGTTGTCACACTGTGCTTCACAGCTTTCCTCTGCAGTAAGATAGTCTGTGGTTTTGCTCTAATGTTACATCTTGCGCCTCCTAGTTCTTAACCATTCTTCCCAGATACCAGCATCACTGGAGACCTCACCTATCAACTCCCTGAATTTATTGGTCTGACTTTTTGAAATTCATTGTTTTTATTTTGTCATTCTTCTGCTATCCTGTCCTAAGCATCTTAAACTCTACTACTCCATGGTAATACTCATATGCTAATTTTCAGTTTCTCTTGTTGGTTAGAAACATATTTGGAAAAGCCACTCATCCCATTTCTTTCCTATCCTTCCACAGTAAAAATTATCTCACCAATGCATTTGTGGACTTGCTGGACAGCTCATGCTCTCACATATTACTTTTGCAATAGATACTTGGGTAGTTAAATCACCTACAGTTTGCACATTATGGTATAATAGAACAGACCTCTTCTGTCTATGTGTCTGGATGAGATGTTTACAGAGAAACAGCAGTCCTTGTATCTTGGTAGAATATGTGGTCATTCAGAAGGAAAATAAAGGAAAATTATTTCTGATTGATGCCAGTAGAGAAAATCAATAAATGTTTGCCTTTTACAATAAATACAGTCTAATAATATCCATGTCCAATTTGGATTGAATTTCTTAGTTTTGTAACACTGGCTTAGAAATGATTATTGTTATCATCTGTGTTCTTGGATAGTGACTAAGCTTGCAAGCAAAAGGAGTCTAAATTCTAAAAACCTTTACCATTTATTAGAAGCCAAGAATATTACTGTAGTCCTGACTTTTGTGAGTCCTCAGTCCTTAAATTGCTAAAATTCACTCTAACAAGAATCATGACTTAAACCAGTATTATAATTATTGGTGCTAATTTTCTGCTATTAACAAAGGATATGGATCAAATTAACCTCTGCAGTCAGTTAAATTCTCTCTCTCCTCTAAGGATCAGTGTGAACCACTGTGTAATGTAACTCAAAAAAGAGTACCCCTTAAAGGTAGAGTTTTAACTGGATGATAGTTTCAGAGCTGGAAAAATTGGAGTAGATCCACAGATTCAATTGAACTTTTTAAAGTGACGGTAATTGAAGTTCATTCAGTAGCATTCAGCATACAAAGCAAAATAGAAACATGGATACATAGAAACTGTATGTACATAGAAACAGAACAGCTGTTCTTGGAGGCTTAGACCTGCTCGAGCAACTGCCTTGAACAAAAGTTAATAGCTATAGCCAGTAAGGCATTTTGCAACCTTTTCCTTCTTCACTCAGGCCTGAGCACAGCCTGGGAAAAGATAGGAATTGATGTTATTCCTGGGAAAAAGTAAATCAGGCAAAAAAGATGGAAAAAAACCTTCATTTTTTTTGACTTTTGACCATATCGTCTGAAGTTAACATTGAAAAAAAATATTTTCTGTAACACTGATTATCAAGAATATTCATGTACAGGAGTTTGTGTTATTTTCTGATAAGTACTGGCCTCATGTAGTGCAAGTTTACACAGTGTAACATGCTGCAAACATGGGACTGATCACAACAGCAAATGATGTCTTCAGAGCCTTGGATATCCTTTTACCCCAAAACACTTATATCAGTTGACAGTGTTTGACAGAACAGGTTACTATTACACATTGATCTAAGCCAATGCAATGCCTAATGCATTTGCTGGACCTGATAGGAGTTATTGAGACTCATTTGCACTGTCTGTACTCCTGAAGGCCAGATCTCAATGCAGTTTGCTAGTAGGTACTGATAGGAGCTTAATGCTTCATGTGCTTTTTTTCAAAAGCAAAAGAATACAAAGAAAATCCCAATGTATCTCCTCAAAGGAAAGCATCTTTTTCAATCCTATGCACTTCCTCCTACGTGTTTCTTAAGGAAGCCAGTCACTCTGAAGAAGGAACTGCCTATCTATAGGCACTTAAGATCTATCTTTTAATCCTTTCATAGGCAGGTAAATACTATGATATGTTCACTAGTAACAGAACACACTATGCTCATGCAATACTTCTGCTGACTTGGAAAACCGCTAATTTGCTATTTGGTTATTTCACAACCATTTTTTGCCTCAGAGGTTCTGCGCCAGTAACACTTACAGTAACAAGCTTACAAGGTTTGATTGCTTTATATGATGAGTATGTGCAGAATTCTTTTATTAGCTTTCCCCAGGACAGTCCATATTCTTAATTTGTTAAGAAATACCTTTAAACAAAAAACAGAACAAACACTATCAATTGGTTTGCACTACCCGTTTTGTACAGTTAGCAGCAATGAACCACTTAAGTATAACTTTGATAAGCGCTTCTGCTGGAAGTGTATTTCAACCTACCTTTAAACTGTTAATGCAAGAATACGTACATTCCCTTTCGGCGACAGTATGAGAAATGGAATATATAAATCTATTCTTAGTAGAAAATTTGCCACAAGGTTCTTAAGCCTTCATTGGCTATTTTGTAAGTTCAAGCAGTTTGTGAACAGTGGCAGAAAAATCCCTTCGGAAGTATTTTCCTAACTCCAACCCAATTGTTTAATGCCAAGAGCAGTTCTAAGAAAACCCTCCTTTTTACCCCTCTTTTCATACCTGAAATCCAAAGAAAATGAGAATATCAGTAGAAAGAATTCATTATGTACTTATTAGTGTTCTGAAGTCAGGAAACAGGATTAATCATATCCAAATACCCAAAAGAAAGTGTGTTTATAATCTCTGTACATTCTCATTAGCCACTTGAAATCAGTCTGTGGAAATCTCTAATTGGGGAAGAAATTCTATACAAAATCTTTGCCCCAGAATTGACTGAATCAGGGCTCTTGGGGAAAAGCAGCATGATTAGCTCTGGCAGTTAGACTCAACTGAAAGTCTGAATAAGAAAACAGATGCCCTTAAAGAATATTGCTGCTGTTGGCCTAACTCAGAGCACACCTCTAATTGTGGTATAGATGTCCTCACTGAAATCAGTGAATCTTTTGTATTTTGGAGACCCAGGGGAAACGCTCAGAGGTCATATTTTGCCCTTGTGTTCTTATGAAGGTTACAGTAGTCACAGTCATCTATTAACTTATTTCTCCATATTTTAGCATCGACTGTACATAAGACAGACTCTAGTTGAGATGACAACATAAACCTTGTCTTTTATCTGAATTTTTTTTTTTTTTTTTGGAAGGGGCTGACTTTTTTTTCCCTTGTTTTAATGTGCTAGTCCTCCTGGTTGCTGCTCTTGAATCAATGTCTTCATCCAACCAGACTATCAGTAGGAATTTTAACAGACGAAGACTGCACCAAGTCTATTTAACTACCATCCCTTGCAGTGTTCCATCTTCGTTCTCCGGCATATCTCTGATATGTTTTGCTGTTTTTATGGTTTACTCAATAAATCTGGGATGGTAGCTGAATATCAGCCATCAGTGATAGCTGCTTTAGCCCAAGAGAAAACAGAGACCCTGCTGAAATTACCTAAATGGCACCAACCTAAAGATCTAGTGCAGCAAGTGCAGGACCATTCTCTTTGTCCTGCTCTTCTCTTCCACTTGCACAGTAGTAAAACACTTGAGAACACCTAAACTATGGAGGCAGAATGATACAGGAGATCTAGGATGGAGAAGGTGAAAGTTGAGGGAGTTTGGCACCAACTGGCAGTGGAAATGTTTCAATGGCTTAATAATAGAGAAGTGAGACATTTGTAAAGAATCTTGATTGGATGAGAAAGCTGTGTAGTATGGAAAGAGTCAGAGTAAGGATAAAAACTGAAACAGCATCAACTCTAAACATGGCTCAGCAAAAGCAAACCTGGGACACAGGGACAACTTGGAAAGTTTGTGGGTAAAACAGATGCCTAGAGGAAAAAAGAAAAAAGTGAGAGGCACACCAAAAGAACGGAGAACACCTCCATTAGCCCTCTTATGATGTGGAAATGTGAATGGCTGTATTTTCTGGCCAGGCATATGTATGCAAATATATGCAAATTTTATGCAGATTGTATCTTCAGCTTTTTTGATGCCCAGTGTAGTCAGGTCTATAATATAATTTATCCAGAAGGAATCAGTGAATTCTTGCTGGCGAGGCAGAAGCATTTGGGTATGGATGGAGATCAAGTAGTTTTTTCTTCCAGTTCTACTTTAATGATTGAAGCAGAGTGAATAACTCTCTGAATTAGGCCATGTGCTGGACTCGAAGTCATCTGTAAGGAGGATTAGAGAAGCCATGTATCTATGCATTGAAAGAAAGGGATATATGTCTTCTGCTGGGAATTCCAAATTATGAAACAATTGTCGTAAATCACACTTCAATTTTTGTGATGCATATAAGGAGTCACCAGGGATGCATTGTAGGGAAAATCCATCCAGAATTTAAATATCTATAACCTGTAAAAGTTAGTTAAATTTTATTTTAAGCTCCTTTAAAATACTTGTTTATAAGCAATAAGTATATACTGTGCAAAGTAAATCATGATTCTCTATTTTGGATGGGATTGGGGACCAGGAACCCTAAATTTAAAATTTCTATTTAAATATTATAACCTGAAGTTTCACTTTGGATATAGTTTTTTGACAAGTTCCAAAAGGACAACTGAATGCTAGCATCTGTCCTTCAACAGACAAAGAGGCTCAAAGACAGGAGAGGGAAGAAGATAACAGTGACTACCCTTTGGTGGAACACTCCCAAACATTTTTTGCAAATAGTTGCTCAAATGAATGAGCTGTAATTAACTATTCACATCCTCTTTGTGTTTGCTTTCCACAAATATTCCAGCATATTGGTTTATTGGCAGGAATGAACAATGCAGCAATGACTTTGCATTTGTAATTATTATTATTTTTACTAGCAGGCAGATTCTGAGAGATATCCTCAACCAATTAGAAAACAAACATGTGACTGATATGCCCAATCAAAAGAGTCTCTTTTGAATTTCTAATATCAGATACTTTGATTAAACTGCTTGCCAATAACCTGCATACCAAAGATATTTATAGAAATTATTCAACAAAAAAATACAAAATAATTGTATGTGAGAGTGACATATAGAAAGTTAAGCAAAAAGCCCCTCATCATAAATGCGTTATCATTTATCCAGCTCTATTGCTAGTATATGACTTTCCCCAGTATTTCGGCTATATAATCAAGTTTTCAAGAAACCTTAACTGCCCAGCAAATGGGTGACTCAAGATAATTCAATGACTGTATTTCATCACTACATCCAGAAAGTAAAGTGCAACCAACAGTCAAGTTCACCCCTGATGCTATCAGAGAAGTCTGCGTTAAGCTTAACACGGTATTTCACCTTGGCTGAATCTTCTTCATCTTATCTTTATCCAACAGGTCCACCACCAACTGACAGAAGAAGCTAAGATGCTGGAATAAGAAGCAGTGGCTCCATGTGTGAAACAAGCTTTGCATTGCTGAGTTTATAAGAACAGAAAACATTGAGTTTTCTGTTCTACTTACTGAGTAAAGTCCCAGGAAAAAAAATTCAGTGCCCCACTTGGGATATCCATTTTCCTAGCTAACATTTGCACATTGCAGAGTTTTCTTCTTGAGACTAAGTGCATCCCAGGGGCAGCTGCCTCCACTAGTCCCATTTCAGACTCCATTCATCACCATATGTGAAAGAAGTTTCAGCTAATTTCTTTAAGTATTAGATTTTTTTTTTAAGTTTTGGTTCACCCCTTCTTATTATAAAGGCTGCCTGTAGCCCTCTCAGGCAGTTTTGTCACGTCCACCTTCTCTTTATTATGGAAAAGCAGTATTCTCCCTATTGTTAAGGTTGCAACCAGCTTTTAAAGTCCTATTTTTGCCCTTCTTTAACTTTGGCTTGGAAATTGGTTTGGCCTGAAAATTTCCATACTTTGAAGGAAAAGGAGGATAATTAATTTTCTTCAAACAGTGTATAATCAAACTATTTTTGATTTAGAGGTCATTTAAAAATTACCCTGATTGGAAATTTACTTATTTAATGTTTCGCTACCTCTAACTCAAAAGCTGCTTATTATAACCTCCTCAAACTTTTCCTGTACTTAGATCCATTTGATAATTCTTGGCCATTTTAACTATAGAAAAAAATATTGCAGTTTAAAATGAGCATGAGATTTTTTCTGCAGATCATCTTCTGCTATATCCTTGTCCCATTTATTTCAGTAGATGCCTTTGTTTTCTGTTGGATTAAATACAAAAAGTAGAGTTAGGGTAGGTAGGGTAGTTTAGGGTTATTTGGTAACTGACAGTCAAGCAGCTCCTGGGAAAATCTAGATCAAGTAGGATTTTAGCCATTAAAAAGCGCTACATTGGTATTTCAGCTCAGATCAGTAATGTGTTCCGGAAGTAAATCTCTTAACTGTCCCATTTTGCTGGATGTGCCCCAGGAGTGCACCTGCTAAAGGGCACTCAATCCACAAGTCCTGGCTGGAGCTAGTCCTGACGAAAGACCCCTGAGAAATACAGTGTTAACACTGGATGCTCAGCACCCACTGCTTCCCTTTAGAGATCTGCTCCGATCACATCACTCCGCTTGTTACTGTTGATGTAGCCACAAGACTACAGAACTCTTTGTGAATGAAACAGAGGAATAAAAAATATAACAAAGGAAAGTAGGAAAGCATTTCCTTAGCTGCCTCTAATTCTAACAGGACACTCCATCTGGGAGAAGAGTGAGGCCCTGATTTGGTCCGTGCAATCTGTAATCGTTACCAAAGTCACCTCTGGATAAGAAAACATCCTGGAAGTTGAAAGCAGCTGTAATAAGAGCAGTAATATACACAGAAGAAGGGGAGCACAGAGAAGCTCATCCCAATAAGCCCAAGCCAGCAGTCAGAAAAAGCAGACAATTAACACGGAAAGCTAAAAGGCATGTCTGAGGAAGTTCTAACTGGTAGGGTTGAGAAGGAAAGTTTTAACTAAATCAGAAACAAATGAAATCCTAGAAATGGCATAGATCCAGTACTTGACCAGGATTGCAAAATTGTCAATCACTATGCAGGAAAAACAGAAGTATTCATCATTAGCATGATGTATTCATCTCTTACAGTGATTAATTAAATACATTCTATTCCATTAGTAACTGGGGAGGATGTGAAACAAAAACTATTAAGCATTTTAGAATCTACTGTGCCTGATAACTTGCACCCAGTAGTATTAAAGAATTGGCTTAGGAGCACTCAGAATATTAATGTTGATTTTGAACAAATCTTGAACTGTGAAAAAAAGTTCCAGACAACTAGTAAGAGTGTTACTATTTTAAAAAGAGTTAAGTGAGATCATGTGAGGAGCTACAAGCTACTTAGTCTGATATCAGCTTCTCTTAAAACCATGGAAGGGCTTGTATGGGACACAATCAGTAAAAAATTAAGATTTTAGCATAATTAATGCCAGTTAATATGGTTTTATGGAAAATAGGTCTTATCAAGAAAACTTATCATTTTTTCATAAGATCATCTAAGTCTGTGTGATAAAGATTAAAGTGTTGACATAATATACTTAGATTTCTGTGATGAATTTTACCACTTACGTTACATTATAATTTTAAAAAATAGCACTGTACAGACTCAATGCAGACCAGTATAAAAAAAATAAAACAGGTTAAAAAAAATCTGTTAATCAATAAAGCACAGTTAGCATTTGCAAGTGAGATCTAATATAAAATGAAACTATTTTAACTGAGTCACAGGAACTGAAGGAATTGTCTGAAAACAGTCTTATTTAATACTTGGTCTTCGATAGCACTTAGGATGATTCAGAAGGAGGTGCTCAGAGAAACGTAACAGTAGTGATGTGGGATAATTCACACCACAGCAGCCCTCACTAACTCATTTTCAAGTGGTTAGGCTTTGGCTGAAATAAGAACTATTTTAACAAGTTTTCTTTGAAAATTCTGGGTATCCCTATCCATGTCTAGCAGTTTCTTTGTAAATCATCTTCAACTGTTGGTCTCAATGGCTTCTTCGTTTTCAGAATCTAACTGCAAAGTGTATGAAGAAGTGTTCCTTTTTCCATTTTACACTGCCTAATTGCTTTCCCTCTCCCTTTGTGTGTGCGCTATAAGACATACCTTCTCTGTATCATTCATTACTGTTTGTAAATTTGACATCCCATTTTTCATGGTCAACAGACCCAGTGTCTTCAATCGCTTTTTGTAAGAGAACTTTTTAATGCTCTTGATCATTCTCATTGTCCTTCACTGAACCCTCTCTAAATCAGCATTATTGTTTATAAGATGGAGTCACTGGTACTGCACACAGTATTTCAGATCAGACTATAGGACTGACAGTTTAATCCTCTCTCTGTTAGTTTCCATTCTTTATGCATCTTAATATGTTTGCTTATCTGGTACAGCTGCACATTAAGCAGAAGTCTTTACTAAAGTAATTTACAAGGATAACTAGGTCCCTTTCTAAAGTTGGTATGCTCATTTAGAGCTCTGCGAGGTGCTGAGTAATTCATATTTTTTCCATCCACTGTACCTTGCTTTGCTTTTGTTGATAATTCATTTGTCAGAGTGACTAGGTCACACAGTTGTTTGTTTCAGAAGTTGCACATAATCATCTCTGAACCTAAGCTAAACTATTTTTTATCCCTTGCAAATTTTGCTACCTCACAGCTCTCCCCTTTTTCTAGATGATTAATAAATAAGTAGCTCAACAGGGAACCTTGGGGCCCACCACTGTTATCCTTTGACATGATAAAATTGACCATTTAATCCTAGTCCTCACCTCCTTTCCCTCCACCACTTTTTGATCCATCACTACTTAGCTTCTCATAAAAAATTTTGTCAGTGGCCCGGAGAGGTTAGAATAAATTATGCCAGCTGCTCTTCTGTATTAACACATTGAAAGAGTTCTAAGAGATTAACACAACAATATTTCTCCTGGCAGAAGCTGTGCTGATTGGTCCCTATTTGGCCAAGTGTTTTGTTACTGTGTTTTAAATTATTATTTTGACCAATTTGTTAGGTGCACCCATAAGATTTCCTGGTCTGTTATTCCAGGGCCTCTTTAAATACATGGTATTTGAAGACACAGGTATTTAAAGACCATTCCTCTATTCATCCTAGCATTCATCATATTTACCAACTGTTTGTAGCTAGTACTGTATCTTTAGTGGTGAAATCTTCAGGTTTGATGGTGAACTTAAAAATTATGAGGACATGAAAGCATTTAAGAATGTGATTTTGGGGTGGATAAGCAGGGTAAAAGCAGCTGGTAGTAAGGCAGTGCCATTGCTACTGAATATATCCTTCATTACTTAGCCTGTTACTGTGAATGCTTTAGTTGGTTCCTGGGCCCAAACTTTAGTGAGGATAAAAGGATGGAGGTAGAGACTGATACATTAAACAGGGTTCAGAGAAAAGCACTCCAAGGTCTGGAATACAAAAAGTTTAGCAGGGTATTAAGGAGATTTGGTCTACTTTTATATCTAGATTAAGAGATGACTTAATTGTGTTCTGCAAATATTTAAAAGGAGAAGAGTTTTTTGATCTCTGGAAATTGAGCAGAAAATATCATACAAAGAGCCACTGATTAGGACCTGAAGCAAAAGAGATTCAGACTAGAGTTACTGCACACTTTTTTAACCATAAGCCCTATTAGGCAGTGGCATAATCTACCAGTTGATGCAATTTCAGTCACGTGAAGTCTTAAAGCCAAGGGTAAATTTCTTGGTGAAAGATAGGTTGAAGAGTTACAGATTCCTTGCAGAAGTTTCCAAGTTAAATTGTTGGCATATAAATCCATTTATTAGCAATAATTGTTACTAGTTACTTCTTATTAATAACGTAACAGCATACAGCTGTTTGATTCTGCCAGTGGCCTAAGCTGCCACAGGGCTGCTTTGTCTAAAGAGCTCAGGAAACATATTTTGGTTCCTTTAACTAGCCCAGCAAATTTCCTAATTGCGCATAGAATATTATATTTCTTTTGGACAGAAATATACTCATACCATTGTCTGAGTTACTTTCAGCAACGTTTTCCAGGTGCCATGTTTCTTGAGGAGGCATGACTCAATGGAGTATCTCTCATCACTTTCCTAGCATGGTAAGGAAATGTGGTTAGGTCAAGTGAGAACTTACGGTTACAGATGGAAACACCATAGAAGAGCAGAGAATTGGTTTGTTAATGTGTCTGGGAACAATGTATCTTGTATACTTTGTTTGCCAGATGGCTGAAAATATAATTTTGTTTAGTTATACTGTGAAAGTGGAATGCATCTGTGAGGCTTGACTTTTTCTATTTCAAGAATTGAGGAATTGAAGAAAGTCCCAGGATATGCAGCTGGGTAGATGTGAGGCTTTTCAGTGCTAAGAGGAGACAGTGGGACCAGGCTGATTATACCAGACTGCGCAGACATCCTGCTCTGGAGGATGCTCACGGCCTTCACAAGCCAAGAGAGGATGGCGAGCAGCTTTGGAGGCTGCTGGATGTCTGCTGCCATTGCATATTCTGCTTGACCTGTATATTCCCATCCCAAACCTTAATCACCTCTGAAAACGGGGGAAAGAGCTGCTGAGCCCAGACCAGGGCCTCACCCCTAACATGATCATTTCACAATTAAGTTATACCTCTCCAATCAAGGATACCTAGATTGGATAATCATAATGGTCTCAGAAGACCTTCAGGTTGACTCAAAGGGAGTACACAGTGTACTTAATTCCTCACACCTGCAGATGTTTTCGAGATCAGACCCTGAGAACTTGTCAAAAATTACACTGTAAGTTTGTGGAAATGCTGAAAGCTGGGTCCTGATTTCTGAGCCAGCATTTGGGAAGGTGTTGGCTAGTCGCAGAGCTGCATAGGTATCAGGAAAGACGAGACGGCGAATTCTGAAAATTTGCTCAGACTTTTAGATGCAGCTTGTCTCAACTCACTCCCAGCTTCTCATTTCCACAAATATTCAAATAAAGAAATTGACTGGCATGAAACAGAGAAACTGTGAATTCTTACCCTTACCGTTGTACTGAAGAACAGAAACAGCGTATGATTAGAGTTACCGGTGATGCAAGACTACTTTGATAACTGACACAAACTGATAACCTGAGAGCTATGGATTAATAAGTATTTTCAGTTTATAAATGGATTTTGGGTTTAGATTTACTGAGTAAAATCTGAATTATTTATCCAGTAGATCTCAGCCACCTGATTCAAAATAGGCCGCACAACTAGTTATGATGGATTTTATTCTTTGTTTGCAGCTGACGTTTGTTTCTAAAAACATGAAGGAAAGAAAAATCTGTTTCATTAAATAATGATCTCCTTAGGTCAGTCCACTTATATTTGTTTGTTTATTTATGCATGTACTTTGTCTTATTGGTTTAGGATATGTTTAAAATAAAGATCTATTAGCTTCTCCCCACTGCCAATGGGGAGAATAAAATGTTCCAAAATTGCATAACCATAACTCAGACATTTGTTTTTGATAATATATTCTTAGAATGACTAACTTGCAAAGTCAGATTAGGCCAGAAGTTCATCTGCATGCACTTCCCCTCCCCCCCAATGTCTGTTGAAGTCAAGAGCTGTAATGGTAGCCTGGGGCACAGAGGACTAATGCTTAACTCCACCACAGGCTCCCAGTTTCCACTGAAGCAATGATGAGATGAGTATTTCTTTCAGAGATTGAACTTAAAGCCTATCTTGGTGCTGGACTTTACAAATGGAAGGTCCAAGACTATCTTCCTCACAGGATGTTAACCTGGGAAGATGGCAGGCAGTACTCTAGTGTTAACTTGGTCTGTCTCCACTTGAAGTAGACAGAATAAGAAAACAAAAAGGAGGAGGGAAAAGAGAAAGCACTGAGCACCTTGCAAACACTTTTTGTCCATGAAAAACGGGAAACTTATTTCACAGAATCACACAGAATTGCAGAAATGTTGAAGTTGGAAGGGACCTCTGGAGATGATCTAGTCCTACCCCACTGCTCAAGCAGGGTCACCTAGAGCAGGTTGCCCAGACAGCTTTTGAATATCTCCAAGGATGGAGACTCCACAACCTCTCTGGGCAATCTGCTCCAGTGCTCTGTTACCCTCACAGTAAAGAAGTTTTTCCTCATGCTTAGATGGAACTGCCTGTGTTTCAGTTTGTGCCCATTGCTTCTTGTCCTATCGCTGGGCACTGCTGAAAAGAGTCTGGCCCCATCCTCTTGACACCCTCCCTTCAGATATTTAAACAATTGATAAGATCCTCCTACAATCCTCTCTTGTTCAGGCCCAGCTCTCTCAGCCTTCCCTCATATAAGAAATGCTCCAGTACCTTAATAATCTGCATGGCCCTTCACTGGACTCACACCAGTCTGTCCATATCTCTCTTGTATTGGGGAGTCCAGAACTTGACACAGCACTCCAGGTGTGGCCTCACCAGGGCTGTGTAGAGGGGAAGGATCATCTCCCTCAACATGCTGGCAACATTCTTCCTAATGCACCCCAGGATACCACTGGCCTTCTTTGACACAAGGGAGCATTGTTGGCTCATGGTTAACTTGCTGTCCACCAGGACTCCCAGGTCCTTCTCTCCAGGGCTGCTTTCTTTTTTGTGGTCTTTCTTGTGAACAGTGTGCTCAGAAGTGCTTCAGCTTAGGCCTCAAGTTCTGGCTATCTTTAGGATTGCAAAGTATCATGCAAAACACCAGGACTCTCATCTTGAGCTTTGATCCAATATTCCCAGTAAGCCAGAGTACAAGCATAGACCCAATTTTCAGACAGCTAGTGATCTTACATGCCTCTAAGGCATATTTTGGAGCCTGAGAGTAGGTTAACTTGTCCATTGCTTCAGACAAGTTAAACCCATATCCTTAAAGGAATTTATGTATCTACTGAGAAACATGGGAATTGAGTGCCTTAATACCTGTGGTGCATCTACACTCTCAAATAATTTGGCTCTCCAGTTCAGTCTCAGTTCCCGATCCACTGATCATCAACACTGCGTGTGCGTTATTCTGCTCTTTGATTACTCCTTTGGAGTAATTCAATCGGCTCTCTTCAAGATCTAATTTGGCTGAAATCCAGAGGAGCTTCATTCAAGAGGCAGTTCACCACAGGCAGCGCAGACAAGACTAGCAGATTTGGCTCATTCTGTTTTACAAAATCCTTCAAATATATCTGTGCAAAATATCCAAAGCAATAAATCCAAGGCAATCTTGAGCCTTTATTGCATGCCTTGGAACAGCATCCTTGGGGTCATGCCAAAAAACATCACTCTAGTGGGCTGTGACACAGTTCTCAAATTTAGGCACTTTGAAGTATAAAATAACACAGAAAAAGATGTATGTATTAAGGCCATCGCTTTGAACCAAAAGGACATGCAGGGCCACAGACTAGTCAGTGAGGATGCATCCAGTCTGCTTTAGAGGAAGCTGGACTTGAGCAAAGTGAACATGAATCAGGCTACACTTTAGCCTGGGTCCAAGGGATCATTGCCCAAGACAGATTCCTCTAGCAGGATAGGTGTAGTCTTTCAGAAGTTACACCTTTGCCTTGGATCATTATCCTTGAAATGGGATAATGGCACTTTCCAAATTCACGGGAATGTGAAAATGGAAACACTGTGAGCTACTCATTCATGTGAAAGCAGAGCAAGTAAGTGCATTGGACAAAGGTGAGGCAAAAGACATGAGATTAGCTCATGCTCAATTTACCTGTGGAAATTTTGGGACCCAGATAGGATTATTATCATGCAGAAAAACCTTGGGTTGAACTCTGCCTTTCCTAGCATAGTGTGACATTTGTACTGGCACAGATGCTCCCCTTGTCTTGCCACAGACTGAGAATCTGTTCAGTAGCACCTGCCGATAACCGAAAGGGATGACTGCCGCCTGAAGGGGAATTGCACACAGTTGGTGATCAGATGTGGCAGCAAGGTAGGATGCGTGCCATGAGCCGGCAGGAGCAGCACTTCCCTGGGCAGGGGAGCTGCAATAGTCATGATAGCCAGAGGCAGCACAGTGAGGGCCAAAGGGAGCCAAAGAGCAAAGTCAGAGCACTTCTGCAAAAGCAAGTTGTGAAGGAGTCTCCCTTTCTTGTGAAAGTGCTGGCTGCACAAATCACCTGTCATGGAGTAAAGTCTGGTGTTACAGATGAGTTGCTCAGTGGAAACTAAATTAAACTGCTCTGGAGATCTTAGGAGTGGAAGATTTCCTAGGAAAACTGATTTAAAGCTGCTTATCCTACCTATCTGTCCATCTATCATAGGTAATTCCAGATGCCTATCATTGTCATCATCAGTCCTGTATTGGAAATCTCTTTATATCAATTCTTCTCATATGATATTATCAGAAAGTTCATCTAAACTGCAGTGGGGGAGCAAAAAAAGTTCCCTCAGTTCTGCAATTGCCTCTGATTTTAGCCAGATTAAAATTACAGGGAAGAGATGAATTTTAATTTACTTGAAATTCTGGCATAAAGGCCTAATTACGATGTTTTTGTTTTGAATGCATCTCATAAACAGGTGGTATGAATATATTCCTGAACTGCATGTACTGTACAGGAGTAGACAGTGGTAGTTTTGGCGTCCTAAATGTACTGATCAAGTGAAGCTTCACAGATGCATGGTTGTATTGTACTCACTGGACACTTTCTGAATACATATAATATTATTTTCAAGCATACTCTCATGAGTAATAATAAGAAGAAAATTCATAAGCAAAATACAAAGGAAAACTTCCTTTTTCATCAAAACTCAGTAATCTCTTTTTTTTACCAAGGATTACTATTAGGTGTTTTGTTAGTTACTGCTGACTTAATGTTGAAGCCAGCTGAATACATAGTTCAGTAATGCAGCACTTCACTCTATCTTCATGTTTTTTCTTAAATATTTGCATCCTGTAACATGAGAAATTGTATGGAAAACTATAATTTCATAAATTGTTAGGAAAAGGAAGACAGAAAGCTTATGTATCGGGGCAAGCAGTGGAGGGAGAAAAAAGAGGAAGAAAGGTTTATAAGACAAAATTAGGAAGCAAAGGGGATGCTAATAAGCGGACACAGACGTGGGAAAGGGAAAGTTTGAAGAAAATGAGATTTTAAAAGGTAAATGTTTTAGTACTGTGACACTGCAATGCTTCTTGCTGCGTTTTTTTCTTAAAAAAGAAAAGAACAAGAGAAAGAGAATGAAACATCTTACCTTTTCATTAATTCAGTCTTAAAAGAAAATGAAATCTCAAACATTGGCCCACTGCAGCCAACATCATGCCAGTGCAGTAGCTTGTTCATGATGCAAGAATGTCGTGACTAAACAAGGGAGTCCTCCCACCACCTCCACATGCCCAGGATGAGGCCCAGGTAACGGCTTGCAATACGATTGCTGACCTTTTGGCACAAGGAAGAACAGAGAACCAAAATACAGCTTCTCTGAGCAAATGTTTTCATTTTACAGTGCTCTCTGCAAAACGGTATTTTGCATACGGTTGACAAATCTGTCCAGTGTTTCAATTGTCTCCCAAGTCCTTCTAGAAAGAGCTTTCTTTGAAGTGCAGAAGTAAAATCCCTGAAGATCACTTTGGGTTTTCTCTGCACCAAAGAGCTGATCTTTTTGTAGCTGCATCAGTGGCAGGGAACCAGCTTAGAAATAAATGGGTCAGGCTGCAGTCAGATGCTCACTGAAAAAGTACAACCAGGGCATTTAAAATGTTATCTCTGGTTATTACCTATCTATTGGAGAATACGACCCCCACCACAGAGATAACGGAAGTGGCTGCATGAGCATTTTTTATGTGCTTCAGTGCAAAGTCAACCAATTTGGCTTATATGTCCTTTTTTGGTAAGCTGCATAAAGAGTAATATGCATAAAAACCTTTCTCCAGCAGTGTGTTGTGAGTGTAATGGACTTTCTGCCAGAGCAACAAAAAACAGGCAGCTGAGAAAAGAGGCAAGCGAAGAAAGCAACTAAAACTGCCTCATCTTTTTCTACAGTGGGCACTGCCTGCTCTCACCGTGTGTTCTTATTAGTCATGTTGAAGCATATTAGAGTACTTTTCAAGAATAATTTTGCATCAAAACTAGTGATGTCATTAATCATTTCAGCCCCAGTACCCCAGTAGCTATTCTGCAGCTTTTGCCTCAGCTCCCAGAACAGTGGCCTCTGAGGTCTGAACATCTGTTCTCTTCCAGATCCAGCTGTGCCAGTGGAATAAGTTTCTTTCTCCAGTTTGTCCATGGCTGCTCATTACTGACCTTCTGTTAGAGGTTATTCCTCCCTCCCCCTAACCTCACCTCTTGTCTCCTGACTCAGTTGCTCATGTGATCATTCCCTAACATGTTTCTGTGAAGATGAGCCAGGTTGGCTCAGACTATTGAAATCATGGGGCTTTGCTTTTCTGCCTTGCTGTAACTGAAATGGGTTCCTGAGAACTCCATGAGCAGTGGGGCCAAGGGGAATATTTTTTTGGCAGAAAAGTTGTGATGGACAAGCGGAGATTACTAAAAACATTCCCCTAGCAAATATTTTGCGGAGTACACCTATGCCTACACCTTTTAGAGATTTCTGCAGGTGCAGTACTGAAAAGCCAGAAACCTAGTCAAACTGGAAGAATGCAGCTATTCTGCATTTTCGGAACCTAGAATTATTGTGGTTGAAGTATTTAGCCCTGCTGATGGACAGGCTACTACAAAGAGCACTTAGGTTCCTATAAATCACCTGGGACATTGCAAGGAAAAGGAGATTTTATATTTCTTTTTAAAATGCAGATATTTGGACTAAAACTTTCTTGGACAGCGAAAGACCTTCTGAGAGCTGCTGCCCTCAATGATTAAAAACTCTTACTTTTGTATTTGTTTAAAAGATGAGAATGTTTCAGGGTAGGAGAAAGAACTAAACAAGCCCCAAGATATAGTCCTCCCTTCCTTCTTTTCCTGTAATTTTGAAATGGGAAACTGATTATCATATATTCACTGTTCCTAAAGGCAGAGCGCAAGATGCAGCACTGGAATTAAAAATAGCACTAGAGCCTAAGGTAAGCCCCAGAAGCTCTGACTATCCATGGTGCTGTGTGTTTTCATGAGGGGAATGCACACTGCTCAGAACCGGCAGACAGGAGAGTATTGAGTATGTATTTACTGGAACCTGCCTCACCTAAAACTTAAATGCGTATTAAAACCCCTCAGAAGGAAATCCCCTCCATTATTACCATTAATTTGGCCCCTATCTGTACAGCATTCCAGTGCATTAGAGTATCATAATTTAGTCTCGAAAAACAGCTATGTAACAGAGGGATACCATCATTTTAACTTTTATATGGGCTATGTAGGCCTAAATGATGGAACATGGAAGGCGCACAGGTACAGAACCGTGATATTCCAAACTCCAGCCTGACCCCGAACTCTGAGAACACCTGGTCTTCTTCACACCCACCACCCAGGAGAATAATAGCAGAAGGTGTCATGGAGAATTTATGTCTTCATAAATTTAGTAGACTATAACCCATTTCATCAATGCATGGTCTTGTTTTGACCATGATATTTTACCAAAACAGAAATAGCATTTAAAAATTGCTGTGTCACTGTTAAACATCAAGATGCAACTGTTCAAGAAAGACAAAGTACATCATAAGTAGCTTCTACCTCCACAGAAACCATTTTTCACCCTGGTTTTTGACTACTTAGCTAGTCATTTGCCAATAGCCTTAGAAGATTTTAAGATGAATGTTATTCTTCTAGAAAATTCACAGACTCATCAGTTTTTAAAGCAGTATTTTTGACACAAAACCTTTCCATTTGCTATAATCTACACAAGAGTTGGCTTTCCCATATGATGTTCATATGTGTAGGCAATGAAGTCCAGCACTAGATTACTTTGTTGCTTTTGCAAATGTCTGCTTGTTTGTCCTTCAGCTTGGGGAAGACAATGAAACACGGCTGGCATCGTTGTGGTTTCTCTTCACCCAAGCAAGTTCTGTTTTCAGTACTCAACAGAATTCCCCTATGGACTTTAGAAAGGATATTTAAGCCCCTGCTAGTCAAGGATTAAAAAACCTACATGGTGAAGCAGTGTCAGACTTCAGCTGACCCACTGCTGTTAAATAAAAGAAGATGGAGTTGGACTACACGCAGAAGCACAAGAAGCAATCATAGTAATCAAGCCTACTTGAGACATTATCTCAAATAATGCTGTGAAACTGGTAATACCATATGAGAGTTATTGCAAAATATTTCCCAGTACTCTGGAATTGAGTGATGCTATATAAAATCACAGTTGTAAAAAGCATTAAGTTGTGAGCCCACATATATTCTTCTGACATTTGTTTTATAACAGCAGGGTATAAACTAGCAATGCTTGCTATCATCTTTTCAGATCTTGTAATTTTTTGCATGTGGTCTGAAAGGTATTGAACACAGAGAGTGTGATGAAGCAGTTGTTAGACCAACTCCAAGATGACATAGAACGAGGATATAAATCCTATACATGCTCTCGATGAGCAGTCACTCAGTCTCATCACAGGGAATACTCATGTGAATGCTAACTGTTCACCAACATTAGTAAGCAGCAGACAATTGCCCTATTTGGTTCCCTGATGTAAAAACAATCAGTGATTTCCCTCCTTTTTCCCTGTTTATGATAACAAATATTTTAGAATGCCTCAGGTGAAGGTATTTAGGGTAACAGAATGACGATCAGTTTGTCTTTACAAGTCCCCTTTGGCTTTGCAAGTTTCCTCCAGAGCTGATCTGTGACTGTTGAGGTTGGAGTGCCACAGCAGACAACTCTGTAATGATCTGAGGTGTATTGCCAAATAGTTCCTATTTGATTTTCATTCAACACACACAAAAAAATAGTATTAAATGTACTAACTCTTGTATCATGCTGCTGACATATCTGGAATGTGATTAATTGTGCCCTTGGGGTCTATCTAATATTCTATTTTTGATAAAAAGAGCTTTTAAAATGTATCTAAGAACTATAATTATGAGTGAGGACAGAGAACCATAACTGCAAACTGGTGTTCTGTGTTTCTTATTTAAGCATCTGCCAACAATTGAAAGATGGAAAACTGAAGAGCATTTTGTACCAGCAAGCAGAATGCAGCAACTTTTCAGGATAAATTCTATCTGCTGTGAACATTTTTGTCTAGTAAGAACCAATGAATCTATTAATCTGTTCTGCAAGACAATGGATAGCAATGACCTGTCAGCCTTATGAGATACATCAATGTCTTTCCATATCTTTCTGAAGAAGGCCCATATGCCCTCTGCAAGCTCTGTATGATGCAGTAGCACCATTAACACTGTCATCACTGCTGCTGTAGAGCTTGCATTCCCTGTATTTCTAACACAGTTGTTTCGTTAAGACACTTCACACGGGGTTAAATTTTGCAAACAGATTTTTTTTTTCTGAAAAACTGATTTTGAATTTGTACTGTTTATTTTTAAGAAATAATTAAAATAAAAGCCGAAAATTCACTCTGAATTTGAATTTATATAGTTATAAATAATGAACAATGTAAAGACATTTGTATTCCCATCTTTAAAGGGAAAGGTATATAAAACAAAAGACAACAGTGGCAGAAGTATTGATAGCTTGACACTGATACATTCCTTGTGTTGCATCTATATTGATTTAAAGGATGCTAAAAGAGAAGTATAAATTTATGGGGACATTTTGGATCAAATTTTGCATTCATTTATTAAATGAAATTTATAGAGTACTAAACCATTGACCCTATCATCTGGTTTTACAGATTTATGGCTGAATTCCAAGCCTACCGAAGTCAATAAGGGTCTTTTCAACAGTAGGCTTCTAATCAGGACCACGCTGCCTGACTCTTCACTCACATTAAATGATGACATTACACCAGTGTGAAGCTATGAAGAAAGCAAATCCATTCCCAGTCTTCAAGAAAAAAGGTGCATTTAGCAATTTAAAATCTCTGCAGCTGTAGGTACACATGTTCCAGACTTCACTTCTATGATTTTAGGATAAAGGGTTCAGAAAGCAGAAAGTGGAGGGAGAGTTAAAAGATTATTGGAGGAGTAATAAAGAAGCTGGCTAACTGCCCATAATATTTAACATGGGACAAATAAAAGCTAATATACCTCAGGAAAAAATGATTTGTAGCTCAAATATTTAACTAGAACAGAAAATTTGGAAGTTTTTAAGGCTGAAGAAGTCTGAGCAATTAGAGGAACTGAAGAAGCATGTCTTAACTAGCAAGTTCTCCTGCTTTAGCTATACTGATATATATTTAAAGCCATGTAATTCTCTTTGAGCATTCATGATCTTACCAATACAAAGGTGCTATATAATGGTATAGATATTCCACACAGGATTAAGCAATATCTATCTAAAGTCCACCTATAGTCATATGTTCACATTAAGGTGCACACTATTTTTAAATAATCATATGAATTATAGCAATATAACTTTCAAGTATAGACTTGACCTGTAGATACAAGCTTACAATATGTGCCAGCAGAAAAGGCAAATGCAATTTTAGTCTTTGTGAGTTGGGTTCTGATGCAACAGCACCTAAAACACTATATTCATTTGCAAGCACTGCATTATAAGAACTGTGTCATTAAGTTGCTGGCAGTTGAGAGATAAGCAATAAAATTACCAGAAGGCCTGAGGTACTGACATGTGAAGAAAGAACTATGTTTGGTAATGGGATTTTACTCCTTAGCTAACTGGGTTTGCAAGTTGGTGTGTTTGTGTGGTTTGAAAGATATAGGTTGAATAGAAATTAAAACAAAGGATACTTTTTTTTTGCCACTTCTGTAGGAAGCACGTAAAAATGCATTGAGCGCTATGACTACAAAGTTCTCTAGGTATCTTTTGCAGCAGTACAGTTAAGTGTAGAGAAGCGGTGTTGATATTCTGCCAACATTCAAAGAATATCGGTAGAAGAAATAGGTGAAGATTTATTTTAAATGATAGACTCTATAGTTATAATTATTCACAGGATAATTCAGGGAAATATTTCATTTCAGTATCAGGCAACATTCCTGACGATGAGAGTCCGCAAGAGAGGACAAAAAACTTTGCCTTTAAAACTAAACCTAAACTCAAGCTTGAATGCAATTGTATGTTGTAAGGAAAAGGAAAACATGACAAAAATATTCATCTCATACCTCAATTAAGTGCTTGGAAGTGCTTAGTAACTGGGGTTTCCTATTCTCATACCAGATTTGTTGAGTCTCTACTGGCAAAAGAGATTTTGTGGCATGGCCACTAGTCGTAGCAAGGAAATATTGATACTGTCTCAGTGCAAGTATTTGCCCTTATTGAGAAACCACATTATGTCAAGTCCAAGTGTAAATTTCCAGGATCTGTGAATTCTAGGGCTTTCAGTGAGTAAAAAACCCTAGACAGGATGAAGCACATCATCCACTGTGCACCTGGGATGAGAGTCTGTTTATCCTGAGAGAAGGTAACATACCTTACTAGGGATCACTTATTGCAGTGATCCCACAGAATAAATTGCAGGCCAAGTATTCTTGGGAATTTATCTGCACTTTACTGTGGCTGCAGTCTGGCACATACACCTGAGTTGTTTTCCATGCCAGGATCTCCTCTTATTATGAAGCTGCAATGTAAAAGAACTTGATCTGTGTCCCTGACTATATATGCAGCCATCAAAGGTAAAATGCAAATAAAACCCAAATTCTTCTGACTTAACTTTAGGCTCCTGAAAGACCAAAGTAACGCAACTAGTCACTTTGGTGATAGGAGGCTAGTGTGGAGACTGAGTGCTCCCAAGGGCGGTTCACTCCAGCTGGCTTTCTCTGCAGACTACGTAGGAAGCTCAGGGCAAGAAGGCTGAACTAGATGCTCCAGATAGGTGCTGAAAATTAATATGAGTTCAGGCCAAAGTGTACCTACTGCTCTGAAGTGGTATTCTTCACTCTCCTCTCTTCTCTGTGTTTTGGGTTCCTGTTCTGTCTTCTTTTAAATTAGACACAAAACTTGAATCACTTACAGGCAGGCCTAACTTTGTGTCCTATTGACCTCTGGTAAAGACTGCAGTGTTTTTTTACAGCACTCAGGGTAATAGGAGCTTACCTGCTTCAGTCCCATGAGCTTTACTATAATTCAAATAATTATTGTACCATTAGTATAAATGGTCTTTTAGGCATCTGAGAAAATTATTTTCCAAAAAAAAAGACAGCAAAATAATAGAAAAATAAGTACCATTATGTAAAGAACATTTGACGAGCATATATAAAGTAAAGGAAATTAAAACAGCATGGAGGATGGGGAAAATAATGAAAAAGCAAAGAGTAAAATATAGAAATCACTTGTGAAGAGGGAGAGGCATGAGAAGAGCAGAGAATAGGCTTTTAAAATTTAGCGGTCACAGAAGAAGGAACACCACAATGTATCACATTAATAAGCATTCTAAGTAGGGATGTTGATTAACTCAGGAATGACTTATTATAATATAAATGACAGGACATAATGGAACTGAAGTAACAAGGTAGGTAATGTGTATTAGAGAAAGTAAAATGAAAACTAAATTCCTGTGGGACAAGTAAACCTTTAGAAAAGTTTGTAACAGATTCATTACAAACTGATTTTGGACATTTGTAGCATAGGGAGGTCAAGGAAATGGAACAGAATTTGGGGGGAAGCAAGATGGTTACTATGCTGCAAGTGAGCCTAGAAAAAAGTGCAAAAATAAGCTATTAAAATTAGATGAAACTACAGGGTGGAAGGATGAATATATTATCTGAAGGAAGAGAGGCAAACTCACTTTTTCTATGGGCAACACTTATTCTACTTTAGTCAAATACTTTAGTCTACTTAGTCGACTTTACTCATCTAATAATTGAGCCTCCATAAGCCTAAATCACACTACCAGGACTTTGAAAGACTCACATTCTTAAGATTAGGAAATTGCTATCACTGACAAAAAATCAGGCAGTTATATCCAAATGTACTGAAATACATATACTTTGATAAGTGTTTTTTAAGGGTTACTACACATTCTCTCTGTGAGTTTAGGATAGTTTTTGTATGCCAGAGTGATCATGACTGCAAAATATATCCTATCAAAAAAGGACTGCCTGTGTTCAAGAAATGAAAGGGAGTTTGTGATAGCGTGGATACACATCAGTTTCCTTGTTCCATAAAACCATTGGTTTTGATTAAATTACAAAATCATCAGAAGTTTTGCATTATTTCAGTTTTTGCAGATATAGGATAACTACGATTACAACTACAATGATAACTTCAGAAAAGATATCAAGAAGGCACACCAAAACCAGTGCATTTGCATGCTTACTGCAAAGCAAGTCAGGGCAGAAGAATATATACTGCATTACATGATATGCTGTGCCTCGTGAAAAGAGCACAAATGGAGTGGGAAAGGGAGAAGAAAATGATGAAATGGAGGAACTGAGGAGATGTGTTCAGACAGAAGACTGACTGCAAATGAAGCTGCAAACACAGGGCTCAGCAGTGTGAAATGAATGTGTAGGTTAAATTATTTTGATGGCGGAACCCTGAAAACTAAGAGCAGACATTTTGAATGTGGCATATTCAAGACTAGTATAAAAACTGAGTATCTTAAAGGTGGACAATAAAGAAATGCATAGAAGGCAATAAAGAAGAAAATATGCCATGAATATCAGCTGGAAAGATTAATGATATAATGGAACCAATGAGAAAGTCATCTTATGTTAGATGTCATAGTATTACTATTTTCTTTAGCCATATTTTTATGCTTTTGGACTATATACGCCAGGTATTTGAAATGTTTGTTTTACATACCATGTTATGTGAGAAAATTATAGAATGCCTGGATAGTCATTTATGACACATGGCTCACCATTTTTATTGTCAGTAAAAATTAGAAGACATTTATACTGACTCAATGTCGTAAGTATTTTTAGTAAAATCAGAGACTCTGGTATAACACTCTGATACAATCCTGAGACCACTAAAATGCTGCCATTGGTAGCCTGGCAGTCAAGAGAACTTTTTGAGAGCAAGCATATATGCATAGCACAGCATTTAGACAGTTAATGCAAGCCACTCAGAGGAGCATGGTACTAAAATATAACATCCAAAAGGTGAACAGTTTAGTACATTATAAAAGCATGATACCTCCAGAGCAGGAGCTAGCCCAGCTAAGTAATTATTCTTTTAAGAAGAATGATTAGGACAAAAGTGCAAAAAATTTAAGACCAACAGAGACGATTTAGAAGTTGGAGACAGAGCATGCCAAAAAAAGCGGGGGGCGGGGGAGGGAAAGGAGATTGCAGCTCAAAAGAGAGAACTTGAAAATTCTGAACTATGACTAATGAGGGCAAACATAACTGCAGCAAAAAAAAAAAAAAAGCCAATTTCTGAAAATGGACAGTATCTGCCCATTCAGAAAAGTCTTTCAGCCGAGAATACCGTATTCCAAAAAGCCTGTAAGAAATTCTTTCAGTGCCAAGGGTCTTGAGGGTGAAGAGAACTGACAATCCACAGTACGAGGTAGCAAGGGTAGAACGAGTCAGAGTAATAGGAGGGAAATTGTACAGGCTAGACCAAAAACACAGGAAAAAATTCTCTAAAGACATAAGAATTTTAAAATGTTGCACATCGCAAGTGCTGAAAAATTGCAGGCAGATAGCTTGTGCTTGAGAAAAAAAATGAGCAGCAAAAATACTCAATAAAGTATTCATGTAATATGCTTGGGGGAAGAATTCAGTGCAAAAAATATAGCAGTTCTCAAGAAATTTCAGTTGTCACCATAAGCAAATACGTGTAGTTTAAAAGGGAGGAAGAAATACAATGTATTCTTGTTTTAAATTAATGTCCCATGGTGGGAAGAGCTCTTGACTAGTCCACACAGCTGATGTCTGCCCTGCGATACTGAGTAGACTCACAGGAAATAGGAAGCTGAATGCTAAGAGGTTAATGAAGGAATAATAAAAGCAAGTTGACACACAGACCACTCATGAATGTTATCTCAGAGCGGAGTTATTCTGTAGCTGATACTCAATGATTCATATATCCTATAGACAAAGTTGGGCGTTACGCTAACTAAATATTCCTCTGCTTATACAAGGAAAGAGAATTTTAAAAGTTTAATTAATTAGAAACAGTATTTGCTTGACAACCTGAAGCACCTTTCACAGAGAGTTTGAAGATAAGTCAGGATACAGACTCAAGGCTGAGAGTAAAATTTGAAGTGGTTTTCCAGGGATTCAGATAACAAACTTAATTAACATTAACAAGAGTTATGTGGTTAGACAAACATGCAGTTTTAAGAGGTGAATTTTAAATCCTGCCATGGGCATCTGGAATTGGGCAAACTAGGAATGTAAAGAATAATCAGTTTAAGTGAGTAACTAGATGTTAAGTGGTTAAGTTTGGAGGGAATGAGCAGTTAGGGTCCAGCTCCGCCACAGACAACTGGGTAATTTCATACTGACACAGACAGGCCAAGTGAACTACCATGACTAGACTTGGAATAGGTCCACAACAAGTATTTCCACAGTTGGAACAATTGTTGGACAAGTCTTGTGTATGCATTCAGTGTTAAGGTCTGTGAAGAGATGATGACACAGCTAAGGAAAGGAAAAAATATACCTTAGAGACCTAGAGCCCCTCTGCCCCACCAGTCTGACAGTTTACTGAGAATCTACAGCCTTACAGCTGAACTGATCTGTTCACTGAAATCAATGCACAATTTTCTATCTATTTGAATAGAAGAGAGACATCTATGTAGTTTGTGATATGTGAAGAGATGAGATCCATCAGCTTCATCAAACTTCCTTTTCTATTCATTTACATTTTTCCCTTTTGCCCCAAAGATTTCCATTCTCGTGTCCTTTCATAAGTCCTCCATGCATCACTATTTATCTTTTCCATACATCCAAAATTCTTTCCTTCCTCAGAAATGTTTTCTATATCCATTTGTCCTCGAAGCCTATTCTCTCATCCTTTTAATAAAAAGAGAGCCAGTCTTTTCTCCCTGTTCAGATATCCTTTGCTTGGTCCTCAAAAGTTATCATCAACCCTTGTTTCACTCAGATTACACTCTCATCCTGCTATTCAGAATTTACTGGCTTTTAATCCATTTGATGCCCCTGTGTGCTATGTACCCCACTCTTCGGTGAACTTGCCTCTCAGCTCCTTTTCTTCCCTCTCACCCTCGTGCCATCCACCCTTTTCTGTAGCTGCTTCTTCCACGACTCTCAAGCTCTTCCTCTCCTCTCTTCTCCTGGACAGCCCCCTCTTCCTGCCTCCTCATCCCACTGCTTCTCCTCCAGTGGGGCTACCTGTCCATACCTCTTGCTCAGGGTTGTCTTCCACTTCAGCTCTGCCTCATCCTGTCTCTGAAAGGGCATTTTAACCACCCATCATCCCTTTCTGCAAGATTCTTTTCCACTGCCAGAAAACACTTCATCTGTCTTAGTTTGTCCCTTTCTCTCATATTCACTGGAATTCCTTGGGAGCTGTTATCTATTGTGGAAAACCAGGAGCTGTTCCTGTGTGACTTTCTGTTCCTCAGCAACTCAGCACCTTTTTATTCCTCAGCTACTGAGCACCCTACTTGCTAAGCCAGGCTGCTCCCATTATACACTGTGGTGGGAAAGCTTTTCATTCTAGGTCAGAGTTAAAGTTTTCACAGTGAAATATTAAGTTGTATGGGGGAAGACAGTGACTCATATTTTACATAAGTGATATAAAATATATGTTTACCAAACTATGCCTTTCTCTGATGCTATATATGTGTTGACTCAACAGAAAATGTTATAGACGTTGCTTACTTTGGAATTTTTAAAGTTCTGTGTATCTCTGATTGCAAGAAGGCACAAATTCGAAGTAGCAAAGAGCAAAATATTGCTTCTGGCCTGCACAGTTTTAAGAGTGAACCCAAATCACTGATTAATCAATCAATTTAAAGGGTGATTAATCCTAGTAGCTTCACCAGACTGCAAAAGGTCTTCTTAAAATACAGTCTCCCTGAACTCAATCACAGTGGGAGGTCTCCATTCCCCCTGAGCTTCTAGGGCTGGTAAAACATCTTGAGTGCTGTAAATAAATTAAATGTGTGGATACCTAACATGATGTTGAATGGACTTATTAATGATGCTGTTATAGTCATGATTGCGGTGTATGCCTGTTCCCCAAAGAAGTATTTGAGAAACTATATTTATATATTCCCTCTCAAATTAGTTCATTGGATTGACTCAGTTGTTCCCCATTTCTCCAGTTGTCTGATAGCATGCCTGTTGTGGCTGACACTTGACACCTGTCAGAGATATTTCTATCTTCTTTACTGTGTAACTTTCGCAAATCTCAGCATTTGTTCTGAATTCATTGTATTGAATGAATTGTTCATATCTTTGTTCTACTTTTCCGGTAGGTTTCCCAAGTTGTATCTTATTCTCTTTAACAGCACTACAAAAGACTTTGCCTGTCTTTGAAAGAAGCGTAATAACTCACCAGGCACTGCAGCCAGGTTTTCCCACTGTGAACTATCTTCTGGATCCTTTCTTCACTGAAAACTTTGGGAATTTTCTTTGGAGTCTTATCATCACTTTGCCTGTTGCTTTCCCAGACTTTAACTAGGTGATAAAATGTCTAATTCTGAGCATCTAATTTCTTTGTCAATGTCAATCGTTTCTTCAAGTGACGGTCCATTTAACATGTCTAAAAAGTACTCTGCCCATCAATGCCTCAACTCCTTTTCCATCTTTAAAATTTTGAATCTTAGTGCTTAAAAAAACACAGAGCAAGATAGGTGTCACAAAGTTGGAACATGTTTCCTGGTTCTGTATTCAAATCTAAACCAGGAGACTTCCACAGAGAAGTTACATGTATTTTTTTGTCATAATTTCATGTTACATGTGCATTTTCATTTGCACACTTAAATACTCTGCAAGCTGTGAAATCATTTGTAAAGAATACATGCAGTCCACAAGAAGCAGTGAAATTTTATTTCTGCAGAGGTTAAAGTCTTACTCCCAGCTCTGCCACACTTGTACAAATTCTGCCAGGTCATTTTGTGTTCCTCAGTTAATCCCTAGGAAAAATGAATCTGTATCCATTTCCCTAGTCAATAATAAGCACAAACCAGTTTTCTAAGCAAAGTTCAAGATGGGCTATAACAGAGCTTTAGAATGAGAGCTACTTGTACCAGATAATGATAATCACTGTAATTTACTGTGTCGGATACCAAGACATATATGTATAAATGTGATACAGACCATGGTGGCTATCTGTACAGCACTAAAATTGGACTGCAGTATGAGAAAATTAACTTCACTTGCCTGTGTGCATGAACAGAGCACAATTTTCAGTGCTGTCAGCACTATCAGTATGAAACTTATTATGGGTAATAATATTATTGCAAAATAGATGCTTAAAAATAAAGATGATGTAATATTCATATACATTGTAGAATAAAACATGCTTTAAATGAAATAGACTAATTTTATTGTTGGTGTCAAGGAAATAGATGTCTTTCTTGATGAAAAATCTGAATAGAGCCCAGGCAATGGCCAGTACTGTATCCTGAAATTTAATACGTCAAGCAAAAGTCTGTGCTACATTTTTAAAAATTTGAATTTATTAGCTGGATCCCTTGACATAGAATGTGCATAAATCACAACTGTTAAACTGATTTTAATAAAACGTAGCCAGTGATTGAGAACAGCGTTATAAAATCTAGAAATATAGATTTATACCTAAGACTATGTTTCTAATTCATGCTATCAAGCCTTTTTCTCTCATGTGCGTCTACAAAGGACCACTCCAAACCTGATTTGGAATTTTCTGTCTTTTATTGGCCAATGACAGATCCCTAATGATACTTAAATTCACTTTTGTATTTAATGGATTTAAGCAACCTCATAAGTATAATCTGAAAACCAATAAGCCATCTAAGCCCGCATACAATCAACTGACCTAAAATAATTGGAAGCTAAAGGTTCCTGGCAGTTAAATAATGCTCCCTATGTTAGACTGGACTTTTAGCAGAATGTATAAGATCTGGTCTATACTAATTTCTTTACCTATATAATGACAATATACTCTGTTGCTCACATACTAGGTTAAAAGAAAATTTGATCTGTACTGGAGACAAAATCCATGAAGAAAAACACCTTAGGTACACAGGTTGTACCAACAAAAAAACCCAGACATCTTACTGGTATATTACAATTAAAGCACATTTGTCTTTACAAAAACAATATCTACCATGTTCTAGTAGAAAAATGAATGTCAGCTAACAATCTAAAAGCAATAAACAATAAACTTAAATTATAGTAAAAGTCAATTAGAATGCCAATTAGTCTATATTGCAAGCAACTTACATGAAAATCTTATTTTTCACTGTCATTCAAGGTGTCAAGGAACGAACTCTGCCATTTAGGATTCACTAATAATTATAAAGGGGAGTTTGACAGATTATGATGTGACTCCATAAAGAAGTAATGTAAAATAGCTACTCACCAAATGGTGAAAGCTTTTATCCTTCAGCAGCTTTTAAAAGGGTACACATGGTAATAGAGACTCACTTTGCAAAAAGACAAATAAATCTGGAGATGCATATGCTTTGTGTCAGTTTCATGTGGTTCCTAAACAAGATTTTTACTGAAAATGTTCTTAGTGCAAAAAGATAACAACACGGAGAAAAACACATTCATCAAGCACAACACACAAAAAAACAAGACCTCACTTATTCTTCAGGGATAAACATGAAAAAGTTAATAATGTGTTCATAGCCATGGAGTTCACCACCCCAGAATACAAAAGGTACTGTGAAGGCAAAGTACTTTCAGACTACATTATGCAAATAACGCAACAATCAGTTTTCTTGTTTAACTTCAAAAACAGAAGCAGGAGACTGCAGATCTATCTTACTTCTAGAAGATCCGGCATCCAAAATTTCAGCCTACATGTTTGTTTCCATTTATTTCTTCCAGCTTTTGACTGAGATTTTGTAATGCTTGCACATGCAAAAATTGAAATCCACTGCTTATTTTTGGTTGGGGTTTTCATCTGGCTTTTTCCTATAAAAAGCACAAACAACCTCTGTGGAAGGCTCAGATCAGCAAATCAGGACACGAGAGCATCTAATTATTAATCTGCATGTAGCAGTTGTATGCATTTATATGACCACAAACCACTTTGGCTTAGATAAGTAGGAACCTTATGGTCCCCTAAAAGCAGCTCTAACCAAACAAACGTTGAGAAGCTCACTTCTGGCTGAAAAGATTACAGCTATGCTACGTTACTGCATCTGGAAATTGATTTTACACAAAGGGTACATCACATCTCATTTTCATAAGCAGTGAATAGTCTAGCTTCCTTGAGTCCAGTACAATGTCTGATCTCTCTTCCTACTTTGAATTTTGCTACAGGTCCGTGCTTCAGTTTAATCCTCTCATGAACTTAAACCTTTGTTCTGTAACCATATGCAGGATTTTTTTCATTTGTAGTAAGTAACTCTTTGCTTTTCATCATGGAATCTGGTAAGGGAAAACGCAAACATAGTAAGGAAAAATAAAGCAAAATGAAGCATAATAGAAAAAATCAAGGACACTTATCTGTGATAAAAAAATTCTAGAATGTGCAGAATGTCACAAAGAATGTCATAAGTTCTAGGAATGTCCAGCCTTGGAAGGACTGATTACAGTCAGATGTTTTTGGAAAAATACACTCTTTTTCCATAAACTTGATTAAATTGTTTCCTTAGAAATTATTACCACTTGGTTTCCTGTTGCATTTATGATTATGGATTACTCTGAGGATGCATCCAATATGTAAGTTTTAAATGCTTTGTTTGAAGTATGTGAGTCTTTGAAGCACTTATATGAGTACAGCTTTTAGGACATGTGAAGTGTCTGGGAGATCTCAACAACAACTCAGGCCTCCTGCATTGACTCCTGTCAGGATCCCCAGGACTGATAGAGAGCATGAAGCCAGTGTGGTGCTTGATCATGGCATCCTTTGTGTCTGTGATATATTCAGTATTTCATTTTGACAGATAATGGGTTACAATTGGGCAAGCAAGTTAGCAGATAAGCTGTGATCCTGTGTGTTTCTGTTGTGCATGAATGTCTGGAAAAAGTCCACAGTCTTCACAGTTAATATAGTAGGTTGAGTGTGTTTCTAAGTGTAAAGATAACTATTTTTAAGAAGGCAGAGCAAGAGTTATGTGAATGCTCGCTGCAGTTTTCCCCATTCAAAGCTTTCAGGAGAAAAGTGAAGCTGCTAAAAAAAGCAAACAACCCCAAGTGAATGCTTTATACTTCTTTATGATACCAGAGCATGGCAGTGGGGAGCCCTAATTTTTTCTGTTCAGTACCTGTCCACTGCTGGCATAGGAGTGTTTTTTTCAGACATGTCAGACTCAGTTTGAGTTTGACCTCAAGTGCATCTGACTGAAATGCTTATATACACCTCAAGAATTGCCTCATAGTCTGTATACAAGGACTCAAGGAAGAATCTGGAAAGCGTACCTTCAAGAAAAGGTGCCTCAGAGTGATAGTACTAACTTTATAAGTCAGCAGCAACCTGGTACTGTAAGTACAACTATAGTCATAATTTGAGATAAAGTGGATGTTCTCAGCCTAGCAACAGAAATGTGCTCTGGCCTTGTTATTAACAGTTTCTTTAGGATTTAATATTTGCCACAGATTCCAACTAAATGTTGAAGAATGGGTTACCACATAAAGAAAATAGTATAACTATATACAACCAGTTTTTAACTCTGAGGACTGGAATGGACTAAAGGAAAGCAGTATGAGACCCAAAGCCTGTGATGAAATAATAAGGAATGTGTTTGGTTGCATGAAGTAATATTTGCTGCCAAATGTTGCTGAATTAATTTCCAGCTGCACATTTTGCAATGTATTTCTAATGTGATCACTTATTATTTAGTTCTCTCTCTGTTTGATGAAAGCATAAATTAAGATAAAGTGCATTAAGGTTACTGATGCTTTCCGATAATAAACTAAAAATGTTGATTAAGCAGATGATGAGTTTAAGTCATCATCCTTTGTATTAAAATGCTTGATGTTGATTTATGGACTAACCTCACAAAAGTTTCACAAGTATAAAAGAAATGTTAAATAACAATAAAGCATATTTTACTTTAGCATAATTTAATATCTACAGTTTTAATATAGAAAGTCATTTAAGTAAGAAAAGACCTAATTAAGTCCTATCAATACACTGAACTGTTTATTTTTCAGATTAAAACATCATAGGCATTCTTGTTCTTTCATCTTGATTAGCAATGTATTTGTTTTGGATTTCCATGGATATCTAATGAATGTTATCTGTTTAAATGAATCAATCTTTTCTCTTTTCCTTTTTTTTAAAAAAAGAACAATCTAAGTACTAAGATTTGCTGTTTCTGTAGCACTTCCAGGTACAAACCCAGCAATATCTGTACTAGGCATAGAGACTCCTGTCCTCCCTTTCTTGGGACACTAGGATGAAAAATGTAATGGGAGAATTTCCTATGACTAAACACTTACTTTAACTTCTTTTGGTGTTTCCCACCCTCCTTCAGCAAGAATTTTTCCACCATCTTCTCCCCAGGCTGTTATTTAAGCCAGATGAGATACTTTCAATATTACTTACTGAAAGAAATGCCTTTGGGGCCAGTTTTGGAACAATGCATGTGCTTTTTCCAGGGCCTCTTCAAATGGATCCTCCTTATTTTGGAGCATCTCAATTTGAGGGCAGAGAACATTTGTGGACAGCCATGTGTATGCACTGCCACCCTGTGTCATCTTCAGCTGTCCCGCTGGCCCTTCGCTGGTAGAAAGCTGATTCTTACGGAGTCTGAAGAGTCCTCCCTAGATTATTCTTGATCTTGCCCGATAAAGTAAAAAAAAAAAATTGTGGTCTGAGCCTAAACCAAATTCAGGTGCTTACATGGCACCATGTGGATCACAGATGCTGGCCTCAGCTTTTGCTACAGAGCCTTCTCAGGATGGGCCTATCAAATCCATCTCTGCAAGGCAGGTTCCCTGCTGCTCTGCGATACCTGGAATTTTAGTTTCCTTCTGAGCAGCACATTCAGTTCACCATTGTTTAGAAGGTTATGGATTTCAGGTAGAATAAAGTTGTAGATTTCATTCAACTCCAAATAAGCAAACATCAGCAAAAAATATTGGTCCTTTTATTTGCATGGACCTTCCTTTGTATCTAGGCCTTAGTGTAGGGTAGCTCATTAGAGCCAAGATAAAAGGAAAAGAAATGGTTTGAGCCTACCAATACCTGTTCAATATTCTTCAGCAGTCCCAAAAACAATATGAAAAACAACAACACTCTTTGCATCATAACAAGACGTAAGGTTATTCAGTATTGTTTAAAATACAAATAATACAGAATTATTTTACTACTAAACTGAAAAGCTCACAGTTGACAGCAGTTCATTTTTTGGAGTTGTTGTATTAAGATCCTGTAAATCTACTTGTAATGCTGAATAAGAACGGTCCATGGATTAAAAATCAGTGAGAAGCTCTAGAGAACACAACAAATAAAGGAAGACAGTACCCTTACACTTCAGATGTGGTAGGAATATAATCTGCACAGCAGACAAGATGGGCAAGATCTACACAGGTTAAGAGAAATTAGTCAAAGTGTATCGCAAAGCTTGGCCTGAAATCTGGAAATGCTTTGCCAAGTCAATAAAGGAGGCCTTATCCCCAGCAGGAGTAAATGCATCAGGCAAAGTGCTTTTAGCTCCATCCACTTACAGCAGTGAGGAACTGCCCCAGTGTTTGTAAAATTAATGGACTACACTATATTGCTTTCATTTTTCTGCTGGTGAGCTGGAAAGGTAATTAGTACACAGCTGCATCCCCAAAAGTATTGTCTAATAGAACTGGGTTTTGTCTTGCAGCAGAATATAAAACATACAGACAGAAGCTAAGAGACAGAGGGTTTGATTCTCCACATCCTTGTCACTATCATGTATAGCAGTGCCAAATAAGTGTAAACTACCATTTTCTCAGTTTGGTACATAGAGCAGAGAACAAAAATCTGGAAGACTGAAATGAAGGCACACATGGAAGGTAGGAAAGGAAAAACCAAGCTCGCTTGTATACAAGCATTGGTATTTCTGAAATTTTTTAGCTCGGAAAGCAAATAAAATGGTATACTCAATAAATGAGAAAAGTGAAGGATGCAAAGAAGAAAATACACTAGATACTATTAGATTTCAGGGATAGAAAAAATTAGACATGCAACTCTATAACACTAAAGTGTTCCTGTTTTGTTTTGTTTCATTTTATTTAACTTTCAAAGTTAAAAAAATTCACCAAAGCAAGGAATATAAGGAATTAATGCAAGAAGTTTCTTTAAGGGGAAAAAAGAGAAAAAATACTGTTAACTCCAACTTACTTGAGAGGTGAGCAACTCCTATCAAAGCAGGAAACAGTAAGTCCTTATCTCATAATTAAAGTGCTTGAGCAGGAAGTACTAGGGGAATATTCTAAATGCAGTAGTAAAACTGTAAGCTAACCAAAACAAAATGGAAAATAGTATGGGTGTTCACTGTATAAATCAGTAAAGATAACAGCCACACACTTCTGATTCTAATTTTGACCCACTGACCTCAGCTGGATTGGGCATGTTCATCAGTCTGAAAATCAAGCTTTTTGAAACAAAAAGTGTGGAAAATAGACCGGTGTCTTCTTCGTGAAAGTGATGTTATGTGGAACTGGTGTTATACCTTAAATATGAAATTAAAAATGGAATTTTCAAAAGAGCCTAAGGGAATTAAGGTTTCCAACTCCTGTTGAATTTTATCAGGATTTAGGAGTCTGACTCTTTCATGTTTTTTGACAATCTCAAACTAAATATTTACCTCCTCTCTGCATCATATGCCTTTTATACATTATTTTCAAAATCCAGAAATATCGCTGCTCTCAGGAACATACTGTGATCACGCAGTTTGGTTCTGTTCTCAGCCATGTTATTTGCTTGTGCCCTGAATAGTTAGCCAGAATTTGAAGATCTTTGTAGCAGAGAAAATGGAGACTGGCACAACTGTCTGCAGCAGACAAAAAAATTAGATGACAAAATTACTGCATTTTAAAATTTGATCTTGTTATTCACAAAGAACATACATTGCCTCCCATTTCCCTAAAGACAGTTGGAATGCAGCAGAAGCCGGTTCCCTCCCTAGAATTCTCCTAATCCCTCTCCAGCAGGACCCTGCCAGAGGCGTCACCTCAAGCTTTGTGCTCCAAATGCTCCTGTCTCCAGAGCTTTCTTCTGCTGCCTACAGCTGCAACCAGGTGCTGACACTCGTTGGGTACAAATACTCTCTATGCAAAACGAAACTACCTTTTTGTGGGTTTATTCAGCCCACTTAAACAACTATCTATGTACATTTCTCAGCTTCTGGTTTTGCATATGATTTGTGCTCCGGGTGTTGGCTCCTTTACAAGATATTAACTGCTTTTAATATTTATCCTGAATAAATAATGTCTGAAACATCAGTTGCAATTCATGCAACTAACAGCATAACAAGGACATCTTCACCTATGATCTATTTTCTGGATAATGTCTTCCACTGAGTAATCTAATATAAACTTTCCAGAGAATGGAGGTGCATCTGGATCAAATGGTTTATCCTTCCCCCAAACTTATCTTCTCATTAACTGCTTGATCTGTTAACCTGTCCTGTTCCTTATGTTTTTGACTACACTCTTCACTATCTTCTTGATCCAAGGATTCTTGGGTATCATACTCAACAAGACCATGAAAAGCAAAATGCTAAGTGCTCAGATCCCTTGCACACTACAGGTGCAAGAGGAAGGCTTGATCTAAGTTATTATAAGCAAAATGAATAGACTCTATCACTTGCATTAAGAAAGCAAAATGAAATGGCCCTCTAATCTGAACACTCTTGGTCCTGGGCATTTGGTGCATACAATAACAACACTAAATTATATAATATTTCCTGTAAAAATCTAGATGCCTACTTTTAAAACAGTTTAAGGGCATTTGATCCTCAAATACAACTGTCAAATGGATACTGACTTTCTGTAGACTTCTTTGAACACGGGAATTCCTTTGCTATGTGTTACTGTCCAAGCATATAACTTGGACTGTTACAAAAACTAGTAATGCACACTATTAGTAAAACTTTAAAATAATAGAATCACTGTCTACAACACACTCAGATCATTTCTAAACTCCTTGATCTCAATTTATAAGCATACAAGCACAGTAAGTATACTGGCATTTTAAATCTGCAGCATTATAGCACACCCCTGTTGGCAGCTATCCACATATATGGGAACAAATTATTATTAGCTCTCCACAGATATGGCAACAAAATTACAAAATGCAAGGCTGATTCAAATCAGCTTTTGAAAATACCCCAGTAAAACTCCACATAATCCTTTTCTTTCTTAATAATCTCTTTAACTGTATGGCATGGAACTGACATCAGTAGCTGATATCTAGGACCTTAATAGGTTTCTATCCTGTTAGTTCCCTCTGGATAGAGGTCAGCTTTTCTGTGGCACTGTCTTCCTCCAAGAAGCAGCTGGGAGCTGATATCAAATGATCTAACTTTTTGTCATTTATCTGGTAAAGACCTGGAGCTCTGGTCATTTTACAAGTAAAATCTACATTTGTTTCATTGGGCCCTAGATGGAATCTGATTTGAATCTCTTTCCTTAAAGAGACATCATACACTTAGCTAACTGTTATAGTTCACAAAATTTAATGTAGCGTGTTTTGTATCTGATACACTAGAGGCAACTTCTCAAGTTCCTGCAGCTGTACAACCTAAATCTTGGCACAATCTCCTAATATATCTTAGACAGAAATATGACCCCATAAAAGTAGAGTATTATGAGCACTAAAGCTCTGCTATGTCTCAGTCAAAATATCAGGGTTTTTTACTGTAGTATTCTACTCAGTATTCATGGAATAGAGTGTGATTAAAGAACCACTCTGGCTCTTGGTATGCCGATTCAATAATTATTGTCTTTGTTTCTTTTAATATATGCAGAAAGTCTCATCCCACTCAAAACATGATATCATAAAGCTAAGATAATAAAGAGATAATCTTTCACAATGGTAGCAACAAACTCCTGGTGTTTTTTTGATGTATACGAATATCAACAGTGTGTTCTCCAACTTATTCCAGCATCCCAGAAATGTTTCTCTCCTACATTAGAAAACAGGAAAAAAAAAGAATCCCTTGAACCAACTAAGGTAGATCAGGATAAAGAAAAAGTTGCAAAAAACAAAAAAGAGTTCTTTTGATTATTATAATGCACGGAGACCTTAAAGAATAGAACACAAAATGTATTCTGTAATTTTTGGTGGACAAAGGAGTGCTCTAATTGCTTTAGCGCTATGTGCGTTTCTTACAAGTAAGACTACCCAGAGCTGCTTCATTGCTCAGGCTCTTCCACTGTCACATCCCTGACTCCTTTATCGCCATCCACAACACTAACATGTCCCCTGCCCAGGGGCTTACTTGCCAGTGTACACAGCTTACCCAGGTCCCACATCAAGGTACCTCCCTCCGTGTTACTAATGCTATATGCAGGAACCTCAGCAGAAGGGACAGTCCTACCTCAGTGTTGCATACCCTGGCTGTTACAGCCCAGGTAACATTTTGAAACAATATGCACGAAGACAGCAATACAAAAAATATCAAAGGGACTTGAAATGACAATGCTTATCTGTTTCACTGAAACTTTAAAAGGCTATTTTAGAAGAATATAAACCAGGATGTTTTATAAAAAGAAATTCTTTGTGTGACACTACTTCATAAACGTATGGTTTTAATATCTAGTGTTATGAGTATCTTCTTGTTTGATTACTGGCAGTTCTTCTCCTAAATTGATTGATCATGGTGGGTGAGAAAAAGTGCCCTCTGATTCCTATGTGATAAGGTTCTGATCCAGGAAGTCAAACAGAGTCCAAATGGACAGGCCCTACAGCTGCTTGCCTTTTCTTCCTTCTTTCTCAGCATGTACTTTATGAGATCGGGAGATGCCTGCAATGATTTGACTCTTCTGGTGTCTTTTATTAATTACTCTTCTCACTACAGACTTCTTTCTGCTCCAGATGTTTGTGAAGACTGATGCACACTAGGAATATCTTGTTACAATTAAACCACACAAATCAGTACACACATCAATTACTTGGCCTGAGAGCTCTGTATATGAGAGTTCTCTGTGTAGAAAAGTTAAAGTAAGGCTTTGCCTTTTTTCTTTCTTTCTTTTTTTTTTTTTTTTTTTTTTTGTCTGTCAATCATGTAAGGATAAGGTTTCATGAGATAAACTGTGGAAAGTTATTGTAACATACATATTTATTACACATACTGCATTCTCTTTCACTACTAATTTTCTTTTATTATAAAAGCAATTGACTGTGTCTGGCAAGACTTTGTATTGATTTACAAATAATAATGAAATACAAATTACAGCAGTTTCTGAGTTAGTAGCACCTTTGGCCCCATTTTTGACTGCAGTAAGGTTGTTCCAATTAGTCTTAGGCACCTGGCCACGAACCTTCTGGGATCAACACTCTTGCCCTAGACTCCTCTGCGCTCCTCTTTGTAGACTAGTGACAAAAACTGCAAAGGACTTAAGATCTTTCTATTCACTTTGACGACTCAGCAAGCTTGGTGTCAGGTAAGCATCCACACTCTTTCTCTCAGGAAACAAAAGCATTAAATAATGATCTCCAAAACACCATCTGATTTAAAACAGAAGCCTTATAGAGAAAACAGATATTAAGAAAGTAAATACATCTAAACATGTCCTCTTTGTCTGGGAGCTGACAAAAAACAAGATTCAGAACTTGACAAGGTTAAGGCCAAATCCATAAAAGGATTTATGTGTCTGGATCCTCTTCAGTAGACTCTAGTACACAGGGGACGGAGTCAGCTCTTGACATAAAAACCTTGCTTAGTGCCATCGGGAGTGACATACTTCCACTGGGATTCAAAGCCTGGTGCTCTTTCCTGAGTGAAGAAACAAATAAGAACTGGTGTTGGCAGAGATATCTTCCCACACCCTCTCCATATTCTAATAATTCAACAGCTCAAGAAGATTAAAAAAAGAAAAAAATACTAATGAAGGAAATAGGATCTAAGAGTTTAAATCTCTTGTGTATTTACCAGTTCAGTAATTTTTCATCTTTTTTCCTTGTCTCTGTTTCACTGAACTGGCAAAACTGCTGTTGGAGGGCTGGCTAAGAAGTTCTTAGCTCCCTCCTTCAGCCCCAATTGACACAATATGGTATGACACAATGCCATTTATGGCCATTGTATTTGCACCACATTTAGTAGCCAGCCAGTCAACCCATTACTAAATGTAAAGCTGCATGTCTCCCAAAATCAGAAAATCAGGAGTGTGTGCCTGCCCTTTGCTGCAACTCTGTGTTGCTGGCCTGACCTCATCCTAAGCCCTGCTGCAGGAGGTATGTGGCTCTACTGCTTCACAGTAGGGCTGTATTTATCTCTGAGAAGCATACATGCTTACAAGAGGAATTTTGCCAGTCACCGAACAGAGGTAGTACAAAGAGACTGCCATACTGTTCTCTGAGCCATAGGCCTCAAACATAGTGCATGAATCCTAAGTAAAAAGAAAAGAGGGCACACAGTAGTACAGGATGAGAAGACAGCTCAAAACCTTTCTGTTACTAAACTGATACCTTTCTTTCTCCTTTTCTGCATTCCTCCTCTGCATGTGACACTTAGGGACAGCAGGAGGTAATGCCTTGTTGCAGAATGGACAATACTTCCTTCCTTCCGGAAATAACATCTGCAACAGAAGCCTGTACTATATAAAAGCTTAAAAAACGTATAATGTATAACTAAAAACAGCACACTCTAGTATATACCAAGAATGGGGATATTCTTAGGAGGATTGAGAGGCTATATGAGTGTTGAAAGAGCACTCACACTTGCAAGATTTGGAGTGTTACAAGTTATAATAAAGATGGACATTACCTAATAACTCTTCTGAGAACTCTTGATTGGAAACTATGACACCTTTCATTTCCAGAGCATGGGAGGCAAACAATCAAGGGTTTTTCTTCATGTCAAAAAAAAAAAAAAAAAAAAAAAAAAAGCCTAAATTCATGAAAATTCTAAAGAGTGAGAGGTGGTCAGTAATGCCTGGATTTAGGATGTGCTCTGCAGAAAACATAGTCAGGGTGATATACAGCAGACTGACTAGAAGCCTCAGTTTTTTTCTGCCTTACTAATATGGATTCCATAGCTGTAATGAAAGCTATTTAGAGTCAGGTTAGGTAGTGTCTAACTGAACACATTATTTTTGTTAGGTTTATCCCTTAGCATTTGGTTACAAATTTTTAAAAGCAATCACCCACTAACATGAGTGTAGGGTTACCATCCTTTATTCTTGAAATCTTTCATCTAACTGCAGTGGGAGACAAGGCCTACTTCAGCTTGCTATCCATCAGGATTTCCAATTTTAAGTGCTTACAAAAACCACTCATTTAAATATCCATCAGATATATCAGCATTTATCATCTGCATTGGTAATACTATAATTAAATCTTAACCTTGTAGAAGGCTTACTAAACAACTAATGCAACCCAAGATAATGCCATTACCTTTTTAAGTAATTTGGCAGTTTCTATACATATCGACAATTCACTGATGTACTAAGAAAACTTCCCAGACCTAAATTTTCCATTCCTACATTTCTAAAAATTAGAATAAGGCCAGAAAGCAAAGAGATTTCACAATGTATGTAAGCATAAGGTTACATGATGGTATCGATTTTCTTACTTTTAGAGAAGAAGTCATTTGAGAAATTTGGCAGTGAATGGAGATGAAAATTCTAGATGGAATTTCCAACTAAGGATAGAAACCTTTTATGTTCCAATAACTCTTAGAAAGACCTTGAGATTTCAAAGACACAATCTATTTCCACGTATCTTGTAGTGCTGACAGATAGAAAGGAATGAGATGGATGACAATTGCACCAGGACTGACAGATTTTTCCTTTAGAAGTGTATCTTTTCCTTTCAGTTTCCTTCCTATCACTGGTTGAAGTGCATTGGATGTGCAGTGAGAATGCAAATCCCAATACCCATTCCAATGCTTCACTGTCAGATGTGAGTGAAAGAAGTTATGACAGTGTGCTGATTCAGAAAAGATCTGGCATGAGAAGTAAATATAGAAGTGGGCTGACAACTAAGTGCAAAAGGCATAACTGCAGGCTGTATTCTCTGTCCTGTTTGATTTCCTTTGAGACTTTTAGTATTAGTGGTATGCAGCGGATGCCCAAGTTGCTCATAATTAAGCCATTCCTGGAACAAAATCTGTAACATTTACTCTCTGCATTGTTTACAAGCAAGCCTAAGCATGGAGAATCTCTGTGTTCTGATAACTGATTTAAGGACTGATCAAGCATTTAAGAGGCACTAGACAGAATTTCATAATAGACTGAGGGTGGGAGGCTCTCCAATTCCAAATGAATATTGTCATCACTGACCTACAGAAACAGGTTGTCCCCTATGTTTAGTCTTTCCTTATGTTAGGTCCCTGAACTACCGGCTAGACTGACTTGAACATAAGGAATAGAAAGTGCCAGACCTGACAGTAGCCTGAAGATTGCTGGTTTCTCCAAAGAAAGTGTAGAAATTGTCTGAAAACTCCTCCAGCTGAGGAGGCTAGAGTTCCAGATGCTGGAAACTAAGAATTCCATGCATAATCTTTTTCCTGATCCATACTGCATCCAGAACAGAGAACTAATAATGTCCAAAATTAAGCAAAATTTAACTACTAGTATCCAAAAGTTTTAATTAATAATCTCTTGAGGGTTAATTAGATTAGCTGTGGATACCGGCACTCCTTTACAGAGAAACAGCTGTAGAAAGGAACTGAGTTGGGGTGATCCTGCACCATCCCTTTTAGTGGGGGTTGGTGCCTGAGTACAGACAGCATACTTTTACAACCAAACCGACTGTCAAAATTTCAAAAACCAGGAGGCAGATGCAAGCAGGCATGAAACACCATTGACAGTCTTGATCCTAAGACTGGAATTAGTTGTGGGGTGCATTGTGTATTAGAAAGGAAAATGGCTGGATCATTCAGCATATTTTTCATCTCTAATTCCAATGAGTTTCTGAAAGAAGTGAATAGAATGGTTTCTTTAGATCTCAGAACTACTGTTCAATGTCATTAAATATGCTTAGTAATCAGCTGGTATATATGATTGCATCTTGCCCTCAGTTATGTGACAACAACTTCCCCTTTAATTAACCGGGATTGCACCTGTGTAGGTAATGATACAATTGGGCCTATAATATATAATAAATACTCCATATCTTTGCCAAAAAATCATTTAGTTGCATAATTCAGTGAATGTTAAATAATTATTAGGAACATATTTACTGAAATTCAGTTGTTCAACATCTATCTTCATGCAAATTATTGTTACACTTCGATAAATATTCATAGTAATCAGTGTGTATTTAATTAACATACAATAACTTTCTCATTAAGTCTAAGTTAAATCCTTTTGAGGGGGGAGCATTTCATTTAGAGCAAGTGGAAAGCTCTCTTTGGAAGATTACATAATTAATCTTATTTTAGGTTCGCGACCAAAAAAATGGCAGTTGATGGCTATGAGGGATTGTCTAGTCATAAAATACAAGTCTGTGCTTTGATAAAAATCTAACCAAAGTATTTGAGCTCAAAATAAGAAAGAATAAAACACATGTTTTCGTTAGCTTGCCTGTGATTTAAGTGTTTGCAAAACTATTTGAAAATCATATAATCTTCAAAATGAAATGACAGAACAGTACAATATATAGTAAGTAATAATGTTACAATTTTAAATTACATCAAATTGCAAATCAGGACAAAGATGAAAATTGATGTCATCTTTAAAAACATTTAAAATCATTCAGTCACTCTCCATTTTTCATTCATTTTTTCACCTTGTTTTTCTGTTTAATGCTTTGCTTGAACTGAGCTGTTAGCAAAGTGGCTTACTTGTGTAGTAATCTGTGAAAATACACAGTAATGCCATACGCTTCAGAGTTTACTTACTGTTGGGGATTTAAAAGACACTTTCTTCCCCATTCTAGCACTTTCTTTCATGGGCCAGCTGTGAGCAGGGTCCCAGGTAAAAACCAGCTCCAACCAGCTGTGAGGCACCAGGGACGTAGAGCTGTAGCGCTCCATAAAAGGAAAGGGCTTTGGTGATGAGCTTTGATTGGTTGGAAGCTTCTGGAAGAAAGTACATAAAAGGCCTGGTTGGGGGAGGTGGGTTTAGGGTGTTGTGTCTGCTGTTGTGTGGTATTGCAGAAGTAAATCAGGGATGGGACATTTCACTTTGAGGTAATTTTCAAATTCTCCTGATTGGGAGGAGGACATTTAATTTACTGCCCCAGTCACAGTATTGTACACTCAAAACAATAGAGTCAGTCCTTCTTTCACAATGAAAAAGTAGTAATTCCTATGAAGTAGGAAGTTGCTGAAAAATGCCAGTGTGGGAAGACCTACCAGCTATGTGGTGGAGGCACTCTCCTGGGAGTATCCTGGAGATTGAAATCCACACCTGCAATTAGCCCGCATGAAGAGTTAATTATATCTCCACTAAGTAATGGCCTATTTGAGAATGTGTTAGGTTACACCAGAAGTTTCATCTTATGTCTGAGGAAATATTTTGCAAAGAATGCTTCACTGAAACTGATAAACATGCAAGAAATTGAATTTTTGCTAAACTGGTGTTTTCTGACAAAAAATATTAATTAGAAAATCCATAAAGAGGTGATAATAGCACCTTTTAAAATCACTTCTCCGTGTTCTGGTTTTTCCTCAGGAGATAGCAACAGTGCAAGCCGATGCAGTTGGGGAGCGATACTATAGCAGTACGCAGATAGATTAAGAGGAGCTGCACATTCGGCTTTGTGGATTTGTACCTTGTTCCTGGACTGTTTCTGTATTTCACGGTGACACAAGTTTTACACCGGCAGAAAGAACTCCACTCCCTCTTATCAGCCTGAGGCCCTGAGCTGTGGGGCAGAGAGCTGTCCTTTCTCATGCTCTCTCATTGCATGAAACTTTGAATCTCCAGGTTTCTCTGCCGTACAGCAGATTCAGCGGGAAGCCATGTGAGTGTGCTCTTACAAATAGCTTATAGCCTGCAGCTGGAGAAATCTTTCTTTGAGATGGATGGGGAGAATTTGAAACCCATCATGTAGAAGAGGGAATGGGGCTTAGATTTCATATTTTCCGGGCAAATGTTGAAACCACTCAATCCATATAAAACAGGGAGCACCAAGATCTTCCTCAGTTTAAAAAGGATAGTGAATCCAGGCCAACATGAAAACTGTTAGAAAAAGGTTTATTCATTTTAAATTAAATTAATTTAGAATTAGGAGCACAATTCAGTTGTGCAAACATAGCCATACAGTGACGTCTAAAATATAGCTTACAACTGCCAGTCCAGAAAGGTGCAGGTCTCCCTCAGGTCCTATGTCGTACCTGCCAGCCAGAAGACATCTCGGCCCAGGGTGTGTCAAGTGATAGTAGACTTAATAGTAGACCGATAGATAAAGAACTCGGCTGAGTTCACACTATGTTTGGAATAGAGAATCTAAGAAGAAATACTTATTCTGCATTATATTTGTATTTAGAGGAATCATGATCTCACATCAAATGAACACATGCTCTGTAAGGTACAAAAATTTTGAAGGACTCTGGTGAAGGGAAAAAGGAGAGAGGAAGAAAACTTTTTTTTTCTGGTAACTCCAACAAGAAAGCAAAACTTGGGACTTGTGTGATGAAGGCAAAAAGTCTGTTTTGTGAATGGCCAGCCGCTTACAGGAGAGCTGTTTTGTACCCATAGAAGAATGATACAGGATCCAATTGGTCTTTCTCAGAAAGGCATGGTCTTTGTTTCCTAATCCTTGTGCATTCTCTATATTTAGAAAACAAAATGGATAGGATAAAATGCTTCTTTCCTCTGCATAGATAAGACATTTTTGGTATAAATTACTTCTTTGTTCAGGAAACCAACTTCTACCTATAGATATTAGTGAACGTTGTATGTAATTTACATTAGAAATCTATTTTTCAGCTTATACTTCTGCTGGTAGAAGTATTTGTGGGGAAGAAGGGATTACAAGGAGACTACTTTTCACTAACTCTGTATGGATGCTCTGAAAGACTTATGACTCTTTTCTCTATGTTTATTATACTTTATCTTCCTTTGTGTGGGAGTGTGTGTATATATGTAGAAGGACACGCATTTGTGTGTGTGTTTATATATTTATCTATGCAAATAACAATCACATACCACCAGCTTTTCCTCCTTCTTGAATCAGTATATTATCGCTTCACCAGACGAATAAATTAAAAACAATTTCCAGTTTTTTCACAAATACCTAGTGGCTAAACATTATTAATGCATTTGTCTGACTGGCATAACCTCAAAAATTGCTCAGTTAGGGAAGAAGAATATAAAGCATCGATTGTTTATAATCAAGTCTTGTAATCTGTACTTTCTTCATGGAGGTGAAAGTTTATCTCATTCTACAAGGGGTTATAATTTCACCACAGCTGTTTATCAAAACTGATATTTTGGAGCTTCAAATCATCACTTTGTGAGGCTACAAAGTAAGCAAGCTGTTGGCCTTTCCTTTAATACCCTCCTTTAAAAAAATAGCTGCCAGCAAGTTATGGGTTTATCTCATATATGTGAGAGTACTCCAATAAATCACTTCTGCTTGCAGCAATCATAATCATGAAATAAGCCCAATAGTCCACTGCTGTTCTCAGAAGATTGAAATCACTGGGTATTATTCTCTTTGTATGGATGTATGAGCCTCTCATTTCTCAGGGGCTAGTGTTACATTTAGCCATGCTGTTGGTAAGTACCTTGTACATCAGAAATGTTTCCTAAAGTTGGGAAACACTGGGGTGTTTTGTCAGTTTCTGACATCTTTCCCTTTGAAAGAATGAAGTGCACTGCAGGTGTTTTAACTCTCTAAAATCATTCTTTTTTGCTCATCTTTCTTTTTCCCTAGGTACAGGATAATCTTCTATAAAACAGTGTTTTGAAATGCTTTGACACTGCAAGAAGTACATGAAAGCCATTGGAATGAAGTCTATGAAGGAGGTTTATCTTAATTCTCTCTTGGAACAATTATGGCGATTAGCTACACTGATACTTTTGTATCCTTAGAACCACAATATTTGTAGAGCAATGATTAGAAGGAGTTTCTTTCTGGAAATAGATCTAAAACTGTGGTTTTAATGACATTCTTAGCAAAACATTTGTGCTATAAGCAAGATAATGATGACAGATATCAAGGTCAGTGTAATTACTTTCTGTATTTGGATTAGTATTATCCTGAGTGTTATATACAAACTACCTACAAGCATCAGTGTATTGCTTTCTTTTCTTAGAAATGGACTTTTTTATTTTTACATTATGAAAACTAATGCATGTTCCAAAATAAGAATTTAATTCCTTAAAAAAAAAAAGTTCTTGTTGCATTTGTCTTGTTTTTTAAACCCCTAAGGTGCAGTATAAAAAATAAGAAAAAAGTAGAAAACAAGGCAAAGTTGTCTTTAAAGCTGCTAATATTTACACTGAGAAATGCAGATTGCAAGAGTGTATGTTCTCCAAGAGAGAGCTGGATGGCAGAAACTAGCTAGAATTCAAAAAGGAATTGGTGTGTCAGGTTCCTATTTACATTTTTAATACTCCTGAAATTAATAGATAGCTATTTGCTTTAATCTTTCTGTATCAGCCACAAACTGCTTGTACATGTTGTATCATAATCATTCTGATAGGAATTGAATTTTATTCAAGTGACATTCAATTTCAAATTTTCAAGTCCAAGTTGGTAACTATGTTTGGGGGTGATATAAAAACCTCATGTAAACAGTACTTCAGAACTAGGCATAAATCTTGACTGGCCTAAATCAACAAGAGGTAGTAGTGTGCTGATTCAAAGGCACACATCAATGAAAAATATTTCAGAGACAAACTTGAATGATCTTCTGACCTGTGAGTTAAATGTAATGTGATAACAAATGACAAGGTCAGTAAAATAAGTCCTAATTCTTTCAGTTCTTTGTTATAATGCTTTTCAGTATCTGGACACAGTAAACTTGGTCCTCCCCTGTAACACATCTTCTGAATTACTTGTCTTTGAAATTACTCATTTTTTCCTCCAGCTGTGTTGCAGTGTTCAGCTGAGCCTATAAATAAACAGCTCTTTCAAATGTCATTGGCTAACATCATCCCGTGCATTGATCAGGGAATAAAGCTTCCAAGTTGCTATTGCGTGGTGAACTGGATGTTCCTCACCAACGTAAAATGTGTGTAGCTTATGATAATTCGATATGAACGCTCTTGAGTCCATCGAGTTTCCCAGCTTCTGCATCATCAGTCACAAATTTAAATCTTCTGGCATTTTCATGCAGTAAAGTCATGATAAAACGATTCTTAAGCTGCAAAGTGAAGGAAAAAAATACTCTTTTTCTCAGTGGTGACAGCTTGTCTCTCTCTATTTTTCATCCAAACAAGTAGAACGCTGTAAATCCTGTCCAGAAGACACAGACTGGAAGAATTAATCAAAGGTTTGTTTATGAGCTGTTTGGAGCAGATTAAATGTTGTGTTGACAACACAATTTACAAATTATCTATCAACATCAACAGAAGCATAGCACCTGATCCTAATGTCAAGGAGAGTAGATCTGAGCCATGAGAGAAGAGCTAAGCCAGTGTGGCAGTCTCCAAACTGAGTCCCTGAAGATAGTCCTCAAAATCTTGTCTTTGTGCTGAGCCTGTGTGGTATCTTCCAAATCATTCCATCATAGATGAGGAATGCTTACTATGGAACTAGCCAGTGTGAATGTTGGAGTGGATCATTTCAATCAGTGGGGCCAGTTTCTCAATCTGTGGAGAAAATCATATGCCCTGAAACCTTCCAGCTCCCTTCATGTAGTAGTTTGGTGTTAGTGAATGTACAGCATTTAGTTTACATTTTTGCAAGCATTTTTATGGAGAGATCACAGAATTGTAGAATGGTTGAGGTTGGAAGGGACGTCTGGAGATCATCTAGTCCAACCCCCCTGCTCAAGCAGGGTCACCTAGAGCACGTTGCACAGGATCATGTCCAGGCAGGTTTTGAATATCTCCAGAGAAGGAGATTCCACAGCCTCTCTGGGCAGCCTGTTCCAGTGCTCTGTCACCCTCACAGTAAAGTTCTTCCTCATGCTTAGATGGAACTGCCTGTGTTTCAGTTTGTGCCCATTGCTTCTTGTCCTATCGCTGGGCACCACTGAAAGGAGTCTGGTCCCATCCTCTTTGCACCCTCCCTTCAGATATTTGTATACATTGATAAGATCCCCTGTCAGTCTTCTCTTCTCCAGGCTAAACAGGCCCAGCTCTCTCAGCCTTTTCTCACAGGGTAGATGTTCCAGTCCTCTAATCACTTTCATAGCCCTCTGCTGGACTCACTCCAGTAGCTCCATGTCTCGTATTGGGGAGCCCAGAGCTGGACACAGTACTCCAGATGTGGCCTCATCAGGGCTGAGTAGAGGGGAAGGATCTCCTCCCTCGACCTGCTGGCAACGTCCTTCCTAATGCATCACAGGATACCATTGGCGTTCTTTGCCACAAGGGCACATTGCTGGCTCATGGTTAACTTGTCCACCAGGATGCCAAGGTCCTTCTCTGCAGAGCTGCTTTCCAGCAGGTCAGCCCCAGCCTGTACTGGTGCATGGGGCTATTCCTCCCTAGGTGTGGGATCCTGCACTTGCCTTTGTTGAACTTCATGAGGTTCCTTTCCACCCAGCTCTCCAGCCTGTCCAGGTCTCTCTGCATGGCAGCACAGCCTTCTGGTGTATCAGCCACTCCTCCTAGTTTTGTATCATCAGCAAACTTGCTGAGGGTGCACTTCGTGCCTTCATCCAGGTCACTGATGAATAAGCTGAGCAAGACTGGACCCAGTACTGATCCCTGGAGGACACCACTAGCTACAGGTCTCCAACTAGACTCTGAGATGCTGATCACAACCCTCTGAGCTCTGCCGTTCAGCCAGTTCTCAATCCACCTCACTGTCCACTCATCTAACCGCACTTTCTGAGCTTACCTATGAGGATGTTATGGGAGACAGTGTCAAAAGCCTTGCTGAAGTCAAGGTAGACAACATCCACTGCTCTCCCCTCATCCAGCCAGTCATTCCATCACAAAAGGCTATCAGAGAGGTTAAGCATGATTTCCCCTCCGTGAATCCGTGCTGACTACTCCTAATCACCTTCTCATCCTTCACATGCTTAGAGATGGCATCCAGGATGAGCTGTTCCATCACCTTTCCAGGGATGGAGGTGAGGCTGACTGGCTTGTCGTTCCCTGGGTCCTCCTTTTTGCCCTTTTTCAAGACTGGAGTGACACTGGCTATGTATATATAAAAGATCTCCACTTAGCAAGGAAAGGCCAAAAACATTAGCCAGCAATGCACCTTTGTGGCAAAGAAGGCCAGCAGCCTCCTGGGCTGCATTAGGAAGAGCCTTGCCAGCAAATGGAGGGAGGTGATGCTTCTCCTCTACTCAGCCCTGGTGGGGCCACACCTGGAGTGCTGGGTCCACTGCTGGGCTCCCCAGCCCAAGAGAGACACAGACATACTGGAATGAGCCCGGGGAAGGGCCCTGAAGATGATTAAGGAACTGGAGCATATGATGTATGAGGAGAGCCTGAGAGAGCTGGGACTGTTCAGCCTGGAGAAGAGCAGGCTTTGGAGGGGGGGTGTCTTATCAATGTGTGTAAGTATTTGATGGGACAGTGTAAAAAGACAGAACCCAACTCTTCTCAGTGGTAGCCACTGACAGGAGAAGAGGCAATGGGCACCAATTGAAATATAGGAAATCCCATTTAAACAGAAAGATTTTTTACTGTGGGGTGGCTGAACACTGGCATAGGTTGCTCTGAGAGATTGTGGAGTCTCTAACCTTGGAGATACTCAAAACCTGACTGGACATAGCCCTGAGCAACCTGCTGTAGGTGATCCTGCTTGAGGAGGGGAGTTGAACTAGATGATTTTCAGAGGTCCTTCCAACCTTAGCAATTCTGTGATTCTGTAAATCTTTTTTTCTTGCCTTATGTTTCCTCTGTATTCCATTAAATAAATGCACACCCTTGGGAAAAGCAATCTTTGTTTTGCCATAGGACATACAATGCTGAGAATAAGAAACATTTTTTACTAATAGCTGAGTATAATATTGAACATGAATATATCCTGTTATCAGGTCCTCTCCAACATTTTAACTCTCCTTCCCCACTTGTTTCTCCTCTGAATCTTCTGTCTTTTGATTGCATATGCAGTTACAATGCAGAACAAAATGGAAGTTCAAGTCATAAATAAATACAGATTTTACCACTATACCAACAAAGAATTACAATGACTACTGAAAGAAGAGGTAGAACTGTATACATGTGATGTTTGAGAATGTTTTCTGTATGATATACAAAGTGTATACTTGTATTCTGTTACTATAGCATATTGATTCCGTGGTGGATCCAAGTGGATCTAGTATTATGTGCCACATTTCTGTGTTCTCAGCACGATATTTGATTAATACAGTAACAACCAATTTCCTGAACTGTGTCTGGGTCAAACAGTGTGAATGCCCTTGATACAGATTACTGTGAAATTCAAAACCTTGAGGACTTTTTTTCTCCATGGCCAAAATGTGATCCCAGTTCTTTAAGATTCCGCACTTGCAATACCCACCGCTACCCAGTTCTAACAATTGTGCCTGGTATTGTTTTCAGAGACATTCCAGTGGAGTTACTAAAGATTTACTGCAGTATTTCAAAACAGAATCTATCGATACCTTTGTAAGAAATAAAACTGTATGCTTTCAAAGGTTAAGGTTGACAGTCATCTTACAGTATTTGTATATATGTACACACAGGCATGCATATGTTTGTAGATAAACATCTTGAGGTATCTATATACTTTGAGGTAAACAGAATCTTTTTCTGGTATATGCATGATTTGTACATGGGATTTTATCCCATCAATGATTAAGATATGGCTTTTTTTTTTTTTAAATGAAGACCTGCTGTTGAAGTGACTGGCAGTGACTTATTAGATGGTTAGTACAGTTAGAGACTGGATTGGGTAACAGTAAAATCAAATAACCAAAATGATTTTTAAGGCTCTGGATGGTAGAAAAAGCAAAACTATGACTGGCATGATTCTCAGTCAGACACCATTAACTACTGAATACAGGGATGCAGGAAATGCCTCTCCAGAACAAGCCCCAGGGCCTTAACATCCAGTATCCCTTCAGTTGTGAAAGGTTTCAGAAGATGGTTCCTGGAACTCCCACTTCTTTTTTTTTCTAGAAACACAGTTTTAATTGCCGATTCTGAGGAGCTGTTGTTCTTCAACATGTAATTTTGCCTCAGTATCTGATCAGAAACTGATCTTTCAGTCTCTGATAGTTCCTAACAAGTTTTTGTCCAATACTATAATTTTTATTGTGATTAATGAATGATACATATATAATTTTACAGAGTGTGGCTGGATTGCCGCAGTTAAACATGCCTGCGGTAATTTGGAGAGTAGGATACGTCTGTGCAAGTCTGTAGAGGAACTGTGCACTAACCACATGTGGTTAGCAAAAGACCACACTTGCCTCCAGTGGTAGTCCATGATTAGAGGGACTGTGGGCTGTTTGTAGAGAGGAGTGAGGACAGGACTAGAGTCAACATTAGAATCAACAGATTTTTGTGAGTTTTGTAAGTCTGGGTTTTGGCAAAACCATCACAGTCGAATATGGCCTTGCAGATGATGGACTGGATTGGCATCATCTGAGAATTTGATTATGAGAATTGAGTGTTTATTAAAGGGAGAGAAGAAAAGGAAAACAGTGCAATGCGAATTGGTTTGCCTCATCTTCTGGACATTCCTATATTAACAACGTGAGACTCCTTAAAAATACTAGCACTTGAGAATTCTGCAGTACTCTGCAAATTGATTCATTCTTGAAGTGCTGTATTTCTCATTGTTTAAATTAATTCATTTGCAGGAGGTGCAGTATTTCTCATTGTTTAAATCAGTTCATTTGCATGTGTTGAATACTCCCATGCTACAAGATGCTTAAATTGTGAAAAATAAGCCCTTTCTTCATGTTACTGGCAATGTACTGCAAGCAACAGCATACAAAATAAGCCATGATGCAAATGATTTCATGAAGTTATTAGATTCTTAGAGATTAATATTAACAACTGACATTGTCCCATGTAACAATAGAAGCTTTTCATTGCAACAGCTAGTTTTAAAATGGACTGTTGTTGTTCTACTTATCATTTAGTACCAGATGAGAGTAATAAGAAAAGCACGTCCTCCATCCAACAGCTGGGAACCCCAGCTTCATAGATAAGAGAAGTTGTGTTAGTTCTGACAAAAACTGAAATGTCCTGAAAAATTTTCTGGGAATAATGGGATCTATATAGAAATGCAAAGGACAATTTAACAAATTTGTACAGCCATTAATCTTATGTTTTAAGCTCATCTTAGAAAATGCAGACCTAATTCAGCCTTGCTGTAACTTATGCTTTCTTTCAGATTTCTGAATAATCATACGTGGATATTCTTTGTCATTAGGAAAAAATTAAATTCAGTGATCAAAACACTGAAAGTAATTGGCTTAGGCCAAAGTTTTGCTAGTAGAACATTGCTGTTTTAGGGTGTGGAATTAAATGTGTGCAAACCCTTTTAATGGAGGGGGAGTGTGAAAGGATATCTGTTGTACATTTCGAGACCTATTTTCCGCTTATTTTTGAAAAGGGTAGAAGATGGTCAACCTTTACCATAACTTCTGAAGTTTTAGAGAACAATTACAAGCCACTGCAACCTAAAGTCATTGAAAATGCAACTACTTAAGCTGAGACTATCACTTTCCCTTCCTCCCCAGGGACCCTGACCAATGCCATAACACATCTTTGCCCCGGCCCTGTTGTCCAGGTCCAGCAATGGGTTTTGCTTCTCCCAATGCTTGTAAAGAGACACTTGATTATAGCTTGAAAACAAGAAGCCTTGGTAGGGTTAGGTAGCACACACTTCACGAACTGTTTCTGAAATTGAGCTAATAATGGCTCAAGAAAAAAAGACTCGCATACATTTTCTTAATGCTCTTCAGTAGTATTTTGAAGAGTTACTGGTATAAAAACAAAGGTAATTACAGCTGATGATGTGGTTCCTAGACATGGTTGCTGAGAAGGGGTCTATGCAGATTTTATTAAATACAGGTCCCTGGGCACACTGCTGACTACCAGGCATCTGTGAATTACTTGGCAGTATAGTGGTAGAGCAGCAGGTTGTGAGGCAATAGTCAATCTGAATTCACCTTTTTTTTGAAAATACTAACTTGAAAATCTTAAATAGCTCCCACATGTGGTCTGATACTATAACACAAGAATGGAAAGTTGCCAGGGGAACATGGAAGGCAGTGTGAAAGGGTGAGGTACTTTCTTAAAGAAATATTTATCACTGTATTTTACACTTGAAACAAAAATGGAAACTGAAACATGGCTGTGGTCCACTCTTGTGTGCAGTGTGATGTGAGGACAGCTCAGTGCAGCTTTGAGTAAGGAGAGGATGACGTGCAGTAAAAGCAGAAAACTGAAAATTGCATCAGGACAATGTAATTGTTTTACACAGCATTCTCACCCATAGCTGTTAAAGGGAATTGTAAAGGAAGGTTAGAATGTCACTTTGCATTTTGGAAAAGATGAGGCTTAGAGGAAAGAAGCAGCTGGACCAAGCCCTGAATCATGATTGCAGCTGGAAATAAAACCAACATTTTTTTCAGTTTTTGTATAAATCAGTAAGCTTCTAGAATTCGTGTGTTAATAAATGAATACTGTGAATATGTTGTAAAACACAAAACTAAAGGTCAAGTATCTTCAAATAGCTAAGAAACATATGAATTGCCTACATTTTTACAAATCCTGATGTGACTGCTTATTATGGTTACCACAAAACCTCTATACTGAAACAAGTGTTGGGTTGCAAAGTCCTGTAGCTTTGAAAGATAGTAGTAATGCATATCTATATTTTTCAGTATCTTTATTATAAAAGATTTTTTGCTACTTTCTTTTAAGAAAGCACCTGTGTTGTTTGTAACAAGTATTTGAAATTCAGCAATAAAAAAGTCCTCCAGCTATAGAATTGGCCTTTCTTTGTCTCTTAAAATACCATTCATGTTTACCTGAAATATCAATTTCCATTTTTTGTCACTTGTTTTTTAAGGGAAAATTCATCATTTTGCAAAAGTACTGTCTGACGGTGAACATTTTAAAGGTCTGGACCCAAACAGTTACCAGCACAACAGTACTTAAAAAATCAGGCGCAGTACTGATGCTTAGGAATGAGGGGAGTGCGCAGCAAATTTGGTTAGTCTTTTGATCACTCACTCTACGTGATCTTTTTGTGTTAGCAGTCACTTTCATTGGCAGCTGATGCATGTAATACCAATATACTAGCTCCCATAGTTCAAATCTGTGTTGCAATGGTTAAAGAGCAGAGGGAAAGATTTTAATAATTGTACATAACGACAATTTAAAAAAATCTGTTAACAGTTACATGAAAAACCTATGGTAAAAGACTGTTTATAGAAGTCAAGCCCTGGAAGCATTAGAAATGTCAAATCTATGGTTGCCAAGCATCCTTGATGCAGGCCTTATACACATGGTGATAAGCATAATCATATCCAGAGAACTCCTGCCTCTTGCAGTCCCATTAATGCACATAGGTGGAGCAGAGTTAAGATTGTATGGATGATTACATGTCTGGCATTTCTTGGCTGCTTAGTTTTGCACCGCAAATAACATTTTTTCAATATAGTTTCTTTGTGATGATTATAATAATCAGGATTAGGTGGTTGCTTTTTGATGCCTTTATTAAATATTTGAAGATTTTCATCACCTATCTTGCATTTCCTAGTGTGGTGATGAATTGTAGAAGATTACTGAATTATAAAATCTTTCTTACTTATGCTCCTTGCTCTGTGTTTAGGGGAAAAAAAATGTCCTGCAGAGACAACTCCTTACTCCTGGGATGTGTTTCAAAAGAGCTCCACTCAGGGACAAAGGTCCTCCCATGAAGAGCAGCTTCAAGGATAGAAGCTTTTGATTGTGCATTTTATAGAGAGGTTATTTCTTCCATAGCGCTTTGATAACAGCCTGGCACACTTCAAATGTTATGGCAATATAAATGAGGAAAATAAATCAAAGGCATTTTGGGAAACTAAATTGTTTGGGTACAGATTTTGCCTTTGGATACTATAAATGCATGAAACTAAAATGGATGTCAGAAGTGTGGTGTGATTATCCACAGGAAGTATTCAACCTTTAAATTATTCATTGCACACAGCAATTAGTTAAGTGACAAATGTTTCTCAACCGTTACTCATAGTGTAAAATAACCTTTAATAAACGAAAAGGAAATACAGGATGCCCAGTGTATTATGTACCTTTTTTAGGCATGTTCTCCAAAAATACTCATAGAAATCATTACAACTAGAAAGCATTCCAACTCATTACCACAAAGAAGAAGCCAGTGCTTTTTATACCAAGGTGTTCATTCAGTCTGTGTGTGAGGTACATTAACGTAAATGGAAACTACATAGATTTAGTGAGAGAAAAATGCTGGCCATTTATTTGTTATTTCAAAATACAAATCAGACTGTTTCTTAATAACATCCACCAGTCATGGTTTGCATTTCTGCCTCTAAACTGATGGTGTTACATGTGCAGCAGTTAAGAAAGAAAATCTTTAGCTCTTCATGTTGGGATAGAAACTATGCATTTGGAGATAGGTTATTTTTGTTTCCCAGAGCTTTTTTAACCTTCCTCAGGATGAGGGCATGTTTAGTGTGCTGCGTATAGCATACTAAACCCTAAATTACTTAACGAAGCTTGGGCTGAAAAGGGGAGCTTGTGTACAGTCCACTAGTGGCTCAAAGCAGAGCAGCAGTTTAAAACTATGGATAAGATGATCTTCCTGTCACGCCTCACCTGAGCTGGCTCTCCCTGCTGCAGGGCTACGTGCCCTCCCATGTGGGCTAAAGCCATCAGCCATCCAAAGAACTGCTTTGACTTCAGAATTTGAGCTTCTCTACTTCTGCCCTTTACATCATTTTTGTAATACAAGTCAAGTGACCCTGTTTAAGATTAGATCACTATTTCTAGTAAAAAGTAATTTTAAATAAGTTATTAACAAGAAGCAGCCTATATGTCATACATTTATATGAACTGAGGCCAATCACACCTACAGAGCCTGAGAAAAAATGATTTCTTAATTACTTTTAAACAAGAAAAGAATGTGTGAGGATGCTTAGGAAGAGAGATAGTTCAAAGTACTAATAATTTAGAATTCTGTTCATGTTACCTGTACGTATCTTCTTTGAGAATAGGTCAAACATACCCTTGATATCTTTGACAGAGGACGCAAGAACTGCTAATATGCCAATACAAATCAAATTTGCTCTTCAGTTATCTAAAGCACTAACCAGTAGTGCACTGAAAGGGTCCATTTTTCATTCTTTCAATCCTGGCTCTTTCCTTTCCTACTTGTATTTTCCATTTCTTCTTTTCCCAACTGAAGACCCAGCTCTGTGCAATCACTTGTAAGGATACAGCCCTACTCCTAAAGAGCTTACAGTCTAATTTAAAATAACTCCAACAGGAGAATAACAGAGAGCATGAGGGAAGAAGAGGCTAAGGCAAGACCATATCTAAACACACATATGTATTCTGTCTCTGTGCACAGTTTGATGGATCTTTATCTTCCCTTTTAAAGAATAAGGTACACAGGACCAAGAATCAGGATCTCTATTCAACAAGAGGAATGAGAAACTGAATCAGTCAATAGCACAAGAAAAAGAGTGGAGCCCTTCGCTCTCATTCTAAGGTCTGGATATAAGGTTACAGACTAATTTTTTTTTATTCTGCTGTTCAAATGCCTCTGGATGGGTGTTCAAGCACTCAACTCATACATGTCAGAGCTATTTTCTCTGCAGGCCATGCTTTCTTAGTGCCAGGTAGAGTAGGTGCTCTTTCTGCTCCATTTGTTCAATTAATTACAGATGTGTTATCTCTGGGAGATATCCTAAGCACTATTTTCGACAGTTTGTAAACCTCAAACATGCAACCCATAATGTTCAGCTCTCCTACTTCAGAAGGCTCAAATCCCTAAAGTTTTTATATAACAAAGTTTAAGTAGTAGTTTAGTTTTCAGCTACTGTGTTGCTAAATTCCATTTAATTGTTCCATGAGTTGTATAGTCTCAGGTCCTTGAACTAGGTACTGGCATTTCCAAGCACATAGCATGGTTTTGTTTAGGAAAGGTCAATCATTCTGAGATATTTAATGATTTTACTGACTATGTAGGAGATCTTATTGATTACACCTTGGGATAATATTTTTTTTTTTTGCTTTGTATCTATTTATTCACTGCATTACAGATGCTTTAAAACCAATTATCAGAGTTAATACCAAAAAGGTGAGTAATCTCATTGCTTAGCTTCTGTGTATAGGTTTTCCTTCACTTCTACAAATAATGATTTATGCAAAGTCACCAAGACAGCTATTGCTTCTATTGTGGAGTTTATTATCTCCAAGATGAACAGACAAGTCATTAAGCTCTCTTGGAAGGATTAGCGTAGAGAAAGATCATTGCATTGTGATTTTCTGGTTACATGGTTCAATACAATGATGGTTTAAGGAAGTAAAAGCCAATTTTAGCACTGTCATTATAGAACACCATATGTCATCAATAGGCAGTTATAAATACTACCACCGATAAGAGTTACTTCTCCAGAAAAGGGTCTTTCTATCATGTACCGATGGGGTCAGTAATGAAGGAAGATGATTTGTGAAGAATGGCTTTAGGATTTATCTTTCATATTACCTAAAAATATTTTTTTCAGTTATATCTTTTAATCTAAAAGTCCTGTAACAAGGCAAATCTTCTCTTGAAGGTTCTTTTCATGTGAGTGTACATTTTCTCTTAACAGATGAGTTTTCAAAAATAACCAACCTAATTAATGTGTTTTTAAAGATGGAATGCTGGGTACTTGGCTCCAGCATTAATCCAAACTGCATCTTGCCCCTTGCATTAATGATGCTCTCTCTGGCATATTATGTGGCAAATTATTTGACTCCATTGTAAAACAGAAAATGTACACTCATATGAAAATAACCTTCAAGAGAAGATTTGTCTTGCTATGGGACTTGTAGAGAGCATTCAGAACACTGCCCTGTTCTGGAAGATGGTCAGGTTAGGAAGCCCACTTGATGGTAGGTTTTGGCTATCAGAGAAATCTGTCATACTCAGTGGATAATCATTCTTCTGCCTATCAGAAAAGATTTCACTACCACCAGCACTCTTTACAACACCCTGGCAGCCAGGACATATCAGAGACATCCCAAAAATGGACCTGAGAAAGAGCACTTGCCAGAGGAAGTACAGCCTTTTGCTAGTGATGGGCATGCCACTAATGGTGAGTGTCACCATCCTCTAATACGTTATATATACCAGGCTGTCAAGTTTTAAAAGCTGTAGGCGTTCCCAAGAAAATGAATCAAATACTACATTTTGTTACAGTTGACAGTCCAAAAAATTCATGCTTCTGTTAAAGGCCACGTAACTCATGTGGTATATAAGATATCTTCCTTATGGACTGAGATGTCACATGGTACTTTGATGACTCTGAAATGTGGGACACACACAGATGGAAGGGATAAGTTAAATACATTGCACTCATCCTTAAGGTTGGGGTGAAATAGGAGGGAGAAAAAAAGCCTTTCATTCAAAAAGCTGAGCCCTAGAAGTACAACACATCTTTCTGGAAAATAACTACAGTAGCTGAACGATACCTGGGATTCTTGTGCAATCTGCTAGAATATAACAAATTCAGATTTAGGATACAAAGGAGGGCATATTCTTCCTTGTGATAAAGAACTCACCTTCTCTGCAGTCAAGCAATAGCCACTCAGAAAGCTAATTCTCTGAGAGAAAAGCTAAACTGTGCAGCAGCACAGTAGAGCTGCATTTAGAAAAGATCCTTGGACATGATAATGAAAGGTTTGATACTGACAATCTGCAAGAGACTTTTTCTGTGTGAAAACAGAAAACAGTTAATCTTCCTCCAACAGCTGAGGGAAAGTTACGGTAGAACACATGCACAGCACCAGAGAACATTTCAGCCAGGAGGGCTGAAAAAAATCAAGTAACCAAGGAGCAGATGTGGATAGGTGCTGCCAATGAACTAAGAGACCACATCTTTGAAATGGAATATATGACCTGGCTGCTGGCAAGAGAAGGCTTTTGATAAACCAGGAGGTCATTTCCAGTTTCAATTCTTCATTATTTGTGGAAGACCCAAAGATCCTCTTTATGCATGAGTTTTTCAGATTTCTTTTGGAGGAATACCGGATGATATTTTGATGTTTTCATGTAGCCAGTGTAAAGCTTTTCAAGGACTAGAGCTCTAGGATTGTCAGCCGAAACTTTGAAGATGGCTGACTGTACAAAAATGTGAGAATTTCTTGTTCCTACTGAAAGTCTCAGGTTGAAAATGTGGTCATTATATTTATTTTTAAGTGTGTATATTTCACAAAGATTCAAGAACCTTTTGTTGCCATAAGTTTGATCATTTTAGCCAATATACGATCATGTAATGAACATGAAAGTATTTGTGCCTCATTTTAAAGATTATATTTTGTCAGAGGAACAAGGACAGGGAAGAGTAGTTTCATAGATTTAAGAAAATATTTGGTGGGTTGATGGAGCTCTATATCTTTCTCTTTCTAGGTTGCCATTCCACAGCTAGTGATGTAGTTTTTCTTCAGGTCTTGATTCTAATTCAGATACCCAGTAAGAGGCATAGTTAAAATCCCTCTAAAGCCATAGAGATCAATAGGTGTCAAGAGACGGACATTCCAGTCTTATCTTGCACCATTGACTACAGAAAGAGACCTTTACAAATAATTTAGGTGCTATAGTTAGGTGCCCTATCTTAGATGAAAGAGTTCAAGTCCATATGTTCCAGACCTCCACAAAAAAGTAGGACATGCCGCTGTTTTATGAAAGGAATCTCTGATGAGAAATTTTAGACCCCTGGTAAATTTATCGACTTCCAGAAGAGCATGCCATAACTAATTAAGTCAGCAGGAAGTAATTTATCACTAACAAGTTCACCAGCATCCAATAGTCTAGAATGATAAAGTTCTAATTAAATATTAAAAATGAACAGAGAAAAGCTGTGTTTAGTAAAACTTTTCTCTGCAGTAGGCCAAGATGTATAAATTAATAGATTCTAAGCTCAGGAGGGATGGTTATGATAATGTACTCTGACTTCTTAGATAACATAAGCTAAAGAGCAGCAAAATTTTTGCATTTAGTCAGTAACTTGTTTTGACTACGGAAATTCTCTAAAGAAGGTACCTGATTTTGATTTAAAGACTTCTAGAAACAGAATCTACCATATGACTTAGAACCTTGTTGCAGTAGTTAATCATGTTCATTTTTAAGAATGTGTGCCAAACTGCTGGACTTATTTTTGTCAGAATTCAGCTTCCAACAATTTGACATACCTACATCTTTGTCTCCTAGTTTGAAGTGCTGTCTGCTATCAAATATGTCTGCCTCATATAGATACTGGATTGAGTCACTTCTTAAACAACTGAATACATGAGTTCTAAGCAGCCATTTTGAAGTAAGTGAGCAATAAACTGAAAGTTTTATGAGAATTTTTGCTCTTCATATTTTTATGATGTTTCAAACCAGAAAGTTAAACATGCCATTAAATACAGCTGTACATGTAACCACCAGCATTAATTTAAAATTGACTTGAACTTTGTTAGAACTTTCCCTATTTAATATGTTCTTTTTTCTCCTCCTATATCAAGCATATAGCTGTTTTAAAATGCATACAAAATGTTATACACAAAAAATTAACAGTTAATGTCTTAAACTCATTTTTCTATACTCATTTAAAACTTTTTACTTTTTATATTTTCAATAAAATGATGATGAGTGAGAACATTAAGACCATATTATTACAGAGAATAAATTTTATAGGTATGTAGGCTGCAGTGGATCTTACAAGTGTTCATGAAATCTCTGCATTGTGTGTATGAAGAAGAGATACTGATTTTAAAAGTGGGGTTCATTATACTTTTAGAAATATTTTGAAGACTTGAGAAAAGGGATTTTTTTTGTAGGAGTTTGGTTGTCTGTGGAAAGGTGTCTACTATGTGCTAAAAAATAACTGAAAGATACTTAAACCTCAAATTCGTTCTTCTGGGCTCTTAAGAGATACTGAGCTGGGTAAGTGTTCATGACTAAATATTCTATAGCAGTGCTTATAGTACATAATGGATAACACTAAGCAGTGATAGCACAGCATCATCCATACTCCTTTGGAGCAAGTTTTTCTCAATTCATTCATCATTTCTCTCAGCATTTTACAGTTACTCCATAAAATCAGCCACACTCTATATTCAACAACAAGGTTATCAAAAATAGAAATGTCTTGAGTGTTAGATATGTTTAGTAAGTATCACAGCTCTATGAATATGGAGTACATGAGTTTATCATATAGAAATATTCAAAAGGGACCAAGACCTGTCAAGTCAAATAGAAAAACAAAGTCTCTGTCCCCAAGCTATGAAATTCCTTCAGAAATACAGATTGTTATGCGGGTTTTTTTTGTTTGTTTGTTTTTTCTATGTTGGCATTTCAGGATTCTATGTTCTCTCCTATTAGTGCTTTAATTTTGGGAACAGTTGAAGAAGGAGGCACTAGATTTTTAAACAGCGACATTTAACATCTTTGCGTGAAGTTTGTCTTTCAGCAGTGTTACTGCTCTGTTTCATTTTCTGATGATAGATACCTTGATTATCTAGCAGGAGCAGGAGACTAACAGAATTATGGATCATGTCCCTTAGATATTTATATTGGCAAATGACTTTCCAACCTTTCTCAAAAAGGGGAATTTTGATTAAACAATCTCTAACTAAAAATCCATAGGATTAAGGCCTACATGAGGTTTCTGAAGCACAGGACTTTTTAAACTTGTGAAAACATTTTGCTCATTTTATAATTTAATCATTCTACGATTTTCAATATGTAAATAATATCTTTATATGATTTAAATACTTATCTTAGCCTTGTAATTAGTATGTTTGGTTACACTATTTTTTCATTAAAAAATAAAAACAAAATAGGTAGGTAAATATAAAAACAGTCATTACAATATTGAGATATTAGCCTCCTGACCTTAAGTGTTGTATAGGGCTGTAACTGCAAGGTGGTTCTTGACTTAGAAACTTAAGTCTATGTATGAGATGCATGAAAACAATCTTTTGATATAAAGAAGTTGGAGAGGTAATAATGCAAGGAATGCAGAAGTAGCAAGCTATCTTTCTGATCTTTGTCAAACCTACCAAGTTATTCATTCTGTTTTTGAATTCATCACAGGTGAGATGAGTTTGCTGTTTTGGCTACAGATGATAAATGCAATAAAAATAACGGACAGAATTTCTTACTGAAAGCATGAAGCAATGGAGCTGGTAAACAGTAAACAATATTAAAATAGTTATAATACTGGATGAGTGGAGAGTGAATGAAGATAAAAGGAAAGCATCCAACAGCTGAAAGACCAAGAAACATAAAAATCAAAGTTAATATAGTTTGTCTCACAGCTGTAGAGTAGCTCAGTAGTCACTGAAAAAGATCATTAATTTTAATGCAACTAAATATAATTAATAAGACACCCCAGGAGCATGTGTTCCTGAGAAATAATGTCAGCCCTTGGGTGTGACCTATTGTGTGATATTATCCCAGCATAGCTTATGTTCCGTACTCCTCCTGAGCTAATAAAATTAGGTTTTCCTTGTAAAGACTACTTTGCTAACTTTGTTTATTGACTTTCATCCCCATGGTGTGCAACATTAGTAACACAACCAGTACAAATGTGAATAAGAACACATACAACAAACTGATCACAAACTGAATGAGTTAGCACTAGAGGGAAAAGATACAGCACTCATAATAGAGACAGCATATCATGTGCAAGTGGAGTCCTGAAGAAACATCTGAATACAAAAATACAAGAGAGGCTTAGTAAACCAGTTGGCAAAACTGTATGATTCTTCTGTCACAGTTAAGCAAAGTTTGCCGTATCACCTGAAATCATTGCTATCTTGTCTACCCAGGAGTGTCTAATACTTAAACAAAATTCAAATCTTCATTGAGGACTAAAAGGTTCTTGCAGAGACCAAGCTGATGAGGAGCCCTCTGTAGCTAAGGATCACTTACTTTCTATTTTGCAGCTGCAAAGCAGCACAGAAATGGCTGGAGATGGCAAATGGTAAGCTGGATGCAGGCTTGGGTAGCAAGAGAAAAGGGAAGAACAATGCTAGCAACTGCTAAGGCCATGGAGGAAGGTCCTAGAGGCTTAGGAGATGGCTGGGCATCTGGATATATCTGCTGCAGCACAGCAAGGGGTGCGGAGATTGGCTAAGGAGTCAAGGTATCGCAGCAACTGTTGTGGTTTCATTGGGTAGTTGCAAAATGGCATTGATCTGTGTAGCAACAGACCTGATGATAAGGAGCTGAAAGTGTGGTCATTTGAGAAGTCCAGGCAGTCAGCAGAACCTGAGGTGACCTCCTGAGGATAGACCTTCAGATGGAATAAAGGGTGGGCCTCGGCGCCACATGATGGAACTAATTTAGCAGTTCTCCTGTGTGGTGATGAAGTGGTGGAATAACATCACATGTACAGTCCTCCTTGCAGTCAAGCATTTGGTGATGTGGACACAAGGGATTAAATTATTTCTGGTGTCACAATGATGACGCTTAAAAATTACCTAAATTTGGAATCTTCCCTGACAATAGTAAAACGAGCTCAATACAACGTAATTTTAATGACTAATTGCTTTGTCTAAATATACATGTTCTGAAATTTTCCAAGAATTATAATGTAAAAGAACTGTCTCTTCCTGCAAATGAAAATTCTGAAATAATTCAGATTTCAGCTTTATTTTTCAAGCATCTGTAGCCCTTGTAAAACTTGTTCATTGATGTATTTGATTGTAGTGACATTCTCCTTCAGCGTTTACATGGTTATGTTTCATCATTAACATACCTGTGCTTCATTATGAATGGCCTATCCAAAGGCCGTGCCCATGACACATTACATCCACTCCATTCTGGCAGACTACAAAATAAACCTTTTACGAAGGTGTTTGAAAAGATTTGAAGAAGGTATGTAGCTAGCTGGGCATATTGCTGTGAAACGGATCATCCTAATGTTGCTGAGACTCAGAGTAAATGCATTTATTATGATGTTAATTATATGAATGTGCTTACAGCCCTAGGCATAGGAACCTCTTATTATTGTAAATATAATAAATAATTGTTTCTGGTTTAAAAATAAGGAATTCATATCTGTACCAAAGGATTAAGCTCTACTTTTAACTAACAGAATGTCTGTTTTCCTGTCATGGTTAAGAAATCTTTGGAAAGAATCAAATCTCTTTTTATCTAGAGACAACATATTCTGAAGATACTCTTCTTGTAACAAATGAGGTGGCCAGATGTCCCAGTTTTCCTAGCAGAGATACAGTGTCCCTATATTCTTTCTTTTTATATGAGTAACTCTAGACAATCTTTCAAATCCCTACCAAACATCACAGAAATGGCAAATCTATCAGCTTATCCTTCCAAACCCTGCAAGAAAAGAAATTTTCCTGGAAGAGGAAGGTTTTGGTTTCCACATCTTTCCAGCAGCTTTTCAGCTTCATACAAACTAAATCTGCTTCAAGAAAAACAACAGCAACCCCCAAAAAACAAAGGATGGTTTTAAAAAAGCAAATTAAATTAGATCTCTGCTACAGCTTCCACTACATATGTCCACTCAGGTGGTCTGCCAGGAGTATTTGAATATAATAGCTACTCATCCATAGACCTATAACTGATATCTGCAATTACATAATGCTTCTAACAACTCCGTTTGTCGCATATGTAGTCCCTGTGGCTTGCAGTCATAGAAGGAAGGTGTTACCTATTGACACCTGTCAGTGAACAGGAAAACTGGCCAGGAGTTACTCCAGAGACACAGGAGCGAGGAAGATACTTGACAGTATCAAAATGAAAGTGGAGTCGTATTAATGGGCACCAAATAGACTGAATAGGCCAGGTCTTGTTTTCATTTCCAACGTGCAAAAATTTTGCCATTCCATTAAAATTTAGGTTCGTGGTTAAACAAATGCTGTCTCTTTTGCCAAATGGAATGATAAAGCAACTGCAGCTGGCTGCAGCTGACATGCTTGCAAGTAAAGTGGCTGGGCTAGGGAGCCAGAAACTACCGTGAGCAGGAGAGTGGCCTAGGCAGTGGAAGTTTGCTAGAGATTTATTTGCAAGACACACAGGCATTGGGAGACTAAAAAACAGGTGTGAGGTTAATACTGCTCATTTATTACTACTTTCCCAAATATTAGCTTTGTCATCTCCTGTGACATGCATTTTTATTTTTTAAATTTATTCGGGGTAAGGGCAAATTAAACTTTTTGGAGGGTGAGGGGGGATAGTGTATTCGTTCTTTGCGAAGTGGAATTATTACTTGCCTAGGACGCCCACAGCAGTATTGCATTTCTACAGGCTTCTAAACGGGTGCTTGAGATAATGTTTATAAAGCATTAGACAGAATCTCCAGCCTTTTAAACTCAGTTCTTGTTGCTGAAGGGTTAAATGTATTTATTCCAATCCTTATCCTCAGCTCATAATGTATCCACAGCTCAAGTAACCCTTTTAGCAGCAGCGGTTGAATGTCCTATTTCAATTATTAACACAGTGTCAGGAGTTTTATTGCCTCCTTTTGATTTTCTAGAACTAAATAAAATTTGAATGCAAAGTCATTAATGTGACATTCGCACATTTTTGTATATAGCAGGCCTTCTTGCTGAGGCAAAGGGTAAAAGCAAAAATCAGTATCTGATTTGTTTGTCTCCTCAACACACTTCATTCATCTTCTATAAAACAAAATGACTATTTCATGGAGAAGTATGCTGATAAAAGATGTTGGAGAGGTAAGACTGACATATATATATTACATCCAAGAGATAAACACTCAAAGAGGATTGCAAGACAAGACTGTCTGAGTCTTGACTGCTCCACAGGCTGCCGTGGCTAAAGAACACAAACTCCCACAGCCAAAGATGAGGTGGCACCTGGCATCCTTCCTCCACATCCCAAATGACCAGGTATCCCTTTAAAGCTGAATGGCTAAGTAACCCTTCGTGGCTGGGTGAACTGGGAAGCAAGGGTAAAATTCACCCCTTTGGGTTTAATTACAATGCTACCACTTCTCCTTAGTGAAATGTATAAAAATAATAAAAGAGGGGCTTTGTTCATTCTAATACTGAATTTGTGAGTTAGTATATTATGAAGAAAACATCAGGGTCAAATGGGTTCCAGTAATTACCGTGACTTGAGTAAAATATTCAGAATCACACTTGTTTTTTTTGCTGATATATATCTTTGCCCACGTCTGTTTTCTTGTTTTTTGTTTTTTTTTTTTAAGGCCTTCAAAATTTCACTTGTTTATCCCAGCCCAAGCAGGATGTTGTTAAAAGCAAGAGATGTTTCAGAAACTAATATTTTTAAGTCAATCTCTCACATATAATACATTAAGTAAGATACTTATAAGAGTGATTTCTCTAGCATATTAAGGTTATTCTAAGCTTTGTCCAGGACCAGGCACCCTATTTATTCATACAATGGGTCACTTATTTATAGTAACAAAAAGAGCTGTCCATTATGTTGTTTCTAAGATGACACTAGATTTTCATGAATAGTTACAGGTTCTTGTTTCTACTTCCTGAAAGCTATTCAAAGTCTCACCCTTAGTGACCGCAGTCACTGGCGCACACAATATGCTTCCTTCCACAGCTGGGCAGTCGGTGTGCTGACACCAGTCTGGTGAGCTCACCAGTGTTGTCTCAGTGCCTGTCTATCCTTCACCATCTGCCTCGACTCATCTGCTCTGTTTGAGCCACTCAGGCAGGAGCAGAGGGACTGTAAGCACAAAAAATCTCTCTTCAGTGTGTCCACTGCAAATAAGTGAGTTGGGTGTCTCTACAAGATGGAGAAGGGAGACTTAATTTTCAGGCATCTCCCTCATCAGGGGCCCATGCATGGGAAAAGTGTGGAAACACTTCTCAGAGCCAGTAAAAGGAGAGGCAAAAGAGTCCATACCATGGGTCCCCCTTTTGCTCTTACAAAACTAAAAGAGGAGCCAAGAGAAGCAGACAGCTGCGATTCTTTTTCTGGTTCCTGTCAAGCCCTGTAGTATCAGCGTTCCAGTCTTTGGCACAGATGGACTGGCAAACACCAGAACTACAATTTGTTGCATCAGCTACCAAATGAGTTTGAATGCCCTTTTCCTTCAGCATGCCTTCCACTCAGCCTCAGACAGGGAACTGCTGCAAAGTTCAGTACATTTTAGATGACTATAGATAGAGAGGAAGGGTAGAATTTGTCATACGTGATCACATTCATTTTGCAAAAATAAGTTTATCGTACTTGGCATAGCAATGAGAAAGCTTGGCTAGCTGGCCAGTCAGCCCTAGGAAAAAGTGAGCAGCATCTGTTTAAGGCTCTGAAGTAACACAATTCATGCATGGCATTAGGTTATGTTGCATCATTTAACACAACACAAACCTTGCTCACCTTTTCCTCCCTCCTATTGCTACTTTCTTCCAGTTTCTTCTCACTCTAACTAGGCTGCAAAAATGCTTAAGGGGGCTTTCCTGCTTTAAAATTCCAGATTTTTTTTTCTCTAATATCTTGAGCTCATTTTTCCATATACTGCCTCCCTGGGAACCACTGAACCCAAATCTGAGAAGCTTTCTCTCTCCGTTCAGCCTCCTCTCATAAAACATTTTGTTAGCCTTTTTTTTTTTTGACCAAAGTGCCATACAAAATTAAATCGTATTATTATGCCTAAGACATTGTCATATGGAAAGCAGGACAAATCATATTTCATCAAATTTAATGAAAGATTGCCATCAGGTGTTTAAATGCCTCACTTGCCTGTTAGGTTGAGTTATGGCAAACAATGGTACTCAGAAACTTAACATATGTAATAATTCAACATTTTTTTTTATTACGTAGACTTACTTTGTGCAAGCTTTGTCAAACCAATTTACAATAATGTGACTAAAAACATCCTAATTCAACTGCACAATAGAATATTTCTTTATTTTTCTTGTTTCAGAATGATTGTTTCATTTAGAAATATTAATAAGCTGATAACTAAGTCTCTTCATTATAATATAATGCTCAGTTGCATAGGGAACTATTCTTTATTCAGTGGGTTACACTCTGGTGTATCTTGGGAAGAGGAGATGTATTAGCCTGTATTCAGAGCTCACATAAAAAATGAAACTGTACGGTAATAGAATTGCATCTTTTATACCAGTACTGCTACATGAAAACAGAAGGGCAAGCTTTTAAAAGGAAAATTCTAAGCAGTAACTTTTAGAAAAGTCATGTCTACATTTATCCACCTGCCTGTCTGCAGCACTAACATACAGTTGGGGTGTGTTGTGTAAGCAGCTCTTAATACTGTGGATTCAAAACACAAGGGTCATTTGAAATTTTCCTTATCTATGTAGTTACAAGGCTTCTGTCACCTGTTTCTGATACCCAAATGCCTTTTCAATGTCTCTTGTATGTATGACGAATGCAAGCAGAGATAAAAACAAGATTAAGAGGGTGAAACAAAGAAAGACCAGCTACAAGATTACCTGGGTTAAGTAGATCCACATATTATGTTTTTACAGTACAGAGAAGGTCTGCACAGAAGAACGCTGCATTCATCGGTTCACACAGCAGCACAGTCAGAGCTGCACAGGAGTCACAGAGATGTATGGCAGGATAGGAGCTGCACATGAGAAGCAGCAGTTCCATGCTCTTCCAGCATTAGTTAGCTCTTCTCTTCAGATGAGCTAATGAGCCTGAGCACAGTCCTGCACGGACCCAACCATACCGGTCCTGGAGCCGACTCATTAGCTAGCTTGATATCTTCTTCATTCACTAATGTGGATCCTCGCGCAGTTCTGAAGTAAAGTATGACCTGGTGGTTAGGTACTAGCTTCTGCACTAATTAGTATCTGAGTATTTTATAAAAAGTGGAACAGTTTCAACAGGAAAAATCAATGTCCCATAGCTTAGTGGTTAGAGAACTCATCTGGAAAGGAAGAGGAAAGCAGGTTAAATTCTTGTTTTCAAAAACAGGTGTAAGTAACACTCCCTTCCAGTTTTATGCAGTTCTTTAAGCTCATTTTTCACACTTTCCAAGAATGCTCTGAGAAGATATCTTTTATAGTATCTAAAAATAGTTTTTTTCATTTTTTATTTTGTTCTTTAAAATTCTTTGGTTCTTCCACTAAACCAAAATTCGATTACCAGCAGAGCCCTAATAGCAAATACAGATTATTGACTGCACTTGAGGCCAACCACAATGAACTATTGCCTGAGGGTTAAAACCATTCCTAGGATTAGGTAATATTGCCTGAAGCCAGTCAAGGGGAGCGCTTGAATACCTTTGGGTAATAGTTTACTGCAATTTCCCTCAGACCCAGCCAGTGATTAATTAACCTTTTAGAATCTTCTGGGTTAATGGAAGGTTTGTTCTGGAAAGCTCGGAAGACTGAAACATGAACTGAGATCATCATCAGCAACAGCAGAATATACATGATACTGGTAGAAGAACCACCGGTTTCAACGGTCATTAGAGAGTGACTTCAGCCTGAGGATAGTTGTATGCCCTATTTCTAGTCAAATAAGCTTACGTAAAGTTATCTCAACTACTAATAACGGCTTTTGCATCTATAAACTAACTACTGTTTATATTAGAACTGCTAATTACCTAAATCCAACTCAGCTCACATTCTATGTGTTTTCAATCAACATAGGTAAAAAATGGTTGGGAAATTAATATATTTGAGATATATAGAGTGACAACAAGGAGCCGAAATGAAGAAATGATGATCCTGATTTCTACTCACCTCAAACTTTGTGAATATTTGGATGTGGATGTCAGCTGTGTCCAAGATAAAGAAAGATGTTTGGGAGTTGTACTGGGTTAATTGTATGCCTACCAAAACCTGGATCTGGGTAAATAAGGTTTTGGGGTAGGGCCAATCTCTAAGCATGTATTGGAAAAGCAATTGTACTACTTAATAAAAGCTTCTTCAAAAGATTGTCAGCTCAACAAGTATTGAGAATAAGTAAAATAACACAATTCTCCTAGATGCTACTAACTGTATGTAGCATGCTTATTCAAGATTTCAGCATCCCTAAGTTAAGAGAATATATTAAATGCAGGTCACTTCCAAATCCCTAAAGCCAGCACTGCAGCAAGACATTTAAATGATGAGACAATGAGTTACAGTCTGCCAGCCTGGCACAGATTCAAAGTGGCAGCAGCTGAGGTGTGCTTTAAAAATAGGGATTTTTTTAATTGGATTCAAAATCAATTAAAATCCCATTAGAAACATAATTGTAGTGATACAAATCATAAAATAATATCTTTTACAATAAACTATAAAACTGAGGAAGCTTACATAATTAATACTATGTACTGCATAGATAGGCCATACCTTTCAATCACATACAGCCTACATGTCAAGAGAATGCCTTTGAAATGCAGAGTGTAAAATTTCAGTAGGAGGTCAGCATGCACGGCCCAGGATTCAGAGTGCATTTCTTCAGACAACTTTGATTGCCCTCCCTTCTTCAAAGCCCCGGATTAAACACTGCCTTTGGAGATTAAGTGCCAGCAAATCTAGATTGTAAAACAATGAGACATGCAACACAATGGTGGCAGTCAATTCAGTAAAGCGGCTAGTGGCCATCCATCACATTTTTGATCCCTGCATGAGAAAATAATCAGCTAATTTTCTGCTGGTATAAAGTCAGTGCATGTCTTAGGCAATGAAATTGTGTCCCCTTATGCTGAGAATGAATGTGATTTAATTGCTTTTTGATGGAAAAATGAGGGTGCAGGTAAAAAATGCTAACATCATTTATGCCAAGTAGCAAGGTTAGATTTTGAGCTTATTTCATCATTAATTCCAGTTTTCCTGAGCTGTCAGTGTTGCTTGGTCTTTTCTAGTGAAGCCACCCTCAAAGTTTCAAGTGCTGGTACTCAGTTCTTACAGAGCATGCTCTAGGCAAGGTTGGGTAATTATCTGTTTACTCTTGTGGGCCTGTAGTACCTTATGTTTGTATTACAGTGAATAAATTAATGACCCATCCCTTTCCCAAAGAGGTTAAATGAGAAAGATACCTTTAAAAACAACTTTTTAGGTTTATGGTAAACTTAGCTTTTCAGTTTTCTCCTCACCAATCTTGTCTGATATAGCATTTTGTAAACAATATTGTGTTAGTAAAAACAGCCGATTATAATAAATTTTCAATTTTTCTTTTTTATTTTTTTTGCAATCGTGCTTTAAATACATATCCCTGTAAAGATTAAGTGTATAATTTAATTGTCTTTGTATCAGATGAAAAAACCATGATTCCCCACAGCAGCCTATTGACTCCTTCAACCTTGCCTCTTGAAACCTTACTGAATGCAGAAGCTGATACTGCAGGTTTTATATTTATAATGATTAATTAATTCTGCACTAAGCAATGTTCCTGACTGCAAGAACAAAATCCACTTTAGAAAACATAAATGACAGCTTGCCTAAAATAATTAACACCAGTGCTGATAGAATTGGGATGTTCTCCCTCTGCTTTACACTAGCGTATTTGAGAGAATTTAATTACTAATATTTCTGACTAGCAGAAGAATTGCCTTAAAGAAGCACTTGATGTGGCAGGATTGAAAATTCATATAAAGTATGTTACGGAAATATAATGTAGATGGAATAAATGCTGGTTAAAAATGAAGATATAATTTACTCACAGTTAAGCATATAAGAGTATTTCCATTTTTTTTCGAGGAAAACAGATCATGTTAAAAATAACCTGCCTGCAAGTATCATCTCATTCCTCTGCCAGTCAAATAACCAGGTAGGGTTTGGCTATGCAGCACAGCAACCTGAACTCTTTCACCTCGGTGCAGAACAAGTCTGATAAGCGTTGTTCTGATAACAGGAAGGTCTCACCAGTAAGTGAAAGTATGAGTGTTTTGTGGTTTAGAAAGAACAGTCCTTCCTCCCTAGCCTCAGTAGAAGCTCTCTGCTCAACTCATTTGGGATGGATTTTGGCCCTTAGCATGTTGAATAATGTAAACCTACATGTTAATTTACACAAGCCCTTGAAACAGGACAATTTATCCCTGGAAGGGGATGGTATTTCCTGTGGGCTGGATGGTCTTATCTGCCAGTTCTAGCATTGTGTAACTGCTTACAGAATTTATTAACTTCGAATTGAAAGCTCAGGTGACTGGTTCCTGCGTTCTAAATAAATATGGCAGGAGCATGTAAGAATCTTCTGTATTTTCCTTTGAATTTCTGGGAAGATTACATAAAATTGTGGTAAAAATGCAGACTCTCAGCCAGAGAAAATGACATAAAATTATTGTCAGACTGTCTCTCTCAAAGCAAGGCCTTCTGTGAGTAAAGTGATGTGATAATATCATCATGGTTTTCTTCCTGTTAATCCTTATCACCTCTGTATTTTATATGTGTATATCTGAGTATTGGCAATGGTATCCCATAAAGTCCATCTTTATCCCTTGATGCAAACCCATATATGTGGTTGTAAAGCAAGACTGATACACATCTCCATATCACCTGCAACTGCTAGTGGTTGTTTCCTGGATGGAGTTCAGGAACTTCACCATACCTTGGCACCATGTTTATGGGTATGTAATACATACAGCTTCTTCTTCTTTCTTAGATGTTTTTCTTTCACATCACATGAAGAACCTGAGAGCAGAGTAAGTCAGAGTAAGTTAGTGCAATGAGTCCTTCCCATCATTTGCAGATTTTCAGCACAAATGTCATCCTTTCTTCTTCCCTGTTCAGGTGTATCACAGAAAATCTCAGTATTATCAGGGGCCCATTTCCGTAACATAGAGAGTCCATAAAGGTAAAATGAATAGCCATCTGGCCTATTTTCCAACATATTCCTTCTCCTCTAGTGGTTTATAGGCATATGTTTTGCCTACACATAGCCTTGCTTCAAGATGCAATTTTACATTGCCTGTAAAGCTGTCCCTCTTGCTTGTGGGTGGAAAAAAGGAGAACTGGATGGCTTGATTTACTGAAAAAAAATGGAGGCAGATGTAAACTGTCTTCGTAAGGCAGTGTATTCTCTGCACTCCAGGTGGGATTGGAAAGGGCATGAGAAAGCACTCTGTAATATCTCTTTAGGTTATTTCTGCTAAATACTGATTATTACTTAATAATGCATAGCATTTATATTTGCTTGTACATGTTAAAAGTGCTGTAAAAGTATTAACTGGTTAATTCCCAGGATACCCTTGTGAGGTGGGTATAGGAGTATTATCTTAATTCCATACTTCTTTCCATAATAAGGGAACAATTACAATGAAATTGATCAGCTAACTTTACAGACACCCTAATTCCTACAAATAGGAAATAATAGGTCTAAATGAGTATACTTCTGGGTGTTTAAAAGCAGTATTCATCAGTTGGATTATAGCTGATTTTTCAATGTAATTAACTTTGTATCCAAAAATCAACTTTATTGGTTCACTTCTAGAGTATTAAGCACAATAGGAGGGATGCCCCATTTTCTCTGGCAATAATCAGATTCCCTTCAGCCTTGTAATTGATTCAAGCAGGAACCATATTATTGTCTAGTAAAACAGAGCATCCCTCCTATTATCCTTTAAGTAGCAGTCAGTCTAGGAAGAAAACAGTTACAATGATATATGAAGTTAAGACAGATGACAACTAAATAGATATCTGAGTAAGCTAGAAAGAAAGGATTAAATAGTTTGAAGAATCAATAAGGGTACTACTTCAGCTAGCCATTGTGCAGCTCATCAACTAATCTCTCATCATTACTGTTCATATCCTGAGTGCCCCAATATTATTACACACTGCACAGACACATCACAAGCCCAAGAGGGCTCACGGTCTAATTTACCAGCTTTCATTCCTTCCCCACTGTTTCCATACCTTCTCTCTGGTAGCCTACGAGTATCCTGAAGTTTTCACATTATTGCATTGGTGCACCCCACTGTCAGAGGATCAGAGGACTTGGAAGGACTGCTCTCACTGCCCCTCTGTTAGGCAGGATTAGGCCTCAGAGTTTTGGGGCAAACCCAGCTTTGGTCAGTGTCGTTTCCATATATTTGTTTTTTATTTACATCTTAAGTGCAGCATGATGATAAAAAAATACTGTAATTCTATCAGGAAATAGGCATAAGAAACGCAGTACAGCTATCCCAGGTGCAGGATCTTCTGAAGGAAAGTGTGTGTTATGGCTAGGTAATGGAGCCTGAATATAGCAAGAGGGATGAAGAAAATAATTCTCTCCTGGCAGAGAAGCAAGAATGTGAGAAGCAGTGCACTGTCAGCATCTGAAATAGTATCAGTGATAACTGGATCCTCAGCAGTAGGTGTCTCCTGCAAGGACTGCCTGGACTACTTAGCAGAGCAGTTGCTTCCTGGCCACTGCTGGTCGGGGAAAGTGGAAACCTGACAAGTATCACTTTAGCAGCAGAGTGAAGATACCTGTTCCTTGCTACTGGAATTAAGTTCTTCTCTGAAGTGAGATGGGGCACGTTTATCTTTTAGGATTCCTAGCTGATCGGCTTTGGACAGCTGACTCAGAGATGAGGTAGGTGACCTTGCTGAGTGGTTCTGACGGGAATTGTACCACTGGTCAGCGAAGAAGTCTACCCTGCATGCTCTGGGGCTGAGCTAGAGCATGGGTTTGGGCTTGAATTTGTCATCCCTTTACACAATAAAAGTCATTAGCCTAAGTTATGTTGTGGCAAATGGATGGTCTAATTAAGCCCCTGTGGCTGATGGGTTAAAGAAAAGCCAGCAGTGAACACCTATGTGTGGAATATGGTTCTCTGAGATGCTGCATCTCAGCTGAGACAGTGCTGGCTGCCAGAGTACTTCTCTTAATGCTGAGTGAGAAATAAAACACATTAGCTTACACCACCTGAGCCTTCAGGCAACTCATGTGACTTTGAACTTCAACAGAGGGCATCCCATTAAGACCACTATTTGCATGGCTGCTTCTTCCCTAGCCTGCTCTGCTGGATAGGGGAGAGGGAAAGGATGCCATAAACGCATGCCAGTTTCAGCTGTGAAACTTGTGATTTCCCTCCTTACTCCTTGTTGAAAGGCAGATAAATTAAGATAAGCCATCTGCAGTGTAACTTGTCCCATTTGCCTGTACATTGGAAAAGGAGGGGCAAGCCTCACATGGCAGGCACTGCTCTTGGCTGGGAACCACCGGCTTCCCACTTGGAGCTGAGACGTGTGACTGCCCCTGGCCTAATTTGGACACAGCAGGAAGCTCATAGGGCCAAAGGCCAGGGCTCAGACCCACAGTTGCACACAAAGTGTCCATATACTTACTGTGACTTCCTAGTTTCTAATTTCAACTCCCTTTTCTATATATTTGGGGGGCGGGGGGGGGACATTTATACTTATTTTGATCTGTCCCTGAATGTTTTTTATGCCTCTTTTCCTACTTTACCTCTCAGTTTCTCCTCATTAAAAGAAAAATGAATCTTCTGTTTGTTCTCAAACTTAAGGGTTGTTCTGAGTGAACTAGCTGCTAAGCGCATCAGGGCACTTACAACATGTAATGGAGAGGAGGAGGCTCCCTGTTACTTTCTTGCAAACAAATGCATTGCACTCAGACTTTGTGGCTGCTGTCAGTGTTTGGCAGAAAGTTACACATTTAAGAAAACATCTGAAGCATCTACAAACTTTGCCTCCACCCCTCCAGCCTCAAATTACACTGTTAGATAGGCTAGCACCAAATAATCAAAGGGAGGAGTTAAAAGATAATTGAATTATGTCAGTGCTTTTCAGCACTGATCTCTAGTTTGGGTCATTCAGCCACATCCAATTAAGTTCATTTGCTTTACTTAGCCCCTCTTGTTTTCTTTTCTCTTTTGAGATATGGTGCTATCCCTGCAGTCATCCAGCCTTCCCACTTCCCTCACTTGTCTGGGAGGGTGGGAAACCAACCCCTTCACTTGTGTGGGGCAGCACTTCTCCCTGAATCAGGCTAGGATTTTTTCCCCCATGGCTTCTTTTCTAACTTCTTGTTGACAGAATGGTGAATAGTTTTCTAAAATCTAATCATTAGGATATAGAGGATATTCCCTTTCTAGACTATATCACATCTCAGTAGTAACCCTTTAAATCTCGTTGTGCATGGATCTAGTGAGTGACAGCATTTTCTAAGCTGCGTGTCAGGTTCCATTCCATCTGTCAAAAAGCCCTGTTTAGGATAATTTGGCCCAAAAATTTCAGATCAGACAGATGCAGTCAGCAGGAGGACTGCAAGCCTCAAGCCAAAAGACAATTCTTGAAGGATCATAGACATTATTATGGTTACTACTGCTAGAATTTCCTCATTCCTTGACATTATTAAGCATAACAAATGCTGCCCAGAAGCTTCATTGAATGGGGCTGAGCATTTATTAACATCAAGAGTGGTATCACAGTCTTCCACTGTATTTCAAGAATAAAGACAGAATTCTATTTTATTTCACCTTCCATATTCCCTGTGGAAAACAAGGCCATTTTCTTTCTCATTTCATTTCAGAAGGAGGAAGCCCTTTCCTCCTTTACCCCCTCAGGACCTCGATTGTGATTGTGAACCCTTTCAGGCTAGTCTTACATCATTATCTTGCTGATTGTGTCAACTCCTTTCATGGATTCTGCCCTCGGAAGGTTGCTTTTTTTTACTCCTAATAAAAAAATCTGTAAAAGAAAATAAAACAAATATAAACAATCCCTCAACATGTTAATCTTATAATCAAGAAGTTTCATTCTCAACAGTTCTTTTTTGTACATAAGCTCTGCATTGCTGTACATTGCTGTGCATTTTTTTCAAACTAGTGAATAATGTTAATTCATCAGGGATAGAGGAGAAGTTACTGTTCACACACATCAGTAAACAGATATTTGGTTAACAAAATGAAAGTCAAACCTTTTTCATCAGGCTGTATAGTCTTCCTAGACACTATGGTCTGTGAGGTGTCTAGTTCTGTATAAAGTTTTACAAGGAGCATAGGAACTGTGCCAGTTCTTCATTTTATCTTTACAAAGTTCAGCCTAGAAGTCAGACCAGAAATCCAGTCAATGTCAGTGAGATACCTGCTTTCCAAAAGACTGATAGTTTTCTCCATCAAGGAGGTTTAGATAGTTATTTGCTTAAATATCATCTGCATCTCTTAAAGCTTTTTGGTGTAGAAAAACAAAAAGCTTTCCTGTACTGAGTTTCACGGGTTATTTTCTGGATTCCGTTTTTATTTTCAATATCTAAATGATTTAGGAGCTCGCTCTTCTGTGTTCAAAGTTAAAAGCTGCCCCTTACCATGTTTATCACTTACTACAATGCCATTTAAAAGACATGAGCAAATGGTTTCAAACATTCAGATACCTTTTGTCTGAATAACCCAAGGTTGCCACATCAGATCAGATTATCTATGCATATCAGTGGTGGGGTGCCTGAGATCTCTGGTTTTCCCTGCCACACTTAGG